>NC_135709.1:20041904-20368404 GCF_964276395.1 Gasterosteus aculeatus | reverse complement strand
AACAGCCGTTGCACCTCTCCCTTAAACTCCCGGTACGTCTATCAGCCGATGCACCTCTCCCTTAAACTCCCGGTGCGTCTATTAAAAGCCGTGGCACCCCTCCCTTAAACTCCCGGTACGTCTATCAGCCGATGCACCTCTCCCTTAAACCCCCGTTGCGTCTTTTAACAGCCGTTGCACCTCTCCCTTAAACTCCCGGTACGTCTATTAACAGCCGTGGCACCTCTCCCTTAAACTCCCGGTACGTCTATCAGCCGATGCACCTCTCCCTTAAACTCCCGGTGCGTCTATTAACAGTCGTTGCACCTCTCCCTTAAACTCCCGGTACGTCTATCAGCCGATGCACCTCTCCCTTAAACTCCCGGTGCGTCTATTAACAGTCGTTGCACCTCTCCCTTAAACTCCCGGTACGTCTATCAGCCGTTGCACCTCTATCTTAAACTCCCGGTACGTCTATCAGCCGATGCACCTCTCCCTTAAACTCCCGGTACGTCTATTAACAGCCTTGGCACCTCTCCCTTAAACTCCCGGTACGTTAACAGCCGTGGCATCTCTCCCTTAAACTCCCGGTACGTCTATTAACAGCCGTGGCACCTCTCCCTTAAACTCCCGGTGCGTCTATTAACAGCCGATGCACCTCTCCCTTAAACTCCCGGTACGTCTATTAACAGCCTTGGCACCTCTCCCTTAAACTCCCGGTACGTTAACAGCCGTGGCATCTATCCCTTAAACTCCCGGTACGTCTATTAACAGCCGTGGCACCTCTCCCTTAAACTCCCGGTACGTCTATTAACTGCCCTGGCACCTTTCCCTTAAACTCCCGGTACGTCTATCAGCCAATGCACGTCTCCCTTAAACCCCCGTTGCGTCTTTTAACAGCCGTTGCACCTCTCCCTTAAACTCCCGGTACGTCTATTAACAGCCGTGGCACCTTTCCCTTAAACTCCCGGTACGTCTATCAGCCGATGCACCTCTCCCTTAAACCCCCGTTGCGTCTATTAACAGCCGTGGCACCTCTCCCTTAAACTCCCGGTACGTCTATTAACAGCCGATGCACCTATCCCTTAAACTCCCGGTGCGTCTATTAACAGTCGTTGCACCTCTCCCTTAAACTCCCGGTACGTCTATTAACTGCCCTGGCACCTCTCCCTTAAACTCCCAGTACGTCTATCAGCCGATGCACCTCTCCCTTAAACCCCGTTGCGTCTTTTAACAGCCGTGGCACCTCTCCCTTAAACTCCCGGTACGTCTATTAACAGCCGATGCACCTCTCCCTTAAACTCCCGGTACGTCTATTAACAGCCGTGGCACCTCTCCCTTAAACTCCCGGTACGTCTATTAACTGCCCTGGCACCTCTCCCTTAAACTCCCGGTACGTCTATCAGCCAATGCACCTCTCCCTTAAACCCCCATTGCGTCTTTTAACAGCCGTTGCACCTCTCCCTTAAACTCCCGGTACGTCTATTAACAGCCGTGGCACCTCTCCCTTAAACTCCCGGTACGTCTATCAGCCTATGCACCTCTCCCTTAAACTCCCGGTGCGTCTATTAACAGTCGTTGCACCTCTCAATTAAACTCCCGGTACGTCTATCAGCCGTTGCACCTCTCCCTTAAACTCCTGGTACGTCTATCAGCCGATGCATCTCTCCCTTAAACTTCCGGTGCGTCTATTAACAGTCGTTGCACCTCTCCCTTAAACTCCCGGTACGTCTATCAGCCGATGCACCGCTCCCTTAAACTCCCGGTACGTCTATCAGCCGATGCACCTCTCCCTTAAGCCCCCGTTGCGTCTTTTAACAGCCGTTGCACCTCTCCCTTAAACTCCCGGTACGTCTATCAGCCGATGCACCTCTCCCTTAAACTCCCGGTGCGTCTATTAACAGCCGTGGTACCTCTCCCTTAAACTCCCGGTACGTCTATTAACTGCCCTGGCACCTCTCCCTTAAACTCCCGGTGCGTCTATTAACAGCCGTTGCACCTCTCCCTTAAACTCCCGGTACGTCTATTAACAGCCGTGGCACCTCTCCCTTAAACTCCCGGTACGTCTATTAACAGCCGTGGCAGCTCTCCCTTAAACTCCCGGTACGTCTATTAACTGCCCTCGCACCTCTCCCTTAAACTCCCGGTACGTCTATCAGCCGATGCACCTCTCCCTTAAACCCCCGTTGCGTCTTTTAACAGCCGTTGCACCTCTCCCTTAAACTCCCGGTACGTCTATTAACAGCCGTGGCACCTCTCCCTTAAACTCCCGGTACGTCTATCAGCCAAAGCACCTCTCCCTTAAACTCCCGGTGCGTCTATTAACAGTCGTTGCACCTCTCCCTTAAACTCCCGGTACGTCTATCAGGCGATGCACCGCTCCCTTAAACTTCCGGTATGTCTATTAACAGCCGTGGCACCTCTCCCTTAAACTCCCGTTACGTCTATTAACAGCCGTGGCAACTCTCCCTTAAACTCCCGGTACGTCTATTAACAGCCGTGTACCTCTCCCTTAAACTCCCGGTACGTCTATTAACAGCCGTGGCACCTCTCCCTTTAACTCCCGGTACGTTAACAGCCGTGGCACCTCTCCCTTAAACTCCCGGTACGTCTATAACAACCGTGGCACCTCTCCCTTAAACTCCCGGACCTCTATTACCAGCCGTAGAACCTCTCCCTTAAACTCCCGGTGCGTCTATTAACAGCCGTGGCACCTCTCCCTTAAACTCCCGGTACGTCTATCAGCCGATGCACCTCTCCCTTAAACTCCCGGTGCGTCTATTAACAGTCGTTGCACCTCTCCCTTAAACTCCCGGTACGTCTATCAGCCGTTGCACCTCTATCTTAAACTCCCGGTACGTCTATTAGCCGATGCACCTCTCCCTTAAACTCCCGGTACGTCTATTAACAGCCTTGGCACCTCTCTCTTAAACTCCCGGTACGTTAACAGCCGTGGCATCTCTCCCTTAAACTCCCGGTACGTCTATTAACAGCCGTGGCACCTCTCCCTTAAACTCCCGGTACGTCTATTAACTGCCCTGGCACCTTTCCCTTAAACTCCCGGTACGTCTATCAGCCAATGCACCTCTCCCTTAAACCCCCGTTGCGTCTATTAACAGCCGTGGCACCTCTCCCTTAAACTCCCGGTACGTCTATTAACAGCCGATGCACCTCTTCCTTAAACTCCCGGTGCGTCTATTAACAGTCGTTGCACCTCTCCCTTAAACTCCCGGTACGTCTATTAACTGCCCTGGCACCTCTCCCTTAAACTCCCGGTACGTCTATCAGCCAATGCACCTCTCCCTTAAACCCCCGTTGCGTCTTTTAACAGCCGTTGCACCTCTCCCTTAAACTCCCGGTACGTCTATTAACAGCCGTGGCACCTCTCCCTTAAACTCCCGGTACGTCTATCAGCCGATTCACCTCTCCCTTAAACTCCCGGTGCGTCTATTAACAGTCGTTGCACCTCTCCCTTAAACTCCCGGTACGTCTATCAGCCGTTGCACCTCTCCCTTAAACTCCTGGTACGTCTATCAGCCGATGCACCTCTCCCTTAAACTTCCGGTGCGTCTATTAACAGTCGTTGCACCTCTCCCTTAAACTCCCGGTACGTCTATCAGCCGATGCACCGCTCCCTTAAACTCCCGGTACGTCTATCAGCCGATGCACTTCTCCCTTAAACCCCCGTTGCGTCTTTTAACAGCCGTTGCACCTCTCCCTTAAACTCCCGGTACGTCTATTAACAGCCGATGCACCTCTCCCTTAAACTCCCGGTGCGTCTATTAACAGTCGTTGCACCTCTCCCTTAAACTCCCGGTACGTCTATTAACTGCCCTGGCACCTCTCCCTTAAACTCCCGGTACGTCTATCAGCCGATGCACCTCTCCCTTAAACCCCCGTTGCGTCTTTTAACAGCCGTGGCACCTCTCCCTTAAACTCCCGGTACGTCTATTAACAGCCGATGCAGCTCTCCCTTAAACTCCCGGTACGTCTATTAACAGCCGTGGCACCTCTCCCTTAAACTCCTGGTACGTCTATTAACTGCCCTGGCACCTCTCCCTTAAACTCCCGGTACGTCTATCAGCCAATGCACCTCTCCCTTAAACCCCCGTTGCGTCTTTTAACAGCCGTTGCACCTCTCCCTTAAACTCCCGGTACGTCTATTAACAGCCGTGGCACCTCTCCCTTAAACTCCCGGTACGTCTATCAGCCGATGCACCTCTCCCTTAAACTCCCGGTGCGTCTATTAACAGTCGTTGCACCTCTCAATTAAACTCCCGGTACGTCTATCAGCCGTTGCACCTCTCCCTTAAACTCCTGGTACGTCTATCAGCCGATGCATCTCTCCCTTAAACTTCCGGTGCGTCTATTAACAGTCGTTGCACCTCTCCCTTAAACTCCCGGTACGTCTATCAGCCGATGCACCGCTCCCTTAAACTCCCGGTACGTCTATCAGCCGATGCACCTCTCCCTTAAGCCCCCGTTGCGTCTTTTAACAGCCGTTGCACCTCTCCCTTAAACTCCCGGTACGTCTATCAGCCGATGCACCTCTCCCTTAAACTCCCGGTGCGTCTATTAACAGCCGTGGCACCTCTCCCTTAAACTCCCGGTACGTCTATCAGCCGATGCACCGCTCCCTTAAACTCCCGGTACGTCTATCAGCCGATGCACCTCTCCCTTAAACTCCCGGTACGTCTATTAACAGCCGTGGCACCTCTCCCTTAAACTCCCGGTACATCTATTAACTGCCCTGGCACCTCTCCCTTAAACTCCCGGTACGTCTATCAGCCGATGCACCTCTCCCTTAAACCCCCGTTGCGTCTTTTAACAGCCGTTGCACCTCTCCCTTAAACTCCCGGTACGTCTATCAGCCGATGCACCTCTCCCTTAAACTCCCGGTGCGTCTATTAACAGTCTTTGCACCTCTCCCTTAAACTCCCGGTACGTCTATCAGCCGTTGCACCTCTATTTTAAACTCCCGGTACGTCTATCAGCCGATGCACCTCTCCCTTAAACTCCCGGTACGTCTATTAACAGCCGTTGCACCTCTCCCTTAAACTCCCGGTACGTCTATTAACAGCCGTGGCACCTCTCCCTTAAACTCCCGGTACGTCTATTAACAGCCGTGGTACCTCTCCCTTAAACTCCCGGTACGTCTATTAACTGCCCTGGCACCTCTCCCTTAAACTCCCGGTGCGTCTATTAACAGCCGATGCACCTCTCCCTTAAACTCCCGGTGCGTCTATTAACAGTCGTTGCACCTCTCCCTTAAACTCCCGGTACGTCTATTAACTGCCCTGGCACCTCTCCCTTAAACTCCCGGTACGTCTATCAGCCGATGCACCTCTCCCTTAAACCCCCGTTGCGTCTTTTAACAGCCGTGGCACCTCTCCCTTAAACTCCCGGTACGTCTATCAGCCGATGCACCTCTCCCTTAAACTCCCGGTGCGTCTATTAACAGTCGTTGCACCTCTCCCTTAAACTCCCGGTACGTCTATCAGCCGTTGCACCTCTATCTTAAACTCCCGGTACGTCTATCAGCCGATGCACCTCTCCCTTAAACTCCCGGTACGTCTATTAACAGCCTTGGCACCTCTCCCTTAAACTCCCGGTACGTTAACAGCCGTGGCATCTCTCCCTTAAACTCCCGGTACGTCTATTAACAGCCGTGGCACCTCTCCCTTAAACTCCCGGTGCGTCTATTAACAGCCGATGCACCTCTCCCTTAAACTCCCGGTACGTCTATTAACAGCCTTGGCACCTCTCCCTTAAACTCCCGGTACGTTAACAGCCGTGGCATCTATCCCTTAAACTCCCGGTACGTCTATTAACAGCCGTGGCACCTCTCCCTTAAACTCCCGGTACGTCTATTAACTGCCCTGGCACCTTTCCCTTAAACTCCCGGTACGTCTATCAGCCAATGGACGTCTCCCTTAAACCCCCGTTGCGTCTTTTAACAGCCGTTGCACCTCTCCCTTAAACTCCCGGTACGTCTATTAACAGCCGTGGCACCTTTCCCTTAAACTCCCGGTACGTCTATCAGCCGATGCACCTCTCCCTTAAACCCCCGTTGCGTCTATTAACAGCCGTGGCACCTCTCCCTTAAACTCCCGGTACGTCTATTAACAGCCGATGCACCTATCCCTTAAACTCCCGGTGCGTCTATTAACAGTCGTTGCACCTCTCCCTTAAACTCCCGGTACGTCTATTAACTGCCCTGGCACCTCTCCCTTAAACTCCCGGTACATCTATTAACTGCCCTGGCACCTCTCCCTTAAACTCCCGGTACGTCTATCAGCCGATGCACCTCTCCCTTAAACCCCCGTTGCGTCTTTTAACAGCCGTTGCACCTCTCCCTTAAACTCCCGGTACGTCTATCAGCCGATGCACCTCTCCCTTAAACTCCCGGTGCGTCTATTAACAGTCTTTGCACCTCTCCCTTAAACTCCCGGTACGTCTATCAGCCGTTGCACCTCTATTTTAAACTCCCGGTACGTCTATCAGCCGATGCACCTCTCCCTTAAACTCCCGGTACGTCTATTAACAGCCGTTGCACCTCTCCCTTAAACTCCCGGTACGTCTATTAACAGCCGTGGCACCTCTCCCTTAAACTCCCGGTACGTCTATTAACAGCCGTGGTACCTCTCCCTTAAACTCCCGGTACGTCTATTAACTGCCCTGGCACCTCTCCCTTAAACTCCCGGTGCGTCTATTAACAGCCGATGCACCTCTCCCTTAAACTCCCGGTGCGTCTATTAACAGTCGTTGCACCTCTCCCTTAAACTCCCGGTACGTCTATTAACTGCCCTGGCACCTCTCCCTTAAACTCCCGGTACGTCTATCAGCCGATGCACCTCTCCCTTAAACCCCCGTTGCGTCTTTTAACAGCCGTGGCACCTCTCCCTTAAACTCCCGGTACGTCTATCAGCCGATGCACCTCTCCCTTAAACTCCCGGTGCGTCTATTAACAGTCGTTGCACCTCTCCCTTAAACTCCCGGTACGTCTATCAGCCGTTGCACCTCTATCTTAAACTCCCGGTACGTCTATCAGCCGATGCACCTCTCCCTTAAACTCCCGGTACGTCTATTAACAGCCTTGGCACCTCTCCCTTAAACTCCCGGTACGTTAACAGCCGTGGCATCTCTCCCTTAAACTCCCGGTACGTCTATTAACAGCCGTGGCACCTCTCCCTTAAACTCCCGGTGCGTCTATTAACAGCCGATGCACCTCTCCCTTAAACTCCCGGTACGTCTATTAACAGCCTTGGCACCTCTCCCTTAAACTCCCGGTACGTTAACAGCCGTGGCATCTATCCCTTAAACTCCCGGTACGTCTATTAACAGCCGTGGCACCTCTCCCTTAAACTCCCGGTACGTCTATTAACTGCCCTGGCACCTTTCCCTTAAACTCCCGGTACGTCTATCAGCCAATGCACGTCTCCCTTAAACCCCCGTTGCGTCTTTTAACAGCCGTTGCACCTCTCCCTTAAACTCCCGGTACGTCTATTAACAGCCGTGGCACCTTTCCCTTAAACTCCCGGTACGTCTATCAGCCGATGCACCTCTCCCTTAAACCCCCGTTGCGTCTATTAACAGCCGTGGCACCTCTCCCTTAAACTCCCGGTACGTCTATTAACAGCCGATGCACCTATCCCTTAAACTCCCGGTGCGTCTATTAACAGTCGTTGCACCTCTCCCTTAAACTCCCGGTACGTCTATTAACTGCCCTGGCACCTCTCCCTTAAACTCCCGGTACATCTATTAACTGCCCTGGCACCTCTCCCTTAAACTCCCGGTACGTCTATCAGCCGATGCACCTCTCCCTTAAACCCCCGTTGCGTCTTTTAACAGCCGTTGCACCTCTCCCTTAAACTCCCGGTACGTCTATCAGCCGATGCACCTCTCCCTTAAACTCCCGGTGCGTCTATTAACAGTCTTTGCACCTCTCCCTTAAACTCCCGGTACGTCTATCAGCCGTTGCACCTCTATTTTAAACTCCCGGTACGTCTATCAGCCGATGCACCTCTCCCTTAAACTCCCGGTACGTCTATTAACAGCCGTTGCACCTCTCCCTTAAACTCCCGGTACGTCTATTAACAGCCGTGGCACCTCTCCCTTAAACTCCCGGTACGTCTATTAACAGCCGTGGTACCTCTCCCTTAAACTCCCGGTACGTCTATTAACTGCCCTGGCACCTCTCCCTTAAACTCCCGGTGCGTCTATTAACAGCCGATGCACCTCTCCCTTAAACTCCCGGTGCGTCTATTAACAGTCGTTGCACCTCTCCCTTAAACTCCCGGTACGTCTATTAACTGCCCTGGCACCTCTCCCTTAAACTCCCGGTACGTCTATCAGCCGATGCACCTCTCCCTTAAACCCCCGTTGCGTCTTTTAACAGCCGTGGCACCTCTCCCTTAAACTCCCGGTACGTCTATCAGCCGATGCACCTCTCCCTTAAACTCCCGGTGCGTCTATTAACAGTCGTTGCACCTCTCCCTTAAACTCCCGGTACGTCTATCAGCCGTTGCACCTCTATCTTAAACTCCCGGTACGTCTATCAGCCGATGCACCTCTCCCTTAAACTCCCGGTACGTCTATTAACAGCCTTGGCACCTCTCCCTTAAACTCCCGGTACGTTAACAGCCGTGGCATCTCTCCCTTAAACTCCCGGTACGTCTATTAACAGCCGTGGCACCTCTCCCTTAAACTCCCGGTGCGTCTATTAACAGCCGATGCACCTCTCCCTTAAACTCCCGGTACGTCTATTAACAGCCTTGGCACCTCTCCCTTAAACTCCCGGTACGTTAACAGCCGTGGCATCTATCCCTTAAACTCCCGGTACGTCTATTAACAGCCGTGGCACCTCTCCCTTAAACTCCCGGTACGTCTATTAACTGCCCTGGCACCTTTCCCTTAAACTCCCGGTACGTCTATCAGCCAATGCACGTCTCCCTTAAACCCCCGTTGCGTCTTTTAACAGCCGTTGCACCTCTCCCTTAAACTCCCGGTACGTCTATTTACAGCCGTGGCACCTTTCCCTTAAACTCCCGGTACGTCTATCAGCCGATGCACCTCTCCCTTAAACCCCCGTTGCGTCTATTAACAGCCGTGGCACCTCTCCCTTAAACTCCCGGTACGTCTATTAACAGCCGATGCACCTATCCCTTAAACTCCCGGTGCGTCTATTAACAGTCGTTGCACCTCTCCCTTAAACTCCCGGTACGTCTATTAACTGCCCTGGCACCTCTCCCTTAAACTCCCAGTACGTCTATCAGCCGATGCACCTCTCCCTTAAACCCCGTTGCGTCTTTTAACAGCCGTGGCACCTCTCCCTTAAACTCCCGGTACGTCTATTAACAGCCGATGCACCTCTCCCTTAAACTCCCGGTACGTCTATTAACAGCCGTGGCACCTCTCCCTTAAACTCCCGGTACGTCTATTAACTGCCCTGGCACCTCTCCCTTAAACTCCCGGTACGTCTATCAGCCAATGCACCTCTCCCTTAAACCCCCATTGCGTCTTTTAACAGCCGTTGCACCTCTCCCTTAAACTCCCGGTACGTCTATTAACAGCCGTGGCACCTCTCCCTTAAACTCCCGGTACGTCTATCAGCCTATGCACCTCTCCCTTAAACTCCCGGTGCGTCTATTAACAGTCGTTGCACCTCTCAATTAAACTCCCGGTACGTCTATCAGCCGTTGCACCTCTCCCTTAAACTCCTGGTACGTCTATCAGCCGATGCATCTCTCCCTTAAACTTCCGGTGCGTCTATTAACAGTCGTTGCACCTCTCCCTTAAACTCCCGGTACGTCTATCAGCCGATGCACCGCTCCCTTAAACTCCCGGTACGTCTATCAGCCGATGCACCTCTCCCTTAAGCCCCCGTTGCGTCTTTTAACAGCCGTTGCACCTCTCCCTTAAACTCCCGGTACGTCTATCAGCCGATGCACCTCTCCCTTAAACTCCCGGTGCGTCTATTAACAGCCGTGGTACCTCTCCCTTAAACTCCCGGTACGTCTATTAACTGCCCTGGCACCTCTCCCTTAAACTCCCGGTGCGTCTATTAACAGCCGTTGCACCTCTCCCTTAAACTCCCGGTACGTCTATTAACAGCCGTGGCACCTCTCCCTTAAACTCCCGGTACGTCTATTAACAGCCGTGGCAGCTCTCCCTTAAACTCCCGGTACGTCTATTAACTGCCCTCGCACCTCTCCCTTAAACTCCCGGTACGTCTATCAGCCGATGCACCTCTCCCTTAAACCCCCGTTGCGTCTTTTAACAGCCGTTGCACCTCTCCCTTAAACTCCCGGTACGTCTATTAACAGCCGTGGCACCTCTCCCTTAAACTCCCGGTACGTCTATCAGCCAAAGCACCTCTCCCTTAAACTCCCGGTGCGTCTATTAACAGTCGTTGCACCTCTCCCTTAAACTCCCGGTACGTCTATCAGGCGATGCACCGCTCCCTTAAACTTCCGGTATGTCTATTAACAGCCGTGGCACCTCTCCCTTAAACTCCCGTTACGTCTATTAACAGCCGTGGCAACTCTCCCTTAAACTCCCGGTACGTCTATTAACAGCCGTGTACCTCTCCCTTAAACTCCCGGTACGTCTATTAACAGCCGTGGCACCTCTCCCTTTAACTCCCGGTACGTTAACAGCCGTGGCACCTCTCCCTTAAACTCCCGGTACGTCTATAACAACCGTGGCACCTCTCCCTTAAACTCCCGGACCTCTATTACCAGCCGTAGAACCTCTCCCTTAAACTCCCGGTGCGTCTATTAACAGCCGTGGCACCTCTCCCTTAAACTCCCGGTACGTCTATCAGCCGATGCACCTCTCCCTTAAACTCCCGGTGCGTCTATTAACAGTCGTTGCACCTCTCCCTTAAACTCCCGGTACGTCTATCAGCCGTTGCACCTCTATCTTAAACTCCCGGTACGTCTATTAGCCGATGCACCTCTCCCTTAAACTCCCGGTACGTCTATTAACAGCCTTGGCACCTCTCTCTTAAACTCCCGGTACGTTAACAGCCGTGGCATCTCTCCCTTAAACTCCCGGTACGTCTATTAACAGCCGTGGCACCTCTCCCTTAAACTCCCGGTACGTCTATTAACTGCCCTGGCACCTTTCCCTTAAACTCCCGGTACGTCTATCAGCCAATGCACCTCTCCCTTAAACTCCCGGTACGTCTATCAGCCGATGCACCTCTCCCTTAAACTCCCGGTACGTCTATTAACAGCCGTGGCACCTCTCCCTTAAACTCCCGGTACATCTATTAACTGCCCTGGCACCTCTCCCTTAAACTCCCGGTACGTCTATCAGCCGATGCACCTCTCCCTTAAACTCCCGGTGCGTCTATTAACAGTCGTTGCACCTCTCCCTTAAACTCCCGGTACGTCTATCAGCCGTTGCACCTCTATCTTAAACTCCCGGTACGTCTATTAGCCGATGCACCTCTCCCTTAAACTCCCGGTACGTCTATTAACAGCCGTGGCACCTCTCCCTTAAACTCCCGGTACATCTATTAACTGCCCTGGCACCTCTCCCTTAAACTCCCGGTACGTCTATCAGCCGATGCACCTCTCCCTTAAACTCCCGGTGCGTCTATTAACAGTCGTTGCACCTCTCCCTTAAACTCCCGGTACGTCTATCAGCCGTTGCACCTCTATCTTAAACTCCCGGTACGTCTATTAGCCGATGCACCTCTCCCTTAAACTCCCGGTACGTCTATTAACAGCCTTGGCACCTCTCTCTTAAACTCCCGGTACGTTAACAGCCGTGGCATCTCTCCCTTAAACTCCCGGTACGTCTATTAACAGCCGTGGCACCTCTCCCTTAAACTCCCGGTACGTCTATTAACTGCCCTGGCACCTTTCCCTTAAACTCCCGGTACGTCTATCAGCCAATGCACCTCTCCCTTAAACTCCCGGTACGTCTATCAGCCGATGCACCTCTCCCTTAAACTCCCGGTACGTCTATTAACAGCCGTGGCACCTCTCCCTTAAACTCCCGGTACATCTATTAACTGCCCTGGCACCTCTCCCTTAAACTCCCGGTACGTCTATCAGCCGATGCACCTCTCCCTTAAACCCCCGTTGCGTCTTTTAACAGCCGTTGCACCTCTCCCTTAAACTCCCGGTACGTCTATCAGCCGATGCACCTCTCCCTTAAACTCCCGGTGCGTCTATTAACAGTCTTTGCACCTCTCCCTTAAACTCCCGGTACGTCTATCAGCCGTTGCACCTCTATTTTAAACTCCCGGTACGTCTATCAGCCGATGCACCTCTCCCTTAAACTCCCGGTACGTCTATTAACAGCCGTTGCACCTCTCCCTTAAACTCCCGGTACGTCTATTAACAGCCGTGGCACCTCTCCCTTAAACTCCCGGTACGTCTATTAACAGCCGTGGTACCTCTCCCTTAAACTCCCGGTACGTCTATTAACTGCCCTGGCACCTCTCCCTTAAACTCCCGGTGCGTCTATTAACAGCCGATGCACCTCTCCCTTAAACTCCCGGTGCGTCTATTAACAGTCGTTGCACCTCTCCCTTAAACTCCCGGTACGTCTATTAACTGCCCTGGCACCTCTCCCTTAAACTCCCGGTACGTCTATCAGCCGTTGCACCTCTATCTTAAACTCCCGGTACGTCTATCAGCCGATGCACCTCTCCCTTAAACTCCCGGTACGTCTATTAACAGCCTTGGCACCTCTCCCTTAAACTCCCGGTACGTTAACAGCCGTGGCATCTCTCCCTTAAACTCCCGGTACGTCTATTAACAGCCGTGGCACCTCTCCCTTAAACTCCCGGTGCGTCTATTAACAGCCGATGCACCTCTCCCTTAAACTCCCGGTACGTCTATTAACAGCCTTGGCACCTCTCCCTTAAACTCCCGGTACGTTAACAGCCGTGGCATCTATCCCTTAAACTCCCGGTACGTCTATTAACAGCCGTGGCACCTCTCCCTTAAACTCCCGGTACGTCTATTAACTGCCCTGGCACCTTTCCCTTAAACTCCCGGTACGTCTATCAGCCAATGCACGTCTCCCTTAAACCCCCGTTGCGTCTTTTAACAGCCGTTGCACCTCTCCCTTAAACTCCCGGTACGTCTATTAACAGCCGTGGCACCTTTCCCTTAAACTCCCGGTACGTCTATCAGCCGATGCACCTCTCCCTTAAACCCCCGTTGCGTCTATTAACAGCCGTGGCACCTCTCCCTTAAACTCCCGGTACGTCTATTAACAGCCGATGCACCTATCCCTTAAACTCCCGGTGCGTCTATTAACAGTCGTTGCACCTCTCCCTTAAACTCCCGGTACGTCTATTAACTGCCCTGGCACCTCTCCCTTAAACTCCCGGTACATCTATTAACTGCCCTGGCACCTCTCCCTTAAACTCCCGGTACGTCTATCAGCCGATGCACCTCTCCCTTAAACCCCCGTTGCGTCTTTTAACAGCCGTTGCACCTCTCCCTTAAACTCCCGGTACGTCTATCAGCCGATGCACCTCTCCCTTAAACTCCCGGTGCGTCTATTAACAGTCTTTGCACCTCTCCCTTAAACTCCCGGTACGTCTATCAGCCGTTGCACCTCTATTTTAAACTCCCGGTACGTCTATCAGCCGATGCACCTCTCCCTTAAACTCCCGGTACGTCTATTAACAGCCGTTGCACCTCTCCCTTAAACTCCCGGTACGTCTATTAACAGCCGTGGCACCTCTCCCTTAAACTCCCGGTACGTCTATTAACAGCCGTGGTACCTCTCCCTTAAACTCCCGGTACGTCTATTAACTGCCCTGGCACCTCTCCCTTAAACTCCCGGTGCGTCTATTAACAGCCGATGCACCTCTCCCTTAAACTCCCGGTGCGTCTATTAACAGTCGTTGCACCTCTCCCTTAAACTCCCGGTACGTCTATTAACTGCCCTGGCACCTCTCCCTTAAACTCCCGGTACGTCTATCAGCCGATGCACCTCTCCCTTAAACCCCCGTTGCGTCTTTTAACAGCCGTGGCACCTCTCCCTTAAACTCCCGGTACGTCTATCAGCCGATGCACCTCTCCCTTAAACTCCCGGTGCGTCTATTAACAGTCGTTGCACCTCTCCCTTAAACTCCCGGTACGTCTATCAGCCGTTGCACCTCTATCTTAAACTCCCGGTACGTCTATCAGCCGATGCACCTCTCCCTTAAACTCCCGGTACGTCTATTAACAGCCTTGGCACCTCTCCCTTAAACTCCCGGTACGTTAACAGCCGTGGCATCTCTCCCTTAAACTCCCGGTACGTCTATTAACAGCCGTGGCACCTCTCCCTTAAACTCCCGGTGCGTCTATTAACAGCCGATGCACCTCTCCCTTAAACTCCCGGTACGTCTATTAACAGCCTTGGCACCTCTCCCTTAAACTCCCGGTACGTTAACAGCCGTGGCATCTATCCCTTAAACTCCCGGTACGTCTATTAACAGCCGTGGCACCTCTCCCTTAAACTCCCGGTACGTCTATTAACTGCCCTGGCACCTTTCCCTTAAACTCCCGGTACGTCTATCAGCCAATGCACGTCTCCCTTAAACCCCCGTTGCGTCTTTTAACAGCCGTTGCACCTCTCCCTTAAACTCCCGGTACGTCTATTTACAGCCGTGGCACCTTTCCCTTAAACTCCCGGTACGTCTATCAGCCGATGCACCTCTCCCTTAAACCCCCGTTGCGTCTATTAACAGCCGTGGCACCTCTCCCTTAAACTCCCGGTACGTCTATTAACAGCCGATGCACCTATCCCTTAAACTCCCGGTGCGTCTATTAACAGTCGTTGCACCTCTCCCTTAAACTCCCGGTACGTCTATTAACTGCCCTGGCACCTCTCCCTTAAACTCCCAGTACGTCTATCAGCCGATGCACCTCTCCCTTAAACCCCGTTGCGTCTTTTAACAGCCGTGGCACCTCTCCCTTAAACTCCCGGTACGTCTATTAACAGCCGATGCACCTCTCCCTTAAACTCCCGGTACGTCTATTAACAGCCGTGGCACCTCTCCCTTAAACTCCCGGTACGTCTATTAACTGCCCTGGCACCTCTCCCTTAAACTCCCGGTACGTCTATCAGCCAATGCACCTCTCCCTTAAACCCCCATTGCGTCTTTTAACAGCCGTTGCACCTCTCCCTTAAACTCCCGGTACGTCTATTAACAGCCGTGGCACCTCTCCCTTAAACTCCCGGTACGTCTATCAGCCTATGCACCTCTCCCTTAAACTCCCGGTGCGTCTATTAACAGTCGTTGCACCTCTCAATTAAACTCCCGGTACGTCTATCAGCCGTTGCACCTCTCCCTTAAACTCCTGGTACGTCTATCAGCCGATGCATCTCTCCCTTAAACTTCCGGTGCGTCTATTAACAGTCGTTGCACCTCTCCCTTAAACTCCCGGTACGTCTATCAGCCGATGCACCGCTCCCTTAAACTCCCGGTACGTCTATCAGCCGATGCACCTCTCCCTTAAGCCCCCGTTGCGTCTTTTAACAGCCGTTGCACCTCTCCCTTAAACTCCCGGTACGTCTATCAGCCGATGCACCTCTCCCTTAAACTCCCGGTGCGTCTATTAACAGCCGTGGTACCTCTCCCTTAAACTCCCGGTACGTCTATTAACTGCCCTGGCACCTCTCCCTTAAACTCCCGGTGCGTCTATTAACAGCCGTTGCACCTCTCCCTTAAACTCCCGGTACGTCTATTAACAGCCGTGGCACCTCTCCCTTAAACTCCCGGTACGTCTATTAACAGCCGTGGCAGCTCTCCCTTAAACTCCCGGTACGTCTATTAACTGCCCTCGCACCTCTCCCTTAAACTCCCGGTACGTCTATCAGCCGATGCACCTCTCCCTTAAACCCCCGTTGCGTCTTTTAACAGCCGTTGCACCTCTCCCTTAAACTCCCGGTACGTCTATTAACAGCCGTGGCACCTCTCCCTTAAACTCCCGGTACGTCTATCAGCCAAAGCACCTCTCCCTTAAACTCCCGGTGCGTCTATTAACAGTCGTTGCACCTCTCCCTTAAACTCCCGGTACGTCTATCAGGCGATGCACCGCTCCCTTAAACTTCCGGTATGTCTATTAACAGCCGTGGCACCTCTCCCTTAAACTCCCGTTACGTCTATTAACAGCCGTGGCAACTCTCCCTTAAACTCCCGGTACGTCTATTAACAGCCGTGTACCTCTCCCTTAAACTCCCGGTACGTCTATTAACAGCCGTGGCACCTCTCCCTTTAACTCCCGGTACGTTAACAGCCGTGGCACCTCTCCCTTAAACTCCCGGTACGTCTATAACAACCGTGGCACCTCTCCCTTAAACTCCCGGACCTCTATTACCAGCCGTAGAACCTCTCCCTTAAACTCCCGGTGCGTCTATTAACAGCCGTGGCACCTCTCCCTTAAACTCCCGGTACGTCTATCAGCCGATGCACCTCTCCCTTAAACTCCCGGTGCGTCTATTAACAGTCGTTGCACCTCTCCCTTAAACTCCCGGTACGTCTATCAGCCGTTGCACCTCTATCTTAAACTCCCGGTACGTCTATTAGCCGATGCACCTCTCCCTTAAACTCCCGGTACGTCTATTAACAGCCTTGGCACCTCTCTCTTAAACTCCCGGTACGTTAACAGCCGTGGCATCTCTCCCTTAAACTCCCGGTACGTCTATTAACAGCCGTGGCACCTCTCCCTTAAACTCCCGGTACGTCTATTAACTGCCCTGGCACCTTTCCCTTAAACTCCCGGTACGTCTATCAGCCAATGCACCTCTCCCTTAAACTCCCGGTACGTCTATCAGCCGATGCACCTCTCCCTTAAACTCCCGGTACGTCTATTAACAGCCGTGGCACCTCTCCCTTAAACTCCCGGTACATCTATTAACTGCCCTGGCACCTCTCCCTTAAACTCCCGGTACGTCTATCAGCCGATGCACCTCTCCCTTAAACCCCCGTTGCGTCTTTTAACAGCCGTTGCACCTCTCCCTTAAACTCCCGGTACGTCTATCAGCCGATGCACCTCTCCCTTAAACTCCCGGTGCGTCTATTAACAGTCTTTGCACCTCTCCCTTAAACTCCCGGTACGTCTATCAGCCGTTGCACCTCTATTTTAAACTCCCGGTACGTCTATCAGCCGATGCACCTCTCCCTTAAACTCCCGGTACGTCTATTAACAGCCGTTGCACCTCTCCCTTAAACTCCCGGTACGTCTATTAACAGCCGTGGCACCTCTCCCTTAAACTCCCGGTACGTCTATTAACAGCCGTGGTACCTCTCCCTTAAACTCCCGGTACGTCTATTAACTGCCCTGGCACCTCTCCCTTAAACTCCCGGTGCGTCTATTAACAGCCGATGCACCTCTCCCTTAAACTCCCGGTGCGTCTATTAACAGTCGTTGCACCTCTCCCTTAAACTCCCGGTACGTCTATTAACTGCCCTGGCACCTCTCCCTTAAACTCCCGGTACGTCTATCAGCCGATGCACCTCTCCCTTAAACCCCCGTTGCGTCTTTTAACAGCCGTGGCACCTCTCCCTTAAACTCCCGGTACGTCTATCAGCCGATGCACCTCTCCCTTAAACTCCCGGTGCGTCTATTAACAGTCGTTGCACCTCTCCCTTAAACTCCCGGTACGTCTATCAGCCGTTGCACCTCTATCTTAAACTCCCGGTACGTCTATCAGCCGATGCACCTCTCCCTTAAACTCCCGGTACGTCTATTAACAGCCTTGGCACCTCTCCCTTAAACTCCCGGTACGTTAACAGCCGTGGCATCTCTCCCTTAAACTCCCGGTACGTCTATTAACAGCCGTGGCACCTCTCCCTTAAACTCCCGGTGCGTCTATTAACAGCCGATGCACCTCTCCCTTAAACTCCCGGTACGTCTATTAACAGCCTTGGCACCTCTCCCTTAAACTCCCGGTACGTTAACAGCCGTGGCATCTATCCCTTAAACTCCCGGTACGTCTATTAACAGCCGTGGCACCTCTCCCTTAAACTCCCGGTACGTCTATTAACTGCCCTGGCACCTTTCCCTTAAACTCCCGGTACGTCTATCAGCCAATGCACGTCTCCCTTAAACCCCCGTTGCGTCTTTTAACAGCCGTTGCACCTCTCCCTTAAACTCCCGGTACGTCTATTAACAGCCGTGGCACCTTTCCCTTAAACTCCCGGTACGTCTATCAGCCGATGCACCTCTCCCTTAAACCCCCGTTGCGTCTATTAACAGCCGTGGCACCTCTCCCTTAAACTCCCGGTACGTCTATTAACAGCCGATGCACCTATCCCTTAAACTCCCGGTGCGTCTATTAACAGTCGTTGCACCTCTCCCTTAAACTCCCGGTACGTCTATCAGCCGATGCACCTCTCCCTTAAACCCCCGTTGCGTCTTTTAACAGCCGTTGCACCTCTCCCTTAAACTCCCGGTACGTCTATCAGCCGATGCACCTCTCCCTTAAACTCCCGGTGCGTCTATTAACAGTCTTTGCACCTCTCCCTTAAACTCCCGGTACGTCTATCAGCCGTTGCACCTCTATTTTAAACTCCCGGTACGTCTATCAGCCGATGCACCTCTCCCTTAAACTCCCGGTACGTCTATTAACAGCCGTTGCACCTCTCCCTTAAACTCCCGGTACGTCTATTAACAGCCGTGGCACCTCTCCCTTAAACTCCCGGTACGTCTATTAACAGCCGTGGTACCTCTCCCTTAAACTCCCGGTACGTCTATTAACTGCCCTGGCACCTCTCCCTTAAACTCCCGGTGCGTCTATTAACAGCCGATGCACCTCTCCCTTAAACTCCCGGTGCGTCTATTAACAGTCGTTGCACCTCTCCCTTAAACTCCCGGTACGTCTATTAACTGCCCTGGCACCTCTCCCTTAAACTCCCGGTACGTCTATCAGCCGATGCACCTCTCCCTTAAACCCCCGTTGCGTCTTTTAACAGCCGTGGCACCTCTCCCTTAAACTCCCGGTACGTCTATCAGCCGATGCACCTCTCCCTTAAACTCCCGGTGCGTCTATTAACAGTCGTTGCACCTCTCCCTTAAACTCCCGGTACGTCTATCAGCCGTTGCACCTCTATCTTAAACTCCCGGTACGTCTATCAGCCGATGCACCTCTCCCTTAAACTCCCGGTACGTCTATTAACAGCCTTGGCACCTCTCCCTTAAACTCCCGGTACGTTAACAGCCGTGGCATCTCTCCCTTAAACTCCCGGTACGTCTATTAACAGCCGTGGCACCTCTCCCTTAAACTCCCGGTGCGTCTATTAACAGCCGATGCACCTCTCCCTTAAACTCCCGGTACGTCTATTAACAGCCTTGGCACCTCTCCCTTAAACTCCCGGTACGTTAACAGCCGTGGCATCTATCCCTTAAACTCCCGGTACGTCTATTAACAGCCGTGGCACCTCTCCCTTAAACTCCCGGTACGTCTATTAACTGCCCTGGCACCTTTCCCTTAAACTCCCGGTACGTCTATCAGCCAATGCACGTCTCCCTTAAACCCCCGTTGCGTCTTTTAACAGCCGTTGCACCTCTCCCTTAAACTCCCGGTACGTCTATTTACAGCCGTGGCACCTTTCCCTTAAACTCCCGGTACGTCTATCAGCCGATGCACCTCTCCCTTAAACCCCCGTTGCGTCTATTAACAGCCGTGGCACCTCTCCCTTAAACTCCCGGTACGTCTATTAACAGCCGATGCACCTATCCCTTAAACTCCCGGTGCGTCTATTAACAGTCGTTGCACCTCTCCCTTAAACTCCCGGTACGTCTATTAACTGCCCTGGCACCTCTCCCTTAAACTCCCAGTACGTCTATCAGCCGATGCACCTCTCCCTTAAACCCCGTTGCGTCTTTTAACAGCCGTGGCACCTCTCCCTTAAACTCCCGGTACGTCTATTAACAGCCGATGCACCTCTCCCTTAAACTCCCGGTACGTCTATTAACAGCCGTGGCACCTCTCCCTTAAACTCCCGGTACGTCTATTAACTGCCCTGGCACCTCTCCCTTAAACTCCCGGTACGTCTATCAGCCAATGCACCTCTCCCTTAAACCCCCATTGCGTCTTTTAACAGCCGTTGCACCTCTCCCTTAAACTCCCGGTACGTCTATTAACAGCCGTGGCACCTCTCCCTTAAACTCCCGGTACGTCTATCAGCCTATGCACCTCTCCCTTAAACTCCCGGTGCGTCTATTAACAGTCGTTGCACCTCTCAATTAAACTCCCGGTACGTCTATCAGCCGTTGCACCTCTCCCTTAAACTCCTGGTACGTCTATCAGCCGATGCATCTCTCCCTTAAACTTCCGGTGCGTCTATTAACAGTCGTTGCACCTCTCCCTTAAACTCCCGGTACGTCTATCAGCCGATGCACCGCTCCCTTAAACTCCCGGTACGTCTATCAGCCGATGCACCTCTCCCTTAAGCCCCCGTTGCGTCTTTTAACAGCCGTTGCACCTCTCCCTTAAACTCCCGGTACGTCTATCAGCCGATGCACCTCTCCCTTAAACTCCCGGTGCGTCTATTAACAGCCGTGGTACCTCTCCCTTAAACTCCCGGTACGTCTATTAACTGCCCTGGCACCTCTCCCTTAAACTCCCGGTGCGTCTATTAACAGCCGTTGCACCTCTCCCTTAAACTCCCGGTACGTCTATTAACAGCCGTGGCACCTCTCCCTTAAACTCCCGGTACGTCTATTAACAGCCGTGGCAGCTCTCCCTTAAACTCCCGGTACGTCTATTAACTGCCCTCGCACCTCTCCCTTAAACTCCCGGTACGTCTATCAGCCGATGCACCTCTCCCTTAAACCCCCGTTGCGTCTTTTAACAGCCGTTGCACCTCTCCCTTAAACTCCCGGTACGTCTATTAACAGCCGTGGCACCTCTCCCTTAAACTCCCGGTACGTCTATCAGCCAAAGCACCTCTCCCTTAAACTCCCGGTGCGTCTATTAACAGTCGTTGCACCTCTCCCTTAAACTCCCGGTACGTCTATCAGGCGATGCACCGCTCCCTTAAACTTCCGGTATGTCTATTAACAGCCGTGGCACCTCTCCCTTAAACTCCCGTTACGTCTATTAACAGCCGTGGCAACTCTCCCTTAAACTCCCGGTACGTCTATTAACAGCCGTGTACCTCTCCCTTAAACTCCCGGTACGTCTATTAACAGCCGTGGCACCTCTCCCTTTAACTCCCGGTACGTTAACAGCCGTGGCACCTCTCCCTTAAACTCCCGGTACGTCTATAACAACCGTGGCACCTCTCCCTTAAACTCCCGGACCTCTATTACCAGCCGTAGAACCTCTCCCTTAAACTCCCGGTGCGTCTATTAACAGCCGTGGCACCTCTCCCTTAAACTCCCGGTACGTCTATCAGCCGATGCACCTCTCCCTTAAACTCCCGGTGCGTCTATTAACAGTCGTTGCACCTCTCCCTTAAACTCCCGGTACGTCTATCAGCCGTTGCACCTCTATCTTAAACTCCCGGTACGTCTATTAGCCGATGCACCTCTCCCTTAAACTCCCGGTACGTCTATTAACAGCCTTGGCACCTCTCTCTTAAACTCCCGGTACGTTAACAGCCGTGGCATCTCTCCCTTAAACTCCCGGTACGTCTATTAACAGCCGTGGCACCTCTCCCTTAAACTCCCGGTACGTCTATTAACTGCCCTGGCACCTTTCCCTTAAACTCCCGGTACGTCTATCAGCCAATGCACCTCTCCCTTAAACCCCCGTTGCGTCTATTAACAGCCGTGGCACCTCTCCCTTAAACTCCCGGTACGTCTATTAACAGCCGATGCACCTCTTCCTTAAACTCCCGGTGCGTCTATTAACAGTCGTTGCACCTCTCCCTTAAACTCCCGGTACGTCTATTAACTGCCCTGGCACCTCTCCCTTAAACTCCCGGTACGTCTATCAGCCAATGCACCTCTCCCTTAAACCCCCGTTGCGTCTTTTAACAGCCGTTGCACCTCTCCCTTAAACTCCCGGTACGTCTATTAACAGCCGTGGCACCTCTCCCTTAAACTCCCGGTACGTCTATCAGCCGATTCACCTCTCCCTTAAACTCCCGGTGCGTCTATTAACAGTCGTTGCACCTCTCCCTTAAACTCCCGGTACGTCTATCAGCCGTTGCACCTCTCCCTTAAACTCCTGGTACGTCTATCAGCCGATGCACCTCTCCCTTAAACTTCCGGTGCGTCTATTAACAGTCGTTGCACCTCTCCCTTAAACTCCCGGTACGTCTATCAGCCGATGCACCGCTCCCTTAAACTCCCGGTACGTCTATCAGCCGATGCACTTCTCCCTTAAACCCCCGTTGCGTCTTTTAACAGCCGTTGCACCTCTCCCTTAAACTCCCGGTACGTCTATTAACAGCCGATGCACCTCTCCCTTAAACTCCCGGTGCGTCTATTAACAGTCGTTGCACCTCTCCCTTAAACTCCCGGTACGTCTATTAACTGCCCTGGCACCTCTCCCTTAAACTCCCGGTACGTCTATCAGCCGATGCACCTCTCCCTTAAACCCCCGTTGCGTCTTTTAACAGCCGTGGCACCTCTCCCTTAAACTCCCGGTACGTCTATTAACAGCCGATGCAGCTCTCCCTTAAACTCCCGGTACGTCTATTAACAGCCGTGGCACCTCTCCCTTAAACTCCTGGTACGTCTATTAACTGCCCTGGCACCTCTCCCTTAAACTCCCGGTACGTCTATCAGCCAATGCACCTCTCCCTTAAACCCCCGTTGCGTCTTTTAACAGCCGTTGCACCTCTCCCTTAAACTCCCGGTACGTCTATTAACAGCCGTGGCACCTCTCCCTTAAACTCCCGGTACGTCTATCAGCCGATGCACCTCTCCCTTAAACTCCCGGTGCGTCTATTAACAGTCGTTGCACCTCTCAATTAAACTCCCGGTACGTCTATCAGCCGTTGCACCTCTCCCTTAAACTCCTGGTACGTCTATCAGCCGATGCATCTCTCCCTTAAACTTCCGGTGCGTCTATTAACAGTCGTTGCACCTCTCCCTTAAACTCCCGGTACGTCTATCAGCCGATGCACCGCTCCCTTAAACTCCCGGTACGTCTATCAGCCGATGCACCTCTCCCTTAAGCCCCCGTTGCGTCTTTTAACAGCCGTTGCACCTCTCCCTTAAACTCCCGGTACGTCTATCAGCCGATGCACCTCTCCCTTAAACTCCCGGTGCGTCTATTAACAGCCGTGGCACCTCTCCCTTAAACTCCCGGTACGTCTATCAGCCGATGCACCGCTCCCTTAAACTCCCGGTACGTCTATCAGCCGATGCACCTCTCCCTTAAACTCCCGGTACGTCTATTAACAGCCGTGGCACCTCTCCCTTAAACTCCCGGTACATCTATTAACTGCCCTGGCACCTCTCCCTTAAACTCCCGGTACGTCTATCAGCCGATGCACCTCTCCCTTAAACCCCCGTTGCGTCTTTTAACAGCCGTTGCACCTCTCCCTTAAACTCCCGGTACGTCTATCAGCCGATGCACCTCTCCCTTAAACTCCCGGTGCGTCTATTAACAGTCTTTGCACCTCTCCCTTAAACTCCCGGTACGTCTATCAGCCGTTGCACCTCTATTTTAAACTCCCGGTACGTCTATCAGCCGATGCACCTCTCCCTTAAACTCCCGGTACGTCTATTAACAGCCGTTGCACCTCTCCCTTAAACTCCCGGTACGTCTATTAACAGCCGTGGCACCTCTCCCTTAAACTCCCGGTACGTCTATTAACAGCCGTGGTACCTCTCCCTTAAACTCCCGGTACGTCTATTAACTGCCCTGGCACCTCTCCCTTAAACTCCCGGTGCGTCTATTAACAGCCGATGCACCTCTCCCTTAAACTCCCGGTGCGTCTATTAACAGTCGTTGCACCTCTCCCTTAAACTCCCGGTACGTCTATTAACTGCCCTGGCACCTCTCCCTTAAACTCCCGGTACGTCTATCAGCCGATGCACCTCTCCCTTAAACCCCCGTTGCGTCTTTTAACAGCCGTGGCACCTCTCCCTTAAACTCCCGGTACGTCTATCAGCCGATGCACCTCTCCCTTAAACTCCCGGTGCGTCTATTAACAGTCGTTGCACCTCTCCCTTAAACTCCCGGTACGTCTATCAGCCGTTGCACCTCTATCTTAAACTCCCGGTACGTCTATCAGCCGATGCACCTCTCCCTTAAACTCCCGGTACGTCTATTAACAGCCTTGGCACCTCTCCCTTAAACTCCCGGTACGTTAACAGCCGTGGCATCTCTCCCTTAAACTCCCGGTACGTCTATTAACAGCCGTGGCACCTCTCCCTTAAACTCCCGGTGCGTCTATTAACAGCCGATGCACCTCTCCCTTAAACTCCCGGTACGTCTATTAACAGCCTTGGCACCTCTCCCTTAAACTCCCGGTACGTTAACAGCCGTGGCATCTATCCCTTAAACTCCCGGTACGTCTATTAACAGCCGTGGCACCTCTCCCTTAAACTCCCGGTACGTCTATTAACTGCCCTGGCACCTTTCCCTTAAACTCCCGGTACGTCTATCAGCCAATGCACGTCTCCCTTAAACCCCCGTTGCGTCTTTTAACAGCCGTTGCACCTCTCCCTTAAACTCCCGGTACGTCTATTAACAGCCGTGGCACCTTTCCCTTAAACTCCCGGTACGTCTATCAGCCGATGCACCTCTCCCTTAAACCCCCGTTGCGTCTATTAACAGCCGTGGCACCTCTCCCTTAAACTCCCGGTACGTCTATTAACAGCCGATGCACCTATCCCTTAAACTCCCGGTGCGTCTATTAACAGTCGTTGCACCTCTCCCTTAAACTCCCGGTACGTCTATTAACTGCCCTGGCACCTCTCCCTTAAACTCCCAGTACGTCTATCAGCCGATGCACCTCTCCCTTAAACCCCGTTGCGTCTTTTAACAGCCGTGGCACCTCTCCCTTAAACTCCCGGTACGTCTATTAACAGCCGATGCACCTCTCCCTTAAACTCCCGGTACGTCTATTAACAGCCGTGGCACCTCTCCCTTAAACTCCCGGTACGTCTATTAACTGCCCTGGCACCTCTCCCTTAAACTCCCGGTACGTCTATCAGCCAATGCACCTCTCCCTTAAACCCCCATTGCGTCTTTTAACAGCCGTTGCACCTCTCCCTTAAACTCCCGGTACGTCTATTAACAGCCGTGGCACCTCTCCCTTAAACTCCCGGTACGTCTATCAGCCTATGCACCTCTCCCTTAAACTCCCGGTGCGTCTATTAACAGTCGTTGCACCTCTCAATTAAACTCCCGGTACGTCTATCAGCCGTTGCACCTCTCCCTTAAACTCCTGGTACGTCTATCAGCCGATGCATCTCTCCCTTAAACTTCCGGTGCGTCTATTAACAGTCGTTGCACCTCTCCCTTAAACTCCCGGTACGTCTATCAGCCGATGCACCGCTCCCTTAAACTCCCGGTACGTCTATCAGCCGATGCACCTCTCCCTTAAGCCCCCGTTGCGTCTTTTAACAGCCGTTGCACCTCTCCCTTAAACTCCCGGTACGTCTATCAGCCGATGCACCTCTCCCTTAATCTCCCGGTACGTCTATC
This sequence comes from Gasterosteus aculeatus, assembly GCF_964276395.1. Lineage (NCBI taxonomy): Eukaryota > Metazoa > Chordata > Actinopteri > Perciformes > Gasterosteidae > Gasterosteus > Gasterosteus aculeatus. The sequence goes on along the minus strand of NC_135709.1, from coordinate 20,342,844 downwards.
AACAGCCGTGGCACCTCTCCCTTAAACTCCCGGTACGTCTATTAACAGCCGTGGTACCTCTCCCTTAAACTCCCGGTACGTCTATTAACTGCCCTGGCACCTCTCCCTTAAACTCCCGGTACGTCTATTAACAGCCGATGCACCTCTCCCTTAAACTCCCGGTGCGTCTATTAACAGTCGTTGCACCTCTCCCTTAAACTCCCGGTACGTCTATTAACTGCCCTGGCACCTCTCCCTTAAACTCCCGGTACGTCTATCAGCCGATGCACCTCTCCCTTAAACCCCCGTTGCGTCTTTTAACAGCCGTGGCACCTCTCCCTTAAACTCCCGGTACGTCTATTAACAGCCGATGCAGCTCTCCCTTAAACTCCCGGTACGTCTATTAACAGCCGTGGCACCTCTCCCTTAAACTCCTGGTACGTCTATTAACTGCCCTGGCACCTCTCCCTTAAACTCCCGGTACGTCTATCAGCCAATGCACCTCTCCCTTAAACCCCCGTTGCGTCTTTTAACAGCCGTTGCACCTCTCCCTTAAACTCCCGGTACGTCTATTAACAGCCGTGGCACCTCTCCCTTAAACTCCCGGTACGTCTATCAGCCGATGCACCTCTCCCTTAAACTCCCGGTGCGTCTATTAACAGTCGTTGCACCTCTCAATTAAACTCCCGGTACGTCTATCAGCCGTTGCACCTCTCCCTTAAACTCCTGGTACGTCTATCAGCCGATGCATCTCTCCCTTAAACTTCCGGTGCGTCTATTAACAGTCGTTGCACCTCTCCCTTAAACTCCCGGTACGTCTATCAGCCGATGCACCGCTCCCTTAAACTCCCGGTACGTCTATCAGCCGATGCACCTCTCCCTTAAGCCCCCGTTGCGTCTTTTAACAGCCGTTGCACCTCTCCCTTAAACTCCCGGTACGTCTATCAGCCGATGCACCTCTCCCTTAAACTCCCGGTGCGTCTATTAACAGCCGTGGCACCTCTCCCTTAAACTCCCGGTACGTCTATCAGCCGATGCACCGCTCCCTTAAACTCCCGGTACGTCTATCAGCCGATGCACCTCTCCCTTAAACTCCCGGTACGTCTATTAACAGCCGTGGCACCTCTCCCTTAAACTCCCGGTACATCTATTAACTGCCCTGGCACCTCTCCCTTAAACTCCCGGTACGTCTATCAGCCGATGCACCTCTCCCTTAAACCCCCGTTGCGTCTTTTAACAGCCGTTGCACCTCTCCCTTAAACTCCCGGTACGTCTATCAGCCGATGCACCTCTCCCTTAAACTCCCGGTGCGTCTATTAACAGTCTTTGCACCTCTCCCTTAAACTCCCGGTACGTCTATCAGCCGTTGCACCTCTATTTTAAACTCCCGGTACGTCTATCAGCCGATGCACCTCTCCCTTAAACTCCCGGTACGTCTATTAACAGCCGTTGCACCTCTCCCTTAAACTCCCGGTACGTCTATTAACAGCCGTGGCACCTCTCCCTTAAACTCCCGGTACGTCTATTAACAGCCGTGGTACCTCTCCCTTAAACTCCCGGTACGTCTATTAACTGCCCTGGCACCTCTCCCTTAAACTCCCGGTGCGTCTATTAACAGCCGATGCACCTCTCCCTTAAACTCCCGGTGCGTCTATTAACAGTCGTTGCACCTCTCCCTTAAACTCCCGGTACGTCTATTAACTGCCCTGGCACCTCTCCCTTAAACTCCCGGTACGTCTATCAGCCGATGCACCTCTCCCTTAAACCCCCGTTGCGTCTTTTAACAGCCGTGGCACCTCTCCCTTAAACTCCCGGTACGTCTATCAGCCGATGCACCTCTCCCTTAAACTCCCGGTGCGTCTATTAACAGTCGTTGCACCTCTCCCTTAAACTCCCGGTACGTCTATCAGCCGTTGCACCTCTATCTTAAACTCCCGGTACGTCTATCAGCCGATGCACCTCTCCCTTAAACTCCCGGTACGTCTATTAACAGCCTTGGCACCTCTCCCTTAAACTCCCGGTACGTTAACAGCCGTGGCATCTCTCCCTTAAACTCCCGGTACGTCTATTAACAGCCGTGGCACCTCTCCCTTAAACTCCCGGTGCGTCTATTAACAGCCGATGCACCTCTCCCTTAAACTCCCGGTACGTCTATTAACAGCCTTGGCACCTCTCCCTTAAACTCCCGGTACGTTAACAGCCGTGGCATCTATCCCTTAAACTCCCGGTACGTCTATTAACAGCCGTGGCACCTCTCCCTTAAACTCCCGGTACGTCTATTAACTGCCCTGGCACCTTTCCCTTAAACTCCCGGTACGTCTATCAGCCAATGCACGTCTCCCTTAAACCCCCGTTGCGTCTTTTAACAGCCGTTGCACCTCTCCCTTAAACTCCCGGTACGTCTATTAACAGCCGTGGCACCTTTCCCTTAAACTCCCGGTACGTCTATCAGCCGATGCACCTCTCCCTTAAACCCCCGTTGCGTCTATTAACAGCCGTGGCACCTCTCCCTTAAACTCCCGGTACGTCTATTAACAGCCGATGCACCTATCCCTTAAACTCCCGGTGCGTCTATTAACAGTCGTTGCACCTCTCCCTTAAACTCCCGGTACGTCTATTAACTGCCCTGGCACCTCTCCCTTAAACTCCCAGTACGTCTATCAGCCGATGCACCTCTCCCTTAAACCCCGTTGCGTCTTTTAACAGCCGTGGCACCTCTCCCTTAAACTCCCGGTACGTCTATTAACAGCCGATGCACCTCTCCCTTAAACTCCCGGTACGTCTATTAACAGCCGTGGCACCTCTCCCTTAAACTCCCGGTACGTCTATTAACTGCCCTGGCACCTCTCCCTTAAACTCCCGGTACGTCTATCAGCCAATGCACCTCTCCCTTAAACCCCCATTGCGTCTTTTAACAGCCGTTGCACCTCTCCCTTAAACTCCCGGTACGTCTATTAACAGCCGTGGCACCTCTCCCTTAAACTCCCGGTACGTCTATCAGCCTATGCACCTCTCCCTTAAACTCCCGGTGCGTCTATTAACAGTCGTTGCACCTCTCAATTAAACTCCCGGTACGTCTATCAGCCGTTGCACCTCTCCCTTAAACTCCTGGTACGTCTATCAGCCGATGCATCTCTCCCTTAAACTTCCGGTGCGTCTATTAACAGTCGTTGCACCTCTCCCTTAAACTCCCGGTACGTCTATCAGCCGATGCACCGCTCCCTTAAACTCCCGGTACGTCTATCAGCCGATGCACCTCTCCCTTAAGCCCCCGTTGCGTCTTTTAACAGCCGTTGCACCTCTCCCTTAAACTCCCGGTACGTCTATCAGCCGATGCACCTCTCCCTTAAACTCCCGGTGCGTCTATTAACAGCCGTGGTACCTCTCCCTTAAACTCCCGGTACGTCTATTAACTGCCCTGGCACCTCTCCCTTAAACTCCCGGTGCGTCTATTAACAGCCGTTGCACCTCTCCCTTAAACTCCCGGTACGTCTATTAACAGCCGTGGCACCTCTCCCTTAAACTCCCGGTACGTCTATTAACAGCCGTGGCAGCTCTCCCTTAAACTCCCGGTACGTCTATTAACTGCCCTCGCACCTCTCCCTTAAACTCCCGGTACGTCTATCAGCCGATGCACCTCTCCCTTAAACCCCCGTTGCGTCTTTTAACAGCCGTTGCACCTCTCCCTTAAACTCCCGGTACGTCTATTAACAGCCGTGGCACCTCTCCCTTAAACTCCCGGTACGTCTATCAGCCAAAGCACCTCTCCCTTAAACTCCCGGTGCGTCTATTAACAGTCGTTGCACCTCTCCCTTAAACTCCCGGTACGTCTATCAGGCGATGCACCGCTCCCTTAAACTTCCGGTATGTCTATTAACAGCCGTGGCACCTCTCCCTTAAACTCCCGTTACGTCTATTAACAGCCGTGGCAACTCTCCCTTAAACTCCCGGTACGTCTATTAACAGCCGTGTACCTCTCCCTTAAACTCCCGGTACGTCTATTAACAGCCGTGGCACCTCTCCCTTTAACTCCCGGTACGTTAACAGCCGTGGCACCTCTCCCTTAAACTCCCGGTACGTCTATAACAACCGTGGCACCTCTCCCTTAAACTCCCGGACCTCTATTACCAGCCGTAGAACCTCTCCCTTAAACTCCCGGTGCGTCTATTAACAGCCGTGGCACCTCTCCCTTAAACTCCCGGTACGTCTATCAGCCGATGCACCTCTCCCTTAAACTCCCGGTGCGTCTATTAACAGTCGTTGCACCTCTCCCTTAAACTCCCGGTACGTCTATCAGCCGTTGCACCTCTATCTTAAACTCACGGTACGTCTATTAACAGCCGTGGCACCTCTCCCTTAAACTCCCGGTACGTCTATTAACTGCCCTGGCACCTTTCCCTTAAACTCCCGGTACGTCTATCAGCCAATGCACCTCTCCCTTAAACCCCCGTTGCGTCTATTAACAGCCGTGGCACCTCTCCCTTAAACTCCCGGTACGTCTATTAACAGCCGATGCACCTCTTCCTTAAACTCCCGGTGCGTCTATTAACAGTCGTTGCACCTCTCCCTTAAACTCCCGGTACGTCTATTAACTGCCCTGGCACCTCTCCCTTAAACTCCCGGTACGTCTATCAGCCAATGCACCTCTCCCTTAAACCCCCGTTGCGTCTTTTAACAGCCGTTGCACCTCTCCCTTAAACTCCCGGTACGTCTATTAACAGCCGTGGCACCTCTCCCTTAAACTCCCGGTACGTCTATCAGCCGATTCACCTCTCCCTTAAACTCCCGGTGCGTCTATTAACAGTCGTTGCACCTCTCCCTTAAACTCCCGGTACGTCTATCAGCCGTTGCACCTCTCCCTTAAACTCCTGGTACGTCTATCAGCCGATGCACCTCTCCCTTAAACTTCCGGTGCGTCTATTAACAGTCGTTGCACCTCTCCCTTAAACTCCCGGTACGTCTATCAGCCGATGCACCGCTCCCTTAAACTCCCGGTACGTCTATCAGCCGATGCACTTCTCCCTTAAACCCCCGTTGCGTCTTTTAACAGCCGTTGCACCTCTCCCTTAAACTCCCGGTACGTCTATTAACAGCCGATGCACCTCTCCCTTAAACTCCCGGTGCGTCTATTAACAGTCGTTGCACCTCTCCCTTAAACTCCCGGTACGTCTATTAACTGCCCTGGCACCTCTCCCTTAAACTCCCGGTACGTCTATCAGCCGATGCACCTCTCCCTTAAACCCCCGTTGCGTCTTTTAACAGCCGTGGCACCTCTCCCTTAAACTCCCGGTACGTCTATTAACAGCCGATGCAGCTCTCCCTTAAACTCCCGGTACGTCTATTAACAGCCGTGGCACCTCTCCCTTAAACTCCTGGTACGTCTATTAACTGCCCTGGCACCTCTCCCTTAAACTCCCGGTACGTCTATCAGCCAATGCACCTCTCCCTTAAACCCCCGTTGCGTCTTTTAACAGCCGTTGCACCTCTCCCTTAAACTCCCGGTACGTCTATTAACAGCCGTGGCACCTCTCCCTTAAACTCCCGGTACGTCTATCAGCCGATGCACCTCTCCCTTAAACTCCCGGTGCGTCTATTAACAGTCGTTGCACCTCTCAATTAAACTCCCGGTACGTCTATCAGCCGTTGCACCTCTCCCTTAAACTCCTGGTACGTCTATCAGCCGATGCATCTCTCCCTTAAACTTCCGGTGCGTCTATTAACAGTCGTTGCACCTCTCCCTTAAACTCCCGGTACGTCTATCAGCCGATGCACCGCTCCCTTAAACTCCCGGTACGTCTATCAGCCGATGCACCTCTCCCTTAAGCCCCCGTTGCGTCTTTTAACAGCCGTTGCACCTCTCCCTTAAACTCCCGGTACGTCTATCAGCCGATGCACCTCTCCCTTAAACTCCCGGTGCGTCTATTAACAGCCGTGGCACCTCTCCCTTAAACTCCCGGTACGTCTATCAGCCGATGCACCGCTCCCTTAAACTCCCGGTACGTCTATCAGCCGATGCACCTCTCCCTTAAACTCCCGGTACGTCTATTAACAGCCGTGGCACCTCTCCCTTAAACTCCCGGTACATCTATTAACTGCCCTGGCACCTCTCCCTTAAACTCCCGGTACGTCTATCAGCCGATGCACCTCTCCCTTAAACCCCCGTTGCGTCTTTTAACAGCCGTTGCACCTCTCCCTTAAACTCCCGGTACGTCTATCAGCCGATGCACCTCTCCCTTAAACTCCCGGTGCGTCTATTAACAGTCTTTGCACCTCTCCCTTAAACTCCCGGTACGTCTATCAGCCGTTGCACCTCTATTTTAAACTCCCGGTACGTCTATCAGCCGATGCACCTCTCCCTTAAACTCCCGGTACGTCTATTAACAGCCGTTGCACCTCTCCCTTAAACTCCCGGTACGTCTATTAACAGCCGTGGCACCTCTCCCTTAAACTCCCGGTACGTCTATTAACAGCCGTGGTACCTCTCCCTTAAACTCCCGGTACGTCTATTAACTGCCCTGGCACCTCTCCCTTAAACTCCCGGTGCGTCTATTAACAGCCGATGCACCTCTCCCTTAAACTCCCGGTGCGTCTATTAACAGTCGTTGCACCTCTCCCTTAAACTCCCGGTACGTCTATTAACTGCCCTGGCACCTCTCCCTTAAACTCCCGGTACGTCTATCAGCCGATGCACCTCTCCCTTAAACCCCCGTTGCGTCTTTTAACAGCCGTGGCACCTCTCCCTTAAACTCCCGGTACGTCTATTAACAGCCGATGCAGCTCTCCCTTAAACTCCCGGTACGTCTATTAACAGCCGTGGCACCTCTCCCTTAAACTCCCGGTACGTCTATTAACTGCCCTGGCACCTCTCCCTTAAACTCCCGGTACGTCTATCAGCCAATGCACCTCTCCCTTAAACCCCCGTTGCGTCTTTTAACAGCCGTTGCACCTCTCCCTTAAACTCCCGGTACGTCTATTAACAGCCGTGGCACCTCTCCCTTAAACTCCCGGTACGTCTATCAGCCGATGCACCTCTCCCTTAAACTCCCGGTGCGTCTATTAACAGTCGTTGCACCTCTCAATTAAACTCCCGGTACGTCTATCAGCCGTTGCACCTCTCCCTTAAACTCCTGGTACGTCTATCAGCCGATGCATCTCTCCCTTAAACTTCCGGTGCGTCTATTAACAGTCGTTGCACCTCTCCCTTAAACTCCCGGTACGTCTATCAGCCGATGCACCGCTCCCTTAAACTCCCGGTACGTCTATCAGCCGATGCACCTCTCCCTTAAGCCCCCGTTGCGTCTTTTAACAGCCGTTGCACCTCTCCCTTAAACTCCCGGTACGTCTATCAGCCGATGCACCTCTCCCTTAAACTCCCGGTGCGTCTATTAACAGCCGTGGCACCTCTCCCTTAAACTCCCGGTACGTCTATCAGCCGATGCACCGCTCCCTTAAACTCCCGGTACGTCTATCAGCCGATGCACCTCTCCCTTAAACTCCCGGTACGTCTATTAACAGCCGTGGCACCTCTCCCTTAAACTCCCGGTACATCTATTAACTGCCCTGGCACCTCTCCCTTAAACTCCCGGTACGTCTATCAGCCGATGCACCTCTCCCTTAAACCCCCGTTGCGTCTTTTAACAGCCGTTGCACCTCTCCCTTAAACTCCCGGTACGTCTATCAGCCGATGCACCTCTCCCTTAAACTCCCGGTGCGTCTATTAACAGTCTTTGCACCTCTCCCTTAAACTCCCGGTACGTCTATCAGCCGTTGCACCTCTATCTTAAACTCCCGGTACGTCTATCAGCCGATGCACCTCTCCCTTAAACTCCCGGTACGTCTATTAACAGCCGTTGCACCTCTCCCTTAAACTCCCGGTACGTCTATTAACAGCCGTGGCACCTCTCCCTTAAACTCCCGGTACGTCTATTAACAGCCGTGGTACCTCTCCCTTAAACTCCCGGTACGTCTATTAACTGCCCTGGCACCTCTCCCTTAAACTCCCGGTGCGTCTATTAACAGCCGTTGCACCTCTCCCTTAAACTCCCGGTACGTCTATTAACAGCCGTGGCACCTCTCCCTTAAATTCCCGGTACGTCTATTAACAGCCGTGGTACCTCTCCCTTAAACTCCCGGTACGTCTATTAACTGCCCTGGCACCTCTCCCTTAAACTCCCGGTGCGTCTATTAACAGCCGTTGCACCTCTCCCTTAAACTCCCGGTACGTCTATTAACAGCCGTGGCACCTCTCCCTTAAACTCCCGGTACGTCTATTAACAGCCGTGGCAGCTCTCCCTTAAACTCCCGGTACGTCTATTAACTGCCCTCGCACCTCTCCCTTAAACTCCCGGTACGTCTATCAGCCGATGCACCTCTCCCTTAAACCCCCGTTGCGTCTTTTAACAGCCGTTGCACCTCTCCCTTAAACTCCCGGTACGTCTATTAACAGCCGTGGCACCTCTCCCTTAAACTCCCGGTACGTCTATCAGCCAAAGCACCTCTCCCTTAAACTCCCGGTGCGTCTATTAACAGTCGTTGCACCTCTCCCTTAAACTCCCGGTACGTCTATCAGGCGATGCACCGCTCCCTTAAACTTCCGGTATGTCTATTAACAGCCGTGGCACCTCTCCCTTAAACTCCCGTTACGTCTATTAACAGCCGTGGCAACTCTCCCTTAAACTCCCGGTACGTCTATTAACAGCCGTGTACCTCTCCCTTAAACTCCCGGTACGTCTATTAACAGCCGTGGCACCTCTCCCTTTAACTCCCGGTACGTTAACAGCCGTGGCACCTCTCCCTTAAACTCCCGGTACGTCTTTAACAACCGTGGCACCTCTCCCTTAAACTCCCGGACCTCTATTACCAGCCGTAGAACCTCTCCCTTAAACTCCCGGTGCGTCTATTAACAGCCGTGGCACCTCTCCCTTAAAATCCCGGTACGTCTATCAGCCGATGCACCTCTCCCTTAAACTCCCGGTGCGTCTATTAACAGTCGTTGCACCTCTCCCTTAAACTCCCGGTACGTCTATCAGCCGTTGCACCTCTATCTTAAACTCCCGGTACGTCTATCAGCCGATGCACCTCTCCCTTAAACTCCCGGTACGTCTATTAACAGCCTTGGCACCTCTCTCTTAAACTCCCGGTACGTTAACAGCCGTGGCATCTCTCCCTTAAACTCCCGGTACGTCTATTAACAGCCGTGGCACCTCTCCCTTAAACTCCCGGTACGTCTATTAACTGCCCTGGCACCTTTCCCTTAAACTCCCGGTACGTCTATCAGCCAATGCACCTCTCCCTTAAACCCCCGTTGCGTCTTTTAACAGCCGTTGCACCTCTCCCTTAAACTCCCGGTACGTCTATTAACAGCCGTGGCACCTCTCCCTTAAACTCCCGGTACGTCTATCAGCCAATGCACCTCTCCCTTAAACCCCCGTTGCGTCTATTAACAGCCGTGGCACCTCTCCCTTAAACTCCCGGTACGTCTATTAACAGCCGATGCACCTCTCCCTTAAACTCCCGGTGCGTCTATTAACAGTCGTTGCACCTCTCCCTTAAACTCCCGGTACGTCTATTAACTGCCCTGGCACCTCTCCCTTAAACTCCCGGTACGTCTATCAGCCGATGCACCTCTCCCTTAAACCCCCGTTGCGTCTTTTAACAGCCGTGGCACCTCTCCCTTAAACTCCCGGTACGTCTATTAACAGCCGATGCAGCTCTCCCTTAAACTCCCGGTACGTCTATTAACAGCCGTGGCACCTCTCCCTTAAACTCCCGGTACGTCTATTAACTGCCCTGGCACCTCTCCCTTAAACTCCCGGTACGTCTATCAGCCAATGCACCTCTCCCTTAAACCCCCGTTGCGTCTTTTAACAGCCGTTGCACCTCTCCCTTAAACTCCCGGTACGTCTATTAACAGCCGTGGCCCCTCTCCCTTAAACTCCCGGTACGTCTATCAGCCGATTCACCTCTCCCTTAAACTCCCGATGCGTCTATTAACAGTCGTTGCACCTCTCCCTTAAACTCCCGGTACGTCTATCAGCCGTTGCACCTCTCCCTTAAACTCCTGGTACGTCTATCAGCCGATGCACCTCTCCCTTAAACTTCCGGTGCGTCTATTAACAGTCGTTGCACCTCTCCCTTAAACTCCCGGTACGTCTATCAGCCGATGCACCGCTCCCTTAAACTCCCGGTACGTCTATCAGCCGATGCACCTCTCCCTTAAACCCCCGTTGCGTCTTTTAACAGCCGTTGCACCTCTCCCTTAAACTCCCGGTACGTCTATTAACAGCCGATGCACCTCTCCCTTAAACTCCCGGTGCGTCTATTAACAGTCGTTGCACCTCTCCCTTAAACTCCCGGTACGTCTATTAACTGCCCTGGCACCTCTCCCTTAAACTCCCGGTACGTCTATCAGCCGATGCACCTCTCCCTTAAACCCCCGTTGCGTCTTTTAACAGCCGTGGCACCTCTCCCTTAAACTCCCGGTACGTCTATTAACAGCCGATGCAGCTCTCCCTTAAACTCCCGGTACGTCTATTAACAGCCGTGGCACCTCTCCCTTAAACTCCCGGTACGTCTATTAACTGCCCTGGCACCTCTCCCTTAAACTCCCGGTACGTCTATCAGCCAATGCACCTCTCCCTTAAACCCCCGTTGCGTCTTTTAACAGCCGTTGCACCTCTCCCTTAAACTCCCGGTACGTCTATTAACAGCCGTGGCACCTCTCCCTTAAACTCCCGGTACGTCTATCAGCCGATTCACCTCTCCCTTAAACTCCCGGTGCGTCTATTAACAGTCGTTGCACCTCTCCCTTAAACTCCCGGTACGTCTATCAGCCGTTGCACCTCTCCCTTAAACTCCTGGTACGTCTATCAGCCGATGCACCTCTCCCTTAAACTTCCGGTGCGTCTATTAACAGTCGTTGCACCTCTCCCTTAAACTCCCGGTACGTCTATCAGCCGATGCACCGCTCCCTTAAACTCCCGGTACGTCTATCAGCCGATGCACCTCTCCCTTAAACCCCCGTTGCGTCTTTTAACAGCCGTTGCACCTCTCCCTTAAACTCCCGGTACGTCTATTAACAGCCGATGCACCTCTCCCTTAAACTCCCGGTGCGTCTATTAACAGTCGTTGCACCTCTCCCTTAAACTCCCGGTACGTCTATTAACTGCCCTGGCACCTCTCCCTTAAACTCCCGGTACGTCTATCAGCCGATGCACCTCTCCCTTAAACCCCCGTTGCGTCTTTTAACAGCCGTGGCACCTCTCCCTTAAACTCCCGGTACGTCTATTAACAGCCGATGCAGCTCTCCCTTAAACTCCCGGTACGTCTATTAACAGCCGTGGCACCTCTCCCTTAAACTCCTGGTACGTCTATTAACTGCCCTGGCACCTCTCCCTTAAACTCCCGGTACGTCTATCAGCCAATGCACCTCTCCCTTAAACCCCCGTTGCGTCTTTTAACAGCCGTTGCACCTCTCCCTTAAACTCCCGGTACGTCTATTAACAGCCGTGGCACCTCTCCCTTAAACTCCCGGTACGTCTATCAGCCGATGCACCTCTCCCTTAAACTCCCGGTGCGTCTATTAACAGTCGTTGCACCTCTCAATTAAACTCCCGGTACGTCTATCAGCCGTTGCACCTCTCCCTTAAACTCCTGGTACGTCTATCAGCCGATGCATCTCTCCCTTAAACTTCCGGTGCGTCTATTAACAGTCGTTGCACCTCTCCCTTAAACTCCCGGTACGTCTATCAGCCGATGCACCGCTCCCTTAAACTCCCGGTACGTCTATCAGCCGATGCACCTCTCCCTTAAGCCCCCGTTGCGTCTTTTAACAGCCGTTGCACCTCTCCCTTAAACTCCCGGTACGTCTATCAGCCGATGCACCTCTCCCTTAAACTCCCGGTGCGTCTATTAACAGCCGTGGCACCTCTCCCTTAAACTCCCGGTACGTCTATCAGCCGATGCACCGCTCCCTTAAACTCCCGGTACGTCTATCAGCCGATGCACCTCTCCCTTAAACTCCCGGTACGTCTATTAACAGCCGTGGCACCTCTCCCTTAAACTCCCGGTACATCTATTAACTGCCCTGGCACCTCTCCCTTAAACTCCCGGTACGTCTATCAGCCGATGCACCTCTCCCTTAAACCCCCGTTGCGTCTTTTAACAGCCGTTGCACCTCTCCCTTAAACTCCCGGTACGTCTATCAGCCGATGCACCTCTCCCTTAAACTCCCGGTGCGTCTATTAACAGTCTTTGCACCTCTCCCTTAAACTCCCGGTACGTCTATCAGCCGTTGCACCTCTATCTTAAACTTCCGGTACGTCTATCAGCCGATGCACCTCTCCCTTAAACTCCCGGTACGTCTATTAACAGCCGTTGCACCTCTCCCTTAAACTCCCGGTACGTCTATTAACAGCCGTGGCACCTCTCCCTTAAACTCCCGGTACGTCTATTAACAGCCGTGGTACCTCTCCCTTAAACTCCCGGTACGTCTATTAACTGCCCTGGCACCTCTCCCTTAAACTCCCGGTGCGTCTATTAACAGCCGATGCACCTCTCCCTTAAACTCCCGGTGCGTCTATTAACAGTCGTTGCACCTCTCCCTTAAACTCCCGGTACGTCTATTAACTGCCCTGGCACCTCTCCCTTAAACTCCCGGTACGTCTATCAGCCGATGCACCTCTCCCTTAAACCCCCGTTGCGTCTTTTAACAGCCGTGGCACATCTCCCTTAAACTCCCGGTACGTCTATTAACAGCCGATGCAGCTCTCCCTTAAACTCCCGGTACGTCTATTAACAGCCGTGGCACCTCTCCCTTAAACTCCCGGTACGTCTATTAACTGCCCTGGCACCTCTCCCTTAAACTCCCGGTACGTCTATCAGCCAATGCACCTCTCCCTTAAACCCCCGTTGCGTCTTTTAACAGCCGTTGCACCTCTCCCTTAAACTCCCGGTACGTCTATTAACAGCCGTGGCACCTCTCCCTTAAACTCCCGGTACGTCTATCAGCCGATGCACCTCTCCCTTAAACTCCCGGTGCGTCTATTAACAGTCGTTGCACCTCTCAATTAAACTCCCGGTACGTCTATCAGCCGTTGCACCTCTCCCTTAAACTCCTGGTACGTCTATCAGCCGATGCATCTCTCCCTTAAACTTCCGGTGCGTCTATTAACAGTCGTTGCACCTCTCCCTTAAACTCCCGGTACGTCTATCAGCCGATGCACCGCTCCCTTAAACTCCCGGTACGTCTATCAGCCGATGCACCTCTCCCTTAAGCCCCCGTTGCGTCTTTTAACAGCCGTTGCACCTCTCCCTTAAACTCCCGGTACGTCTATCAGCCGATGCACCTCTCCCTTAAACTCCCGGTGCGTCTATTAACAGCCGTGGCACCTCTCCCTTAAACTCCCGGTACGTCTATCAGCCGATGCACCGCTCCCTTAAACTCCCGGTACGTCTATCAGCCGATGCACCTCTCCCTTAAACTCCCGGTACGTCTATTAACAGCCGTGGCACCTCTCCCTTAAACTCCCGGTACATCTATTAACTGCCCTGGCACCTCTCCCTTAAACTCCCGGTACGTCTATCAGCCGATGCACCTCTCCCTTAAACCCCCGTTGCGTCTTTTAACAGCCGTTGCACCTCTCCCTTAAACTCCCGGTACGTCTATCAGCCGATGCACCTCTCCCTTAAACTCCCGGTGCGTCTATTAACAGTCTTTGCACCTCTCCCTTAAACTCCCGGTACGTCTATCAGCCGTTGCACCTCTATCTTAAACTCCCGGTACGTCTATCAGCCGATGCACCTCTCCCTTAAACTCCCGGTACGTCTATTAACAGCCGTTGCACCTCTCCCTTAAACTCCCGGTACGTCTATTAACAGCCGTGGCACCTCTCCCTTAAACTCCCGGTACGTCTATTAACAGCCGTGGTACCTCTCCCTTAAACTCCCGGTACGTCTATTAACTGCCCTGGCACCTCTCCCTTAAACTCCCGGTGCGTCTATTAACAGCCGTTGCACCTCTCCCTTAAACTCCCGGTACGTCTATTAACAGCCGTGGCACCTCTCCCTTAAATTCCCGGTACGTCTATTAACAGCCGTGGTACCTCTCCCTTAAACTCCCGGTACGTCTATCAGCCGATGCACCTCTCCCTTAAACCCCCGTTGCGTCTTTTAACAGCCGTGGCACCTCTCCCTTAAACTCCCGGTACGTCTATCAGCCGATGCACCTCTCCCTTAAACTCCCGGTGCGTCTATTAACAGTCGTTGCACCTCTCCCTTAAACTCCCGGTACGTCTATCAGCCGTTGCACCTCTATCTTAAACTCCCGGTACGTCTATCAGCCGATGCACCTCTCCCTTAAACTCCCGGTACGTCTATTAACAGCCTTGGCACCTCTCCCTTAAACTCCCGGTACGTTAACAGCCGTGGCATCTCTCCCTTAAACTCCCGGTACGTCTATTAACAGCCGTGGCACCTCTCCCTTAAACTCCCGGTGCGTCTATTAACAGCCGATGCACCTCTCCCTTAAACTCCCGGTACGTCTATTAACAGCCTTGGCACCTCTCCCTTAAACTCCCGGTACGTTAACAGCCGTGGCATCTATCCCTTAAACTCCCGGTACGTCTATTAACAGCCGTGGCACCTCTCCCTTAAACTCCCGGTACGTCTATTAACTGCCCTGGCACCTTTCCCTTAAACTCCCGGTACGTCTATCAGCCAATGCACGTCTCCCTTAAACCCCCGTTGCGTCTTTTAACAGCCGTTGCACCTCTCCCTTAAACTCCCGGTACGTCTATTAACAGCCGTGGCACCTTTCCCTTAAACTCCCGGTACGTCTATCAGCCGATGCACCTCTCCCTTAAACCCCCGTTGCGTCTATTAACAGCCGTGGCACCTCTCCCTTAAACTCCCGGTACGTCTATTAACAGCCGATGCACCTATCCCTTAAACTCCCGGTGCGTCTATTAACAGTCGTTGCACCTCTCCCTTAAACTCCCGGTACGTCTATTAACTGCCCTGGCACCTCTCCCTTAAACTCCCAGTACGTCTATCAGCCGATGCACCTCTCCCTTAAACCCCGTTGCGTCTTTTAACAGCCGTGGCACCTCTCCCTTAAACTCCCGGTACGTCTATTAACAGCCGATGCACCTCTCCCTTAAACTCCCGGTACGTCTATTAACAGCCGTGGCACCTCTCCCTTAAACTCCCGGTACGTCTATTAACTGCCCTGGCACCTCTCCCTTAAACTCCCGGTACGTCTATTAACTGCCCTCGCACCTCTCCCTTAAACTCCCGGTACGTCTATCAGCCGATGCACCTCTCCCTTAAACCCCCGTTGCGTCTTTTAACAGCCGTTGCACCTCTCCCTTAAACTCCCGGTACGTCTATTAACAGCCGTGGCACCTCTCCCTTAAACTCCCGGTACGTCTATCAGCCAAAGCACCTCTCCCTTAAACTCCCGGTGCGTCTATTAACAGTCGTTGCACCTCTCCCTTAAACTCCCGGTACGTCTATCAGGCGATGCACCGCTCCCTTAAACTTCCGGTATGTCTATTAACAGCCGTGGCACCTCTCCCTTAAACTCCCGTTACGTCTATTAACAGCCGTGGCAACTCTCCCTTAAACTCCCGGTACGTCTATTAACAGCCGTGTACCTCTCCCTTAAACTCCCGGTACGTCTATTAACAGCCGTGGCACCTCTCCCTTTAACTCCCGGTACGTTAACAGCCGTGGCACCTCTCCCTTAAACTCCCGGTACGTCTATAACAACCGTGGCACCTCTCCCTTAAACTCCCGGACCTCTATTACCAGCCGTAGAACCTCTCCCTTAAACTCCCGGTGCGTCTATTAACAGCCGTGGCACCTCTCCCTTAAACTCCCGGTACGTCTATCAGCCGATGCACCTCTCCCTTAAACTCCCGGTGCGTCTATTAACAGTCGTTGCACCTCTCCCTTAAACTCCCGGTACGTCTATCAGCCGTTGCACCTCTATCTTAAACTCACGGTACGTCTATTAACAGCCGTGGCACCTCTCCCTTAAACTCCCGGTACGTCTATTAACTGCCCTGGCACCTTTCCCTTAAACTCCCGGTACGTCTATCAGCCAATGCACCTCTCCCTTAAACCCCCGTTGCGTCTATTAACAGCCGTGGCACCTCTCCCTTAAACTCCCGGTACGTCTATTAACAGCCGATGCACCTCTTCCTTAAACTCCCGGTGCGTCTATTAACAGTCGTTGCACCTCTCCCTTAAACTCCCGGTACGTCTATCAGCCGATGCACCGCTCCCTTAAACTCCCGGTACGTCTATCAGCCGATGCACCTCTCCCTTAAGCCCCCGTTGCGTCTTTTAACAGCCGTTGCACCTCTCCCTTAAACTCCCGGTACGTCTATCAGCCGATGCACCTCTCCCTTAAACTCCCGGTGCGTCTATTAACAGCCGTGGCACCTCTCCCTTAAACTCCCGGTACGTCTATCAGCCGATGCACCGCTCCCTTAAACTCCCGGTACGTCTATCAGCCGATGCACCTCTCCCTTAAACTCCCGGTACGTCTATTAACAGCCGTGGCACCTCTCCCTTAAACTCCCGGTACATCTATTAACTGCCCTGGCACCTCTCCCTTAAACTCCCGGTACGTCTATCAGCCGATGCACCTCTCCCTTAAACCCCCGTTGCGTCTTTTAACAGCCGTTGCACCTCTCCCTTAAACTCCCGGTACGTCTATCAGCCGATGCACCTCTCCCTTAAACTCCCGGTGCGTCTATTAACAGTCTTTGCACCTCTCCCTTAAACTCCCGGTACGTCTATCAGCCGTTGCACCTCTATCTTAAACTCCCGGTACGTCTATCAGCCGATGCACCTCTCCCTTAAACTCCCGGTACGTCTATTAACAGCCGTTGCACCTCTCCCTTAAACTCCCGGTACGTCTATTAACAGCCGTGGCACCTCTCCCTTAAACTCCCGGTACGTCTATTAACAGCCGTGGTACCTCTCCCTTAAACTCCCGGTACGTCTATTAACTGCCCTGGCACCTCTCCCTTAAACTCCCGGTGCGTCTATTAACAGCCGTTGCACCTCTCCCTTAAACTCCCGGTACGTCTATTAACAGCCGTGGCACCTCTCCCTTAAATTCCCGGTACGTCTATTAACAGCCGTGGTACCTCTCCCTTAAACTCCCGGTACGTCTATTAACTGCCCTGGCACCTCTCCCTTAAACTCCCGGTGCGTCTATTAACAGCCGTTGCACCTCTCCCTTAAACTCCCGGTACGTCTATTAACAGCCGTGGCACCTCTCCCTTAAACTCCCGGTACGTCTATTAACAGCCGTGGCAGCTCTCCCTTAAACTCCCGGTACGTCTATTAACTGCCCTCGCACCTCTCCCTTAAACTCCCGGTACGTCTATCAGCCGATGCACCTCTCCCTTAAACCCCCGTTGCGTCTTTTAACAGCCGTTGCACCTCTCCCTTAAACTCCCGGTACGTCTATTAACAGCCGTGGCACCTCTCCCTTAAACTCCCGGTACGTCTATCAGCCAAAGCACCTCTCCCTTAAACTCCCGGTGCGTCTATTAACAGTCGTTGCACCTCTCCCTTAAACTCCCGGTACGTCTATCAGGCGATGCACCGCTCCCTTAAACTTCCGGTATGTCTATTAACAGCCGTGGCACCTCTCCCTTAAACTCCCGTTACGTCTATTAACAGCCGTGGCAACTCTCCCTTAAACTCCCGGTACGTCTATTAACAGCCGTGTACCTCTCCCTTAAACTCCCGGTACGTCTATTAACAGCCGTGGCACCTCTCCCTTTAACTCCCGGTACGTTAACAGCCGTGGCACCTCTCCCTTAAACTCCCGGTACGTCTTTAACAACCGTGGCACCTCTCCCTTAAACTCCCGGACCTCTATTACCAGCCGTAGAACCTCTCCCTTAAACTCCCGGTGCGTCTATTAACAGCCGTGGCACCTCTCCCTTAAAATCCCGGTACGTCTATCAGCCGATGCACCTCTCCCTTAAACTCCCGGTGCGTCTATTAACAGTCGTTGCACCTCTCCCTTAAACTCCCGGTACGTCTATCAGCCGTTGCACCTCTATCTTAAACTCCCGGTACGTCTATCAGCCGATGCACCTCTCCCTTAAACTCCCGGTACGTCTATTAACAGCCTTGGCACCTCTCTCTTAAACTCCCGGTACGTTAACAGCCGTGGCATCTCTCCCTTAAACTCCCGGTACGTCTATTAACAGCCGTGGCACCTCTCCCTTAAACTCCCGGTACGTCTATTAACTGCCCTGGCACCTTTCCCTTAAACTCCCGGTACGTCTATCAGCCAATGCACCTCTCCCTTAAACCCCCGTTGCGTCTTTTAACAGCCGTTGCACCTCTCCCTTAAACTCCCGGTACGTCTATTAACAGCCGTGGCACCTCTCCCTTAAACTCCCGGTACGTCTATCAGCCAATGCACCTCTCCCTTAAACCCCCGTTGCGTCTATTAACAGCCGTGGCACCTCTCCCTTAAACTCCCGGTACGTCTATTAACAGCCGATGCACCTCTCCCTTAAACTCCCGGTGCGTCTATTAACAGTCGTTGCACCTCTCCCTTAAACTCCCGGTACGTCTATTAACTGCCCTGGCACCTCTCCCTTAAACTCCCGGTACGTCTATCAGCCGATGCACCTCTCCCTTAAACCCCCGTTGCGTCTTTTAACAGCCGTGGCACCTCTCCCTTAAACTCCCGGTACGTCTATTAACAGCCGATGCAGCTCTCCCTTAAACTCCCGGTACGTCTATTAACAGCCGTGGCACCTCTCCCTTAAACTCCCGGTACGTCTATTAACTGCCCTGGCACCTCTCCCTTAAACTCCCGGTACGTCTATCAGCCAATGCACCTCTCCCTTAAACCCCCGTTGCGTCTTTTAACAGCCGTTGCACCTCTCCCTTAAACTCCCGGTACGTCTATTAACAGCCGTGGCCCCTCTCCCTTAAACTCCCGGTACGTCTATCAGCCGATTCACCTCTCCCTTAAACTCCCGATGCGTCTATTAACAGTCGTTGCACCTCTCCCTTAAACTCCCGGTACGTCTATCAGCCGTTGCACCTCTCCCTTAAACTCCTGGTACGTCTATCAGCCGATGCACCTCTCCCTTAAACTTCCGGTGCGTCTATTAACAGTCGTTGCACCTCTCCCTTAAACTCCCGGTACGTCTATCAGCCGATGCACCGCTCCCTTAAACTCCCGGTACGTCTATCAGCCGATGCACCTCTCCCTTAAACCCCCGTTGCGTCTTTTAACAGCCGTTGCACCTCTCCCTTAAACTCCCGGTACGTCTATTAACAGCCGATGCACCTCTCCCTTAAACTCCCGGTGCGTCTATTAACAGTCGTTGCACCTCTCCCTTAAACTCCCGGTACGTCTATTAACTGCCCTGGCACCTCTCCCTTAAACTCCCGGTACGTCTATCAGCCGATGCACCTCTCCCTTAAACCCCCGTTGCGTCTTTTAACAGCCGTGGCACCTCTCCCTTAAACTCCCGGTACGTCTATTAACAGCCGATGCAGCTCTCCCTTAAACTCCCGGTACGTCTATTAACAGCCGTGGCACCTCTCCCTTAAACTCCCGGTACGTCTATTAACTGCCCTGGCACCTCTCCCTTAAACTCCCGGTACGTCTATCAGCCAATGCACCTCTCCCTTAAACCCCCGTTGCGTCTTTTAACAGCCGTTGCACCTCTCCCTTAAACTCCCGGTACGTCTATTAACAGCCGTGGCACCTCTCCCTTAAACTCCCGGTACGTCTATCAGCCGATTCACCTCTCCCTTAAACTCCCGGTGCGTCTATTAACAGTCGTTGCACCTCTCCCTTAAACTCCCGGTACGTCTATCAGCCGTTGCACCTCTCCCTTAAACTCCTGGTACGTCTATCAGCCGATGCACCTCTCCCTTAAACTTCCGGTGCGTCTATTAACAGTCGTTGCACCTC
The DNA here is from genome assembly GCF_964276395.1 of Gasterosteus aculeatus. Taxonomy (NCBI): domain Eukaryota; kingdom Metazoa; phylum Chordata; class Actinopteri; order Perciformes; family Gasterosteidae; genus Gasterosteus; species Gasterosteus aculeatus. The sequence continues at coordinate 20,322,893 of NC_135709.1, read as the reverse complement.
TCCCTTAAACTCCCGGTACGTCTATCAGCCGATGCACCGCTCCCTTAAACTCCCGGTACGTCTATCAGCCGATGCACCTCTCCCTTAAACCCCCGTTGCGTCTTTTAACAGCCGTTGCACCTCTCCCTTAAACTCCCGGTACGTCTATTAACAGCCGATGCACCTCTCCCTTAAACTCCCGGTGCGTCTATTAACAGTCGTTGCACCTCTCCCTTAAACTCCCGGTACGTCTATTAACTGCCCTGGCACCTCTCCCTTAAACTCCCGGTACGTCTATCAGCCGATGCACCTCTCCCTTAAACCCCCGTTGCGTCTTTTAACAGCCGTGGCACCTCTCCCTTAAACTCCCGGTACGTCTATTAACAGCCGATGCAGCTCTCCCTTAAACTCCCGGTACGTCTATTAACAGCCGTGGCACCTCTCCCTTAAACTCCTGGTACGTCTATTAACTGCCCTGGCACCTCTCCCTTAAACTCCCGGTACGTCTATCAGCCAATGCACCTCTCCCTTAAACCCCCGTTGCGTCTTTTAACAACCGTTGCACCTCTCCCTTAAACTCCCGGTACGTCTATTAACAGCCGTGGCACCTCTCCCTTAAACTCCCGGTACGTCTATCAGCCGATGCACCTCTCCCTTAAACTCCCGGTGCGTCTATTAACAGTCGTTGCACCTCTCAATTAAACTCCCGGTACGTCTATCAGCCGTTGCACCTCTCCCTTAAACTCCTGGTACGTCTATCAGCCGATGCATCTCTCCCTTAAACTTCCGGTGCGTCTATTAACAGTCGTTGCACCTCTCCCTTAAACTCCCGGTACGTCTATCAGCCGATGCACCGCTCCCTTAAACTCCCGGTACGTCTATCAGCCGATGCACCTCTCCCTTAAGCCCCCGTTGCGTCTTTTAACAGCCGTTGCACCTCTCCCTTAAACTCCCGGTACGTCTATCAGCCGATGCACCTCTCCCTTAAACTCCCGGTGCGTCTATTAACAGCCGTGGCACCTCTCCCTTAAACTCCCGGTACGTCTATCAGCCGATGCACCGCTCCCTTAAACTCCCGGTACGTCTATCAGCCGATGCACCTCTCCCTTAAACTCCCGGTACGTCTATTAACAGCCGTGGCACCTCTCCCTTAAACTCCCGGTACATCTATTAACTGCCCTGGCACCTCTCCCTTAAACTCCCGGTACGTCTATCAGCCGATGCACCTCTCCCTTAAACCCCCGTTGCGTCTTTTAACAGCCGTTGCACCTCTCCCTTAAACTCCCGGTACGTCTATCAGCCGATGCACCTCTCCCTTAAACTCCCGGTGCGTCTATTAACAGTCTTTGCACCTCTCCCTTAAACTCCCGGTACGTCTATCAGCCGTTGCACCTCTATCTTAAACTCCCGGTACGTCTATCAGCCGATGCACCTCTCCCTTAAACTCCCGGTACGTCTATTAACAGCCGTTGCACCTCTCCCTTAAACTCCCGGTACGTCTATTAACAGCCGTGGCACCTCTCCCTTAAACTCCCGGTACGTCTATTAACAGCCGTGGTACCTCTCCCTTAAACTCCCGGTACGTCTATTAACTGCCCTGGCACCTCTCCCTTAAACTCCCGGTGCGTCTATTAACAGCCGATGCACCTCTCCCTTAAACTCCCGGTGCGTCTATTAACAGTCGTTGCACCTCTCCCTTAAACTCCCGGTACGTCTATTAACTGCCCTGGCACCTCTCCCTTAAACTCCCGGTACGTCTATCAGCCGATGCACCTCTCCCTTAAACCCCCGTTGCGTCTTTTAACAGCCGTGGCACCTCTCCCTTAAACTCCCGGTACGTCTATTAACAGCCGATGCAGCTCTCCCTTAAACTCCCGGTACGTCTATTAACAGCCGTGGCACCTCTCCCTTAAACTCCCGGTACGTCTATTAACTGCCCTGGCACCTCTCCCTTAAACTCCCGGTACGTCTATCAGCCAATGCACCTCTCCCTTAAACCCCCGTTGCGTCTTTTAACAGCCGTTGCACCTCTCCCTTAAACTCCCGGTACGTCTATTAACAGCCGTGGCACCTCTCCCTTAAACTCCCGGTACGTCTATCAGCCGATGCACCTCTCCCTTAAACTCCCGGTGCGTCTATTAACAGTCGTTGCACCTCTCAATTAAACTCCCGGTACGTCTATCAGCCGTTGCACCTCTCCCTTAAACTCCTGGTACGTCTATCAGCCGATGCATCTCTCCCTTAAACTTCCGGTGCGTCTATTAACAGTCGTTGCACCTCTCCCTTAAACTCCCGGTACGTCTATCAGCCGATGCACCGCTCCCTTAAACTCCCGGTACGTCTATCAGCCGATGCACCTCTCCCTTAAGCCCCCGTTGCGTCTTTTAACAGCCGTTGCACCTCTCCCTTAAACTCCCGGTACGTCTATCAGCCGATGCACCTCTCCCTTAAACTCCCGGTGCGTCTATTAACAGCCGTGGCACCTCTCCCTTAAACTCCCGGTACGTCTATCAGCCGATGCACCGCTCCCTTAAACTCCCGGTACGTCTATCAGCCGATGCACCTCTCCCTTAAACTCCCGGTACGTCTATTAACAGCCGTGGCACCTCTCCCTTAAACTCCCGGTACATCTATTAACTGCCCTGGCACCTCTCCCTTAAACTCCCGGTACGTCTATCAGCCGATGCACCTCTCCCTTAAACTCCCGGTGCGTCTATTAACAGTCTTTGCACCTCTCCCTTAAACTCCCGGTACGTCTATCAACCGTTGCACCTCTATCTTAAACTCCCGGTACGTCTATCAGCCGATGCACCTCTCCCTTAAACTCCCGGTACGTCTATTAACAGCCGTTGCACCTCTCCCTTAAACTCCCGGTACGTCTATTAACAGCCGTGGCACCTCTCCCTTAAACTCCCGGTACGTCTATTAACAGCCGTGGTACCTCTCCCTTAAACTCCCGGTACGTCTATTAACTGCCCTGGCACCTCTCCCTTAAACTCCCGGTGCGTCTATTAACAGCCGTTGCACCTCTCCCTTAAACTCCCGGTACGTCTATTAACAGCCGTGGCACCTCTCCCTTAAATTCCCGGTACGTCTATTAACAGCCGTGGTACCTCTCCCTTAAACTCCCGGTACGTCTATTAACTGCCCTGGCACCTCTCCCTTAAACTCCCGGTGCGTCTATTAACAGCCGTTGCACCTCTCCCTTAAACTCCCGGTACGTCTATTAACAGCCGTGGCACCTCTCCCTTAAACTCCCGGTACGTCTATTAACAGCGGGGGCAGCTCTCCCTTAAACTCCCGGTACGTCTATTAACTGCCCTCGCACCTCTCCCTTAAACTCCCGGTACGTCTATCAGCCGATGCACCTCTCCCTTAAACCCCCGTTGCGTCTTTTAACAGCCGTTGCACCTCTCCCTTAAACTCCCGGTACGTCTATTAACAGCCGTGGCACCTCTCCCTTAAACTCCCGGTACGTCTATCAGCCAAAGCACCTCTCCCTTAAACTCCCGGTGCGTCTATTAACAGTCGTTGCACCTCTCCCTTAAACTCCCGGTACGTCTATCAGGCGATGCACCGCTCCCTTAAACTTCCGGTATGTCTATTAACAGCCGTGGCACCTCTCCCTTAAACTCCCGTTACGTCTATTAACAGCCGTGGCAACTCTCCCTTAAACTCCCGGTACGTCTATTAACAGCCGTGTACCTCTCCCTTAAACTCCCGGTACGTCTATTAACAGCCGTGGCACCTCTCCCTTTAACTCCCGGTACGTTAACAGCCGTGGCACCTCTCCCTTAAACTCCCGGTACGTCTTTAACAACCGTGGCACCTCTCCCTTAAACTCCCGGTGCGTCTATTAACAGCCGTGGCACCTCTCCCTTAAAATCCCGGTACGTCTATCAGCCGATGCACCTCTCCCTTAAACTCCCGGTGCGTCTATTAACAGTCGTTGCACCTCTCCCTTAAACTCCCGGTACGTCTATCAGCCGTTGCACCTCTATCTTAAACTCCCGGTACGTCTATCAGCCGATGCACCTCTCCCTTAAACTCCCGGTACGTCTATTAACAGCCTTGGCACCTCTCTCTTAAACTCCCGGTACGTTAACAGCCGTGGCATCTCTCCCTTAAACTCCCGGTACGTCTATTAACAGCCGTGGCACCTCTCCCTTAAACTCCCGGTACGTCTATTAACTGCCCTGGCACCTTTCCCTTAAACTCCCGGTACGTCTATCAGCCAATGCACCTCTCCCTTAAACCCCCGTTGCGTCTTTTAACAGCCGTTGCACCTCTCCCTTAAACTCCCGGTACGTCTATTAACAGCCGTGGCACCTCTCCCTTAAACTCCCGGTACGTCTATCAGCCAATGCACCTCTCCCTTAAACCCCCGTTGCGTCTATTAACAGCCGTGGCACCTCTCCCTTAAACTCCCGGTACGTCTATTAACAGCCGATGCACCTCTCCCTTAAACTCCCGGTGCGTCTATTAACAGTCGTTGCACCTCTCCCTTAAACTCCCGGTACGTCTATTAACTGCCCTGGCACCTCTCCCTTAAACTCCCGGTACGTCTATCAGCCGATGCACCTCTCCCTTAAACCCCCGTTGCGTCTTTTAACAGCCGTGGCACCTCTCCCTTAAACTCCCGGTACGTCTATTAACAGCCGATGCAGCTCTCCCTTAAACTCCCGGTACGTCTATTAACAGCCGTGGCACCTCTCCCTTAAACTCCCGGTACGTCTATTAACTGCCCTGGCACCTCTCCCTTAAGCTCCCGGTACGTCTATCAGCCAATGCACCTCTCCCTTAAACCCCCGTTGCGTCTTTTAACAGCCGTTGCACCTCTCCCTTAAACTCCCGGTACGTCTATTAACAGCCGTGGCCCCTCTCCCTTAAACTCCCGGTACGTCTATCAGCCGATTCACCTCTCCCTTAAACTCCCGGTGCGTCTATTAACAGTCGTTGCACCTCTCCCTTAAACTCCCGGTACGTCTATCAGCCGTTGCACCTCTCCCTTAAACTCCTGGTACGTCTATCAGCCGATGCACCTCTCCCTTAAACTTCCGGTGCGTCTATTAACAGTCGTTGCACCTCTCCCTTAAACTCCCGGTACGTCTATCAGCCGATGCACCGCTCCCTTAAACTCCCGGTACGTCTATCAGCCGATGCACCTCTCCCTTAAACCCCCGTTGCGTCTTTTAACAGCCGTTGCACCTCTCCCTTAAACTCCCGGTACGTCTATTAACAGCCGATGCACCTCTCCCTTAAACTCCCGGTGCGTCTATTAACAGTCGTTGCACCTCTCCCTTAAACTCCCGGTACGTCTATTAACTGCCCTGGCACCTCTCCCTTAAACTCCCGGTACGTCTATCAGCCGATGCACCTCTCCCTTAAACCCCCGTTGCGTCTTTTAACAGCCGTGGCACCTCTCCCTTAAACTCCCGGTACGTCTATTAACAGCCGATGCAGCTCTCCCTTAAACTCCCGGTACGTCTATTAACAGCCGTGGCACCTCTCCCTTAAACTCCCGGTACGTCTATTAACTGCCCTGGCACCTCTCCCTTAAACTCCCGGTACGTCTATCAGCCAATGCACCTCTCCCTTAAACCCCCGTTGCGTCTTTTAACAGCCGTTGCACCTCTCCCTTAAACTCCCGGTACGTCTATTAACAGCCGTGGCACCTCTCCCTTAAACTCCCGGTACGTCTATCAGCCGATGCACCTCTCCCTTAAACTCCCGGTGCTTCTATTAACAGTCGTTGCACCTCTCAATTAAACTCCCGGTACGTCTATCAGCCGTTGCACCTCTCCCTTAAACTCCTGGTACGTCTATCAGCCGATGCATCTCTCCCTTAAACTTCCGGTGCGTCTATTAACAGTCGTTGCACCTCTCCCTTAAACTCCCGGTACGTCTATCAGCCGATGCACCGCTCCCTTAAACTCCCGGTACGTCTATCAGCCGATGCACCTCTCCCTTAAGCCCCCGTTGCGTCTTTTAACAGCCGTTGCACCTCTCCCTTAAACTCCCGGTACGTCTATCAGCCGATGCACCTCTCCCTTAAACTCCCGGTGCGTCTATTAACAGCCGTGGCACCTCTCCCTTAAACTCCCGGTACGTCTATCAGCCGATGCACCTCTCCCTTAAACCCCGTTGCGTCTATTAACAGCCGATGCACCTCTCCCTTAAACTCCCGGTACGTCTATTAACAGCCGTGGCACCTCTCCCTTAAACTCCCGGTACGTCTATTAACTGCCCTGGCACCTCTCCCTTAAACTCCCGGTACGTCTATCAGCCAATGCACCTCTCCCTTAAACCCCCGTTGCGTCTTTTAACAGCCGTTGCACCTCTCCCTTAAACTCCCGGTACGTCTATTAACAGCCGTGGCACCTCTCCCTTAAACTCCCGGTACGTCTATCAGCCTATGCACCTCTCCCTTAAACTCCCGGTGCGTCTATTAACAGTCGTTGCACCTCTCAATTAAACTCCCGGTACGTCTATCAGCCGATGCATCTCTCCCTTAAACTTCCGGTGCGTCTATTAACAGTCGTTGCACCTCTCCCTTAAACTCCCGGTACGTCTATCAGCCGATGCACCGCTCCCTTAAACTCCCGGTACGTCTATCAGCCGATGCACCTCTCCCTTAAGCCCCCGTTGCGTCTTTTAACAGCCGTTGCACCTCTCCCTTAAACTCCCGGTACGTTAACAGCCGTGGCATCTCTCCCTTAAACTCCCGGTACGTCTATTAACAGCCGTGGCACCTCTCCCTTAAACTCCCGGTGCGTCTATTAACAGCCGTTGCACCTCTCCCTTAAACTCCCGGTACGTCTATTAACAGCCGTGGCACCTCTCCCTTAAACTCCCGGTACGTCTATTAACAGCCGTGGTACCTCTCCCTTAAACTCCCGGTACGTCTATTAACTGCCCTGGCACCTCTCCCTTAAACTCCCGGTGCGTCTATTAACAGCCGTTGCACCTCTCCCTTAAACTCCCGGTACGTCTATTAACAGCCGTGGCACCTCTCCCTTAAACTCCCGGTACGTCTATTAACAGCCGTGGTACCTCTCCCTTAAACTCCCGGTACGTCTATTAACTGCCCTGGCACCTCTCCCTTAAACTCCCGGTGCGTCTATTAACAGTCGTTGCACCTCTCCCTTAAACTCCCGGTGCGTCTATTAACAGCCGTTGCACCTCTCCCTTAAACTCCCGGTACGTCTATTAACAGCCGTGGCACCTCTCCCTTAAACTCCCGGTACGTCTATTAACAGCCGTGGCACCTCTCCCTTAAACTCCCGGTACGTCTATCAGCCGATGCACCTCTCCCTTAAACTCCCGGTGCATCTATTAACAGTCGTTGCACCTCTCCCTTAAACTCCCGGTACGTCTATCAGCCGTTGCACCTCTCCCTTAAACTCCTGGTACGTCTATCAGCCGATGCATCTCTCCCTTAAACTTCCGGTGCGTCTATTAACAGCCGTTGCACCTCTCCGTTAAACTCCCGGTACGTCTATCAGCCGATGCACCTCTCCCTTAAACTCCCGGTGCGTCTATTAACAGCCGTGGCACCTCTCCCTTAAACTCCCGGTACGTCTATCAGCCGATGCACCGCTCCCTTAAACTCCCGGTACGTCTATCAGCCGATGCACCTCTCCCTTAATCTCCCGGTACGTCTATCAACAGCCGTGGCACCTCTCCCTTAAACTCCCGGTACGTCTATTAACAGCCGTGGTACCTCTCCCTTAAACTCCCGGTACGTCTATTAACTGCCCTGGCACCTCTCCCTTAAACTCCCGGTGCGTCTATTAACAGCCGTTGCACCTCTCCCTTAAACTCCCGGTACGTCTATTAACAGCCGTGGCACCTCTCCCTTAAACTCCCGGTACGTCTATTAACAGCCGTGGTACCTCTCCCTTAAACTCCCGGTACGTCTATTAACTGCCCTGGCACCTCTCCCTTAAACTCCCGGTGCGTCTATTAACAGTCGTTGCACCTCTCCCTTAAACTCCCGGTGCGTCTATTAACAGCCGTTGCACCTCTCCCTTAAACTCCCGGTACGTCTATTAACAGCCGTGGCACCTCTCCCTTAAACTCCCGGTACGTCTATTAACAGCCGTGGCACCTCTCCCTTAAACTCCCGGTACGTCTATCAGCCGATGCACCTCTCCCTTAAACCCCCGTTGCGTCTTTTAACAGCCGTGGCACCTCTCCCTTAAACTCCCGGTACGTCTATTAACAGCCGATGCACCTCTCCCTTAAACTCCCGGTACGTCTATCAGCCAATGCACCTCTCCCTTAAACCCCCGTTGCGTCTTTTAACAGCCGTTGCACCTCTCCCTTAAACTCCCGGTACGTCTATTAACAGCCGTGGCACCTCTCCCTTAAACTCCCGGTACGTCTATCAGCCGATGCACCTCTCCCTTAAACTCCCGGTGCATCTATTAACAGTCGTTGCAGCTCTCCCTTAAACTCCCGGTACGTCTATCAGCCGTTGCACCTCTCCCTTAAACTCCTGGTACGTCTATCAGCCGATGCATCTCTCCCTTAAACTCCCGGTGCGTCTATTAACAGCCGTGGCACCTCTCCCTTAAACTCCCGGTACGTCTATCAGCCGATGCACCGCTCCCTTAAACTCCCGGTACGTCTATCAGCCGATGCACCTCTCCCTTAATCTCCCGGTACGTCTATTAACAGCCGTGGCACCTCTCCCTTAAACTCCCGGTACGTCTATTAACTGCCCTGGCACCTCTCCCTTAAACTCCCGGTACGTCTATCAGCCGATGCACCTCTCCCTTAAACCCCCGTTGCGTCTTTTAACAGCCGTTGCACCTCTCCCTTAAACTCCCGGTACGTCTATTAACAGCCGTGGCACCTCTCCCTTAAACTCCCGGTACCTCTATCAGCCGATGCACCTCTCCCTTAAACTCCCGGTGCGTCTATTAACAGTCGTTGCACCTCTCCCTTAAACTCCCGGTACGTCTATCAGCCGTTGCACCTCTCCCTTAAACTCCTGGTACGTCTATCAGCCGATGCACCTCTCCCTTAAACTTCCGGTGCGTCTATTAACAGTCGTTGCACCTCTCCCTTAAACTCCCGGTACGTCTATCAGCCGATGCACCGCTCCCTTAAACTCCCGGTACGTCTATCAGCCGATGCACCTCTCCCTTAAACCCCCGTTGCGTCTTTTAACAGCCGTTGCACCTCTCCCTTAAACTCCCGGTACGTCTATTAACAGCCGATGCACCTCTCCCTTAAACTCCCGGTGCGTCTATTAACAGTCGTTGCACCTCTCCCTTAAACTCCCGGTACGTCTATTAACTGCCCTGGCACCTCTCCCTTAAACTCCCGGTACGTCTATCAGCCGATGCACCTCTCCCTTAAACCCCCGTTGCGTCTTTTAACAGCCGTGGCACCTCTCCCTTAAACTCCCGGTACGTCTATTAACAGCCGATGCAGCTCTCCCTTAAACTCCCGGTACGTCTATTAACAGCCGTGGCACCTCTCCCTTAAACTCCCGGTACGTCTATTAACTGCCCTGGCACCTCTCCCTTAAACTCCCGGTACGTCTATCAGCCAATGCAACTCTCCCTTAAACCCCCGTTGCGTCTTTTAACAGCCGTTGCACCTCTCCCTTAAACTCCCGGTACGTCTATTAACAGCCGTGGCACCTCTCCCTTAAACTCCCGGTACGTCTATCAGCCGATGCATCTCTCCCTTAAACTTCCGGTGCGTCTATTAACAGTCGTTGCACCTCTCCCTTAAACTCCCGGTACGTCTATCAGCCGATGCACCGCTCCCTTAAACTCCCGGTACGTCTATCAGCCGATGCACCTCTCCCTTAAGCCCCCGTTGCGTCTTTTAACAGCCGTTGCACCTCTCCCTTAAACTCCCGGTACGTCTATCAGCCGATGCACCTCTCCCTTAAACTCCCGGTGCGTCTATTAACAGCCGTGGCACCTCTCCCTTAAACTCCCGGTACGTCTATCAGCCGATGCACCGCTCCCTTAAACTCCCGGTACGTCTATCAGCCGATGCACCTCTCCCTTAAACTCCCGGTACGTCTATTAACAGCCGTGGCACCTCTCCCTTAAACTCCCGGTACATCTATTAACTGCCCTGGCACCTCTCCCTTAAACTCCCGGTACGTCTATCAGCCGATGCACCTCTCCCTTAAACCCCCGTTGCGTCTTTTAACAGCCGTTGCACCTCTCCCTTAAACTCCCGGTACGTCTATCAGCCGATGCACCTCTCCCTTAAACTCCCGGTGCGTCTATTAACAGTCTTTGCACCTCCCCCTTAAACTCCCGGTACGTCTATCAGCCGTTGCACCTCTATCTTAAACTCCCGGTACGTCTATCAGCCGATGCACCTCTCCCTTAAACTCCCGGTACGTCTATTAACAGCCGTTGCACCTCTCCCTTAAACTCCCGGTACGTCTATTAACAGCCGTGGCACCTCTCCCTTAAACTCCCGGTACGTCTATTAACAGCCGTGGTACCTCTCCCTTAAACTCCCGGTACGTCTATTAACTGCCCTGGCACCTCTCCCTTAAACTCCCGGTGCGTCTATTAACAGCCGATGCACCTCTCCCTTAAACTCCCGGTGCGTCTATTAACAGTCGTTGCACCTCTCCCTTAAACTCCCGGTACGTCTATTAACTGCCCTGGCACCTCTCCCTTAAACTCCCGGTACGTCTATCAGCCGATGCACCTCTCCCTTAAACCCCCGTTGCGTCTTTTAACAGCCGTGGCACCTCTCCCTTAAACTCCCGGTACGTCTATTAACAGCCGATGCAGCTCTCCCTTAAACTCCCGGTACGTCTATTAACAGCCGTGGCACCTCTCCCTTAAACTCCCGGTACGTCTATTAACTGCCCTGGCACCTCTCCCTTAAACTCCCGGTACGTCTATCAGCCAATGCACCTCTCCCTTAAACCCCCGTTGCGTCTTTTAACAGCCGTTGCACCTCTCCCTTAAACTCCCGGTACGTCTATTAACAGCCGTGGCACCTCTCCCTTAAACTCCCGGTACGTCTATCAGCCGATGCACCTCTCCCTTAAACTCCCGGTGCGTCTATTAACAGTCGTTGCACCTCTCAATTAAACTCCCGGTACGTCTATCAGCCGTTGCACCTCTCCCTTAAACTCCTGGTACGTCTATCAGCCGATGCATCTCTCCCTTAAACTTCCGGTGCGTCTATTAACAGTCGTTGCACCTCTCCCTTAAACTCCCGGTACGTCTATCAGCCGATGCACCGCTCCCTTAAACTCCCGGTACGTCTATCAGCCGATGCACCTCTCCCTTAAGCCCCCGTTGCGTCTTTTAACAGCCGTTGCACCTCTCCCTTAAACTCCCGGTACGTCTATCAGCCGATGCACCTCTCCCTTAAACTCCCGGTGCGTCTATTAACAGCCGTGGCACCTCTCCCTTAAACTCCCGGTACGTCTATCAGCCGATGCACCGCTCCCTTAAACTCCCGGTACGTCTATCAGCCGATGCACCTCTCCCTTAAACTCCCGGTACGTCTATTAACAGCCGTGGCACCTCTCCCTTAAACTCCCGGTACATCTATTAACTGCCCTGGCACCTCTCCCTTGAACTCCCGGTACGTCTATCAGCCGATGCACCTCTCCCTTAAACCCCCGTTGCGTCTTTTAACAGCCGTTGCACCTCTCCCTTAAACTCCCGGTACGTCTATCAGCCGATGCACCTCTCCCTTAAACTCCCGGTGCGTCTATTAACAGTCTTTGCACCTCTCCCTTAAACTCCCGGTACGTCTATCAGCCGTTGCACCTCTATCTTAAACTCCCGGTACGTCTATCAGCCGATGCACCTCTCCCTTAAACTCCCGGTACGTCTATTAACAGCCGTTGCACCTCTCCCTTAAACTCCCGGTACGTCTATTAACAGCCGTGGCACCTCTCCCTTAAACTCCCGGTACGTCTATTAACAGCCGTGGTACCTCTCCCTTAAACTCCCGGTACGTCTATTAACTGCCCTGGCACCTCTCCCTTAAACTCCCGGTGCGTCTATTAACAGCCGTTGCACCTCTCCCTTAAACTCCCGGTACGTCTATTAACAGCCGTGGCACCTCTCCCTTAAATTCCCGGTACGTCTATTAACAGCCGTGGTACCTCTCCCTTAAACTCCCGGTACGTCTATTAACTGCCCTGGCACCTCTCCCTTAAACTCCCGGTGCGTCTATTAACAGCCGTTGCACCTCTCCCTTAAACTCCCGGTACGTCTATTAACAGCCGTGGCACCTCTCCCTTAAACTCCCGGTACGTCTATTAACAGCCGTGGCAGCTCTCCCTTAAACTCCCGGTACGTCTATTAACTGCCCTCGCACCTCTCCCTTAAACTGCCGGTACGTCTATCAGCCGATGCACCTCTCCCTTAAACCCCCGTTGCGTCTTTTAACAGCCGTTGCACCTCTCCCTTAAACTCCCGGTACGTCTATTAACAGCCGTGGCACCTCTCCCTTAAACTCCCGGTACGTCTATCAGCCAAAGCACCTCTCCCTTAAACTCCCGGTGCGTCTATTAACAGTCGTTGCACCTCTCCCTTAAACTCCCGGTACGTCTATCAGGCGATGCACCGCTCCCTTAAACTTCCGGTATGTCTATTAACAGCCGTGGCACCTCTCCCTTAAACTCCCGTTACGTCTATTAACAGCCGTGGCAACTCTCCCTTAAACTCCCGGTACGTCTATTAACAGCCGTGTACCTCTCCCTTAAACTCCCGGTACGTCTATTAACAGCCGTGGCACCTCTCCCTTTAACTCCCGGTACGTTAACAGCCGTGGCACCTCTCCCTTAAACTCCCGGTACGTCTTTAACAACCGTGGCACCTCTCCCTTAAACTCCCGGACCTCTATTACCAGCCGTAGAACCTCTCCCTTAAACTCCCGGTGCGTCTATTAACAGCCGTGGCACCTCTCCCTTAAAATCCCGGTACGTCTATCAGCCGATGCACCTCTCCCTTAAACTCCCGGTGCGTCTATTAACAGTCGTTGCACCTCTCCCTTAAACTCCCGGTACGTCTATCAGCCGTTGCACCTCTATCTTAAACTCCCGGTACGTCTATCAGCCGATGCACCTCTCCCTTAAACTCCCGGTACGTCTATTAACAGCCTTGGCACCTCTCTCTTAAACTCCCGGTACGTTAACAGCCGTGGCATCTCTCCCTTAAACTCCCGGTACGTCTATTAACAGCCGTGGCACCTCTCCCTTAAACTCCCGGTACGTCTATTAACTGCCCTGGCACCTTTCCCTTAAACTCCCGGTACGTCTATCAGCCAATGCACCTCTCCCTTAAACCCCCGTTGCGTCTTTTAACAGCCGTTGCACCTCTCCCTTAAACTCCCGGTACGTCTATTAACAGCCGTGGCACCTCTCCCTTAAACTCCCGGTACGTCTATCAGCCGATGCACCTCTCCCTTAAACCCCCGTTGCGTCTTTTAACAGCCGTGGCACCTCTCCCTTAAACTCCCGGTACGTCTATTAACAGCCGATGCACCTCTCCCTTAAACTCCCGGTACGTCTATCAGCCAATGCACCTCTCCCTTAAACCCCCGTTGCGTCTTTTAACAGCCGTTGCACCTCTCCCTTAAACTCCCGGTACGTCTATTAACAGCCGTGGCACCTCTCCCTTAAACTCCCGGTACGTCTATCAGCCGATGCACCTCTCCCTTAAACTCCCGGTGCATCTATTAACAGTCGTTGCACCTCTCCCTTAAACTCCCGGTACGTCTATCAGCCGTTGCACCTCTCCCTTAAACTCCTGGTACGTCTATCAGCCGATGCATCTCTCCCTTAAACTCCCGGTGCGTCTATTAACAGCCGTGGCACCTCTCCCTTAAACTCCCGGTACGTCTATCAGCCGATGCACCGCTCCCTTAAACTCCCGGTACGTCTATCAGCCGATGCACCTCTCCCTTAATCTCCCGGTACGTCTATTAACAGCCGTGGCACCTCTCCCTTAAACTCCCGGTACGTCTATTAACTGCCCTGGCACCTCTCCCTTAAACTCCCGGTACGTCTATCAGCCGATGCACCTCTCCCTTAAACCCCCGTTGCGTCTTTTAACAGCCGTTGCACCTCTCCCTTAAACTCCCGGTACGTCTATTAACAGCCGTGGCACCTCTCCCTTAAACTCCCGGTACCTCTATCAGCCGATGCACCTCTCCCTTAAACTCCCGGTGCGTCTATTAACAGTCGTTGCACCTCTCCCTTAAACTCCCGGTACGTCTATCAGCCGTTGCACCTCTCCCTTAAACTCCTGGTACGTCTATCAGCCGATGCACCTCTCCCTTAAACTTCCGGTGCGTCTATTAACAGTCGTTGCACCTCTCCCTTAAACTCCCGGTACGTCTATCAGCCGATGCACCGCTCCCTTAAACTCCCGGTACGTCTATCAGCCGATGCACCTCTCCCTTAAACCCCCGTTGCGTCTTTTAACAGCCGTGGCACCTCTCCCTTAAACTCCCGGTACGTCTATTAACAGCCGATGCAGCTCTCCCTTAAACTCCCGGTACGTCTATTAACAGCCGTGGCACCTCTCCCTTAAACTCCCGGTACGTCTATTAACTGCCCTGGCACCTCTCCCTTAAACTCCCGGTACGTCTATCAGCCAATGCACCTCTCCCTTAAACCCCCGTTGCGTCTTTTAACAGCCGTTGCACCTCTCCCTTAAACTCCCGGTACGTCTATTAACAGCCGTGGCACCTCTCCCTTAAACTCCCGGTACGTCTATCAGCCGATGCACCTCTCCCTTAAACTCCCGGTGCGTCTATTAACAGTCGTTGCACCTCTCAATTAAACTCCCGGTACGTCTATCAGCCGTTGCACCTCTCCCTTAAACTCCTGGTACGTCTATCAGCCGATGCATCTCTCCCTTAAACTTCCGGTGCGTCTATTAACAGTCGTTGCACCTCTCCCTTAAACTCCCGGTACGTCTATCAGCCGATGCACCGCTCCCTTAAACTCCCGGTACGTCTATCAGCCGATGCACCTCTCCCTTAAGCCCCCGTTGCGTCTTTTAACAGCCGTTGCACCTCTCCCTTAAACTCCCGGTACGTCTATCAGCCGATGCACCTCTCCCTTAAACTCCCGGTGCGTCTATTAACAGCCGTGGCACCTCTCCCTTAAACTCCCGGTACGTCTATCAGCCGATGCACCGCTCCCTTAAACTCCCGGTACGTCTATCAGCCGATGCACCTCTCCCTTAAACTCCCGGTACGTCTATTAACAGCCGTGGCACCTCTCCCTTAAACTCCCGGTACATCTATTAACTGCCCTGGCACCTCTCCCTTAAACTCCCGGTACGTCTATCAGCCGATGCACCTCTCCCTTAAACCCCCGTTGCGTCTTTTAACAGCCGTTGCACCTCTCCCTTAAACTCCCGGTACGTCTATCAGCCGATGCACCTCTCCCTTAAACTCCCGGTGCGTCTATTAACAGTCTTTGCACCTCCCCCTTAAACTCCCGGTACGTCTATCAGCCGTTGCACCTCTATCTTAAACTCCCGGTACGTCTATCAGCCGATGCACCTCTCCCTTAAACTCCCGGTACGTCTATTAACAGCCGTTGCACCTCTCCCTTAAACTCCCGGTACGTCTATTAACAGCCGTGGCACCTCTCCCTTAAACTCCCGGTACGTCTATTAACAGCCGTGGTACCTCTCCCTTAAACTCCCGGTACGTCTATTAACTGCCCTGGCACCTCTCCCTTAAACTCCCGGTGCGTCTATTAACAGCCGATGCACCTCTCCCTTAAACTCCCGGTGCGTCTATTAACAGTCGTTGCACCTCTCCCTTAAACTCCCGGTACGTCTATTAACTGCCCTGGCACCTCTCCCTTAAACTCCCGGTACGTCTATCAGCCGATGCACCTCTCCCTTAAACCCCCGGTACGTCTATTAACAGCCTTGGCACCTCTCTCTTAAACTCCCGGTACGTTAACAGCCGTGGCATCTCTCCCTTAAGCCCCCGTTGCGTCTTTTAACAGCCGTTGCACCTCTCCCTTAAACTCCCGGTACGTCTATCAGCCGATGCACCTCTCCCTTAAACTCCCGGTGCGTCTATTAACAGCCGTGGCACCTCTCCCTTAAACTCCCGGTACGTCTATCAGCCGATGCACCGCTCCCTTAAACTCCCGGTACGTCTATCAGCCGATGCACCTCTCCCTTAAACTCCCGGTACGTCTATTAACAGCCGTGGCACCTCTCCCTTAAACTCCCGGTACATCTATTAACTGCCCTGGCACCTCTCCCTTAAACTCCCGGTACGTCTATCAGCCGATGCACCTCTCCCTTAAACCCCCGTTGCGTCTTTTAACAGCCGTTGCACCTCTCCCTTAAACTCCCGGTACGTCTATCAGCCGATGCACCTCTCCCTTAAACTCCCGGTGCGTCTATTAACAGTCTTTGCACCTCTCCCTTAAACTCCCGGTACGTCTATCAGCCGTTGCACCTCTATCTTAAACTCCCGGTACGTCTATCAGCCGATGCACCTCTCCCTTAAACTCCCGGTACGTCTATTAACAGCCGTTGCACCTCTCCCTTAAACTCCCGGTACGTCTATTAACAGCCGTGGCACCTCTCCCTTAAACTCCCGGTACGTCTATTAACAGCCGTGGTACCTCTCCCTTAAACTCCCGGTACGTCTATTAACTGCCCTGGCACCTCTCCCTTAAACTCCCGGTACGTCTATTAACAGCCGTGGCAGCTCTCCCTTAAACTCCCGGTACGTCTATTAACTGCCCTCGCACCTCTCCCTTAAACTGCCGGTACGTCTATCAGCCGATGCACCTCTCCCTTAAACCCCCGTTGCGTCTTTTAACAGCCGTTGCACCTCTCCCTTAAACTCCCGGTACGTCTATTAACAGCCGTGGCACCTCTCCCTTAAACTCCCGGTACGTCTATCAGCCAAAGCACCTCTCCCTTAAACTCCCGGTGCGTCTATTAACAGTCGTTGCACCTCTCCCTTAAACTCCCGGTACGTCTATCAGGCGATGCACCGCTCCCTGAAACTTCCGGTATGTCTATTAACAGCCGTGGCACCTCTCCCTTAAACTCCCGTTACGTCTATTAACAGCCGTGGCAACTCTCCCTTAAACTCCCGGTACGTCTATTAACAGCCGTGTACCTCTCCCTTAAACTCCCGGTACGTCTATTAACAGCCGTGGCACCTCTCCCTTTAACTCCCGGTACGTTAACAGCCGTGGCACCTCTCCCTTAAACTCCCGGTACGTCTTTAACAACCGTGGCACCTCTCCCTTAAACTCCCGGACCTCAATTACCAGCCGTAGAACCTCTCCCTTAAACTCCCGGTGCGTCTATTAACAGCCGTGGCACCTCTCCCTTAAAATCCCGGTACGTCTATCAGCCGATGCACCTCTCCCTTAAACTCCCGGTGCGTCTATTAACAGTCGTTGCACCTCTCCCTTAAACTCCCGGTACGTCTATCAGCCGTTGCACCTCTATCTTAAACTCCCGGTACGTCTATCAGCCGATGCACCTCTCCCTTAAACTCCCGGTACGTCTATTAACAGCCTTGGCACCTCTCTCTTAAACTCCCGGTACGTTAACAGCCGTGGCATCTCTCCCTTAAACTCCCGGTACGTCTATTAACAGCCGTGGCACCTCTCCCTTAAACTCCCGGTACGTCTATTAACTGCCCTGGCACCTTTCCCTTAAACTCCCGGTACGTCTATCAGCCAATGCACCTCTCCCTTAAACCCCCGTTGCGTCTTTTAACAGCCGTTGCACCTCTCCCTTAAACTCCCGGTACGTCTATTAACAGCCGTGGCACCTCTCCCTTAAACTCCCGGTACGTCTATCAGCCAATGCACCTCTCCCTTAAACCCCCGTTGCGTCTATTAACAGCCGTGGCACCTCTCCCTTAAACTCCCGGTACGTCTATTAACAGCCGATGCACCTCTCCCTTAAACTCCCGGTGCGTCTATTAACAGTCGTTGCACCTCTCCCTTAAACTCCCGGTACGTCTATTAACTGCCCTGGCACCTCTCCCTTAAACTCCCGGTACGTCTATCAGCCGATGCACCTCTCCCTTAAACCCCCGTTGCGTCTTTTAACAGCCGTGGCACCTCTCCCTTAAACTCCCGGTACGTCTATTAACAGCCGATGCAGCTCTCCCTTAAACTCCCGGTACGTCTATTAACAGCCGTGGCACCTCTCCCTTAAACTCCCGGTACGTCTATTAACTGCCCTGGCACCTCTCCCTTAAACTCCCGGTACGTCTATCAGCCAATGCACCTCTCCCTTAAACCCCCGTTGCGTCTTTTAACAGCCGTTGCACCTCTCCCTTAAACTCCCGGTACGTCTATTAACAGCCGTGGCCCCTCTCCCTTAAACTCCCGGTACGTCTATCAGCCGATTCACCTCTCCCTTAAACTCCCGGTGCGTCTATTAACAGTCGTTGCACCTCTCCCTTAAACTCCCGGTACGTCTATCAGCCGTTGCACCTCTCCCTTAAACTCCTGGTACGTCTATCAGCCGATGCACCTCTCCCTTAAACTTCCGGTGCGTCTATTAACAGTCGTTGCACCTCTCCCTTAAACTCCCGGTACGTCTATCAGCCGATGCACCGCTCCCTTAAACTCCCGGTACGTCTATCAGCTGATGCACCTCTCCCTTAAACCCCCGTTGCGTCTTTTAACAGCCGTTGCACCTCTCCCTTAAACTCCCGGTACGTCTATTAACAGCCGATGCACCTCTCCCTTAAACTCCCGGTGCGTCTATTAACAGTCGTTGCACCTCTCCCTTAAACTCCCGGTACGTCTATTAACTGCCCTGGCACCTCTCCCTTAAACTCCCGGTACGTCTATCAGCCGATGCACCTCTCCCTTAAACCCCCGTTGCGTCTTTTAACAGCCGTGGCACCTCTCCCTTAAACTCCCGGTACGTCTATTAACAGCCGATGCAGCTCTCCCTTAAACTCCCGGTACGTCTATTAACAGCCGTGGCACCTCTCCCTTAAACTCCCGGTACGTCTATTAACTGCCCTGGCACCTCTCCCTTAAACTCCCGGTACGTCTATCAGCCAATGCACCTCTCCCTTAAACTCCCGGTGCGTCTATTAACAGTCGTTGCACCTCTCAATTAAACTCCCGGTACGTCTATCAGCCGTTGCACCTCTCCCTTAAACTCCTGGTACGTCTATCAGCCGATGCATCTCTCCCTTAAACTTCCGGTGCGTCTATTAACAGTCGTTGCACCTCTCCCTTAAACTCCCGGTACGTCTATCAGCCGATGCACCGCTCCCTTAAACTCCCGGTACGTCTATCAGCCGATGCACCTCTCCCTTAAGCCCCCGTTGCGTCTTTTAACAGCCGTTGCACCTCTCCCTTAAACTCCCGGTACGTCTATCAGCCGATGCACCTCTCCCTTAAACTCCCGGTGCGTCTTTTAACAGCCGTGGCACCTCTCCCTTAAACTCCCGGTACGTCTATCAGCCGATGCACCTCTCCCTTAAACCCCGTTGCGTCTATTAACAGCCGATGCACCTCTCCCTTAAACTCCCGGTACGTCTATTAACAGCCGTGGCACCTCTCCCTTAAACTCCCGGTACGTCTATTAACTGCCCTGGCACCTCTCCCTTAAACTCCCGGTACGTCTATCAGCCAATGCACCTCTCCCTTAAACCCCCGTTGCGTCTTTTAACAGCCGTTGCACCTCTCCCTTAAACTCCCGGTACGTCTATTAACAGCCGTGGCACCTCTCCCTTAAACTCCCGGTACGTCTATCAGCCTATGCACCTCTCCCTTAAACTCCCGGTGCGTCTATTAACAGTCGTTGCACCTCTCAATTAAACTCCCGGTACGTCTATCAGCCGTTGCACCTCTCCCTTAAACTCCTGGTACGTCTATCAGCCGATGCATCTCTCCCTTAAACTTCCGGTGCGTCTATTAACAGTCGTTGCACCTCTCCCTTAAACTCCCGGTACGTCTATCAGCCGATGCACCGCTCCCTTAAACTCCCGGTACGTCTATCAGCCGATGCACCTCTCCCTTAAGCCCCCGTTGCGTCTTTTAACAGCCGTTGCACCTTTCCCTTAAACTCCCGGTACGTCTATCAGCCGATGAACCTCTCCCTTAAACTCCCGGTGCGTCTATTAAAAGCCGTGGCACCCCTCCCTTAAACTCCCGGTACGTCTATCAGCCGATGCACCTCTCCCTTAAACCCCCGTTGCGTCTTTTAACAGCCGTTGCACCTCTCCCTTAAACTCCCGGTACGTCTATTAACAGCCGTGGCACCTCTCCCTTAAACTCCCGGTACGTCTATCAGCCGATGCACCTCTCCCTTAAACTCCCGGTGCGTCTATTAACAGTCGTTGCACCTCTCCCTTAAACTCCCGGTACGTCTATCAGCCGATGCACCTCTCCCTTAAACTCCCGGTGCGTCTATTAACAGTCGTTGCACCTCTCCCTTAAACTCCCGGTACGTCTATCAGCCGTTGCACCTCTATCTTAAACTCCCGGTACGTCTATCAGCCGATGCACCTCTCCCTTAAACTCCCGGTACGTCTATTAACAGCCTTGGCACCTCTCCCTTAAACTCCCGGTACGTTAACAGCCGTGGCATCTCTCCCTTAAACTCCCGGTACGTCTATTAACAGCCGTGGCACCTCTCCCTTAAACTCCCGGTGCGTCTATTAACAGCCGTTGCACCTCTCCCTTAAACTCCCGGTACGTCTATTAACAGCCGTGGCACCTCTCCCTTAAACTCCCGGTACGTCTATTAACAGCCGTGGTACCTCTCCCTTAAACTCCCGGTACGTCTATTAACTGCCCTGGCACCTCTCCCTTAAACTCCCGGTGCGTCTATTAACAGCCGTTGCACCTCTCCCTTAAACTCCCGGTACGTCTATTAACAGCCGTGGCACCTCTCCCTTAAACTCCCGGTACGTCTATTAACAGCCGTGGTACCTCTCCCTTAAACTCCCGGTACGTCTATTAACTGCCCTGGCACCTCTCCCTTAAACTCCCGGTGCGTCTATTAACAGTCGTTGCACCTCTCCCTTAAACTCCCGGTGCGTCTATTAACAGCCGTTGCACCTCTCCCTTAAACTCCCGGTACGTCTATTAACAGCCGTGGCACCTCTCCCTTAAACTCCCGGTACGTCTATTAACAGCCGTGGCACCTCTCCCTTAAACTCCCGGTACGTCTATTAACTGCCCTCGCACCTCTCCCTTAAACTCCCGGTACGTCTATCAGCCGATGCACCTCTCCCTTAAACCCCCGTTGCGTCTTTTTACAGCCGTTGCACCTCTCCCTTAAACTCCCGGTACGTCTATTAACAGCCGTGGCACCTCTCCCTTAAACTCCCGGTACGTCTATCAGCCAAAGCACCTCTCCCTTAAACTCCCGGTGCGTCTATTAACAGTCGTTGCACCTCTCCCTTAAACTCCCGGTACGTCTATCAGGCGATGCACCGCTCCCTTAAACTCCCGGTACGTCTATTAACAGCCGTGGCACCTCTCCCTTAAACTCCCGGTACGTCAATCAGCCAATGCACCTCTCCCTTAAACCCCCGTTGCGTCTTTTAACAGCCGTTGCAACTCTCCCTTAAACTCCCGGTACGTCTATTAACAGCCGTGGCACCTCTCCCTTAAACTCTCGGTACGTCTATCAGCCGATGCACCTCTCCCTTAAACCCCCGTTGCGTCTATTAACAGCCGTGGCACCTCTCCCTTAAACTCCCGGTACGTCTATTAACAGCCGATGCACCTCTCCCTTAAACTCCCGGTGCGTCTATTAACAGTCGTTGCACCTCTCCCTTAAACTCCCGGTACGTCTATTAACAGTCGTTGCACCTCTCCCTTAAACTCCCGGTACGTCTATTAACTGCCCTGGCACCTCTCCCTTAAACTCCCGGTACGTCTATCAGCCGATGCACCTCTCCCTTAAACCCCCGTTGCGTCTTTTAACAGCCGTGGCACCTCTCCCTTAAACTCCCGGTACGTCTATTAACAGCCGATGCACCTCTCCCTTAAACTCCCGGTACGTCTATCAGCCAATGCACCTCTCCCTTAAACCCCCGTTGCGTCTTTTAACAGCCGTTGCACCTCTCCCTTAAACTCCCGGTACGTCTATTAACAGCCGTGGCACCTCTCCCTTAAACTCCCGGTACGTCTATCAGCCGATGCACCTCTCCCTTAAACTCCCGGTGCATCTATTAACAGTCGTTGCACCTCTCCCTTAAACTCCCGGTACGTCTATCAGCCGTTGCACCTCTCCCTTAAACTCCTGGTACGTCTATCAGCCGATGCATCTCTCCCTTAAACTTCCGGTGCGTCTATTAACAGCCGTTGCACCTCTCCCTTAAACTCCCGGTACGTCTATCAGCCGATGCACCTCTCCCTTAAACTCCCGGTGCGTCTATTAACAGCCGTGGCACCTCTCCCTTAAACTCCCGGTACGTCTATCAGCCGATGCACCGCTCCCTTAAACTCCCGGTACGTCTATCAGCCGATGCACCTCTCCCTTAATCTCCCGGTACGTCTATTAACAGCCGTGGCACCTCTCCCTTAAACTCCCGGTACGTCTATTAACAGCCGTGGTACCTCTCCCTTAAACTCCCGGTACGTCTATTAACTGCCCTGGCACCTCTCCCTTAAACTCCCGTTGCGTCTATTAACAGCCGTTGCACCTCTCCCTTAAACTCCCGGTACGTCTATTAACAGCCGTGGCACCTCTCCCTTAAACTCCCGGTACGTCTATTAACAGCCGTGGTACCTCTCCCTTAAACTCCCGGTACGTCTATTAACTGCCCTGGCACCTCTCCCTTAAACTCCCGGTGCGTCTATTAACAGTCGTTGCACCTCTCCCTTAAACTCCCGGTGCGTCTATTAACAGCCGTTGCACCTCTCCCTTAAACTCCCGGTACGTCTATTAACAGCCGTGGCACCTCTCCCTTAAACTCCCGGTACGTCTATTAACAGCCGTGGCACCTCTCCCTTAAACTCCCGGTACGTCTATCAGCCGATGCACCTCTCCCTTAAACCCCCGTTGCGTCTTTTAACAGCCGTGGCACCTCTCCCTTAAACTCCCGGTACGTCTATTAACAGCCGATGCACCTCTCCCTTAAACTCCCGGTACGTCTATCAGCCAATGCACCTCTCCCTTAAACCCCCGTTGCGTCTTTTAACAGCCGTTGCACCTCTCCCTTAAACTCCCGGTACGTCTATTAACAGCCGTGGCACCTCTCCCTTAAACTCCCGGTACGTCTATCAGCCGATGCACCTCTCCCTTAAACTCCCGGTGCATCTATTAACAGTCGTTGCACCTCTCCCTTAAACTCCCGGTACGTCTATCAGCCGTTGCACCTCTCCCTTAAACTCCTGGTACGTCTATCAGCCGATGCATCTCTCCCTTAAACTCCCGGTGCGTCTATTAACAGCCGTGGCACCTCTCCCTTAAACTCCCGGTACGTCTATCAGCCGATGCACCGCTCCCTTAAACTCCCGGTACGTCTATCAGCCGATGCACCTCTCCCTTAATCTCCCGGTACGTCTATTAACAGCCGTGGCACCTCTCCCTTAAACTCCCGGTACGTCTATTAACTGCCCTGGCACCTCTCCCTTAAACTCCCGGTACGTCTATCAGCCGATGCACCTCTCCCTTAAACCCCCGTTGCGTCTTTTAACAGCCGTTGCACCTCTCCCTTAAACTCCCGGTACGTCTATTAACAGCCGTGGCACCTCTCCCTTAAACTCCCGGTACCTCTATCAGCCGATGCACCTCTCCCTTAAACTCCCGGTGCGTCTATTAACAGTCGTTGCACCTCTCCCTTAAACTCCCGGTACGTCTATCAGCCGTTGCACCTCTATCTTAAACTCCCGGTACGTCTATCAGCCGATGCACCTCTCCCTTAAACTCCCGGTACGTCTATTAACAGCCTTGGCACCTCTCCCTTAAACTCCCGGTACGTTAACAGCCGTGGCATCTCTCCCTTAAACTCCCGGTACGTCTATTAACAGCCGTGGCACCTCTCCCTTAAACTCCCGGTGCGTCTATTAACAGCCGTTGCACCTCTCCCTTAAACTCCCGTTACGTCTATTAACTGCCCTGGCACCTCTCCCTTAAACTCCCGGTGCGTCTATTAACAGCCGTTGCACCTCTCCCTTAAACTCCCGGTACGTCTATTAACAGCCGTGGCACCTCTCCCTTAAACTCCCGGTACGTCTATTAACAGCCATGGTACCTCTCCCTTAAACTCCCGGTACGTCTATTAACTGCCCTGGCACCTCTCCCTTAAACTCCCGGTGCGTCTATTAACAGTCGTTGCACCTCTCCCTTAAACTCCCGGTGCGTCTATTAACAGCCGTTGCACCTCTCCCTTAAACTCCCGGTACGTCTATTAACAGCCGTGGCACCTCTCCCTTAAACTCCCGGTACGTCTATTAACAGCCGTGGCACCTCTCCCTTAAACTCCCGGTACGTCTATTAACTGCCCTCGCACCTCTCCCTTAAACTCCCGGTACGTCTATCAGCCGATGCACCTCTCCCTTAAACCCCCGTTGCGTCTTTTAACAGCCGTTGCACCTCTCCCTTAAACTCCCGGTACGTCTATTAACAGCCGTGGCACCTCTCCCTTAAACTCCCGGTACGTCTATCAGCCAAAGCACCTCTCCCTTAAACTCCCGGTGCGTCTATTAACAGTCGTTGCACCTCTCCCTTAAACTTCCGGTATGTCTATTAACAGCCGTGGCACCTCTCCCTTAAACTCCCGTTGCGTCTTTTAACAGCCGTTGCACCTCTCCCTTAAACTCCCGGTACGTCTATTAACAGCCGTGGCACCTCTCCCTTAAACTCCCGGTACGTCTATCAGCCGATGCACCTCTCCCTTAAACTCCCGGTGCGTCTATTAACAGTCGTTGCACCTCTCCCTTAAACTCCCGATACGTCTATCAGCCGTTGCACCTCTATCTTAAACTCCCGGTACGTCTATCAGCCGATGCACCTCTCCCTTAAACTCCCGGTACGTCTATTAACAGCCGTGGCACCTCTCCCTTAAACTCCCGGTACGTCTATTAACAGTCGTTGCACCTCTCCCTTAAACTCCCGGTGCGTCTATTAACAGCCGTTGCACCTCTCCCTTAAACTCCCGGTACGTCTATTAACAGCCGTGGCACCTCTCCCTTAAACTCCCGGTACGTCTATTAACAGCCGTGGCACCTCTCCCTTAAACTCCCGGTACGTCTATCAGCCAAAGCACCTCTCCCTTAAACTCCCGGTGCGTCTATTAACAGTCGTTGCACCTCTCCCTTAAACTCCCGGTACGTCTATTAACAGCCGATGCACCTCTCCCTTAAACTCCCAGTGCGTCTATTAACAGTCGTTGCACCTCTCCCTTAAACTCCCGGTACGTCTATTAACTGCCCTGGCACCTCTCCCTTAAACTCCCGGTACGTCTATCAGCCGATGCACCTCTCCCTTAAACCCCCGTTGCGTCTTTTAACAGCCGTGGCACCTCTCCCTTAAACTCCCGGTACGTCTATTAACAGCCGATGCAGCTCTCCCTTAAACTCCCGGTACGTCTATTAACAGCCGTGGCACCTCTCCCTTAAACTCCCGGTACGTGTATTAACTGCCCTGGCACCTCTCCCTTAAACTCCCGGTACGTCTATCAGCCAATGCACCTCTCCCTTAAACTCCCGGTGCGTCTATTAACAGTCGTTGCACCTCTCAATTAAACTCCCGGTACGTCTATCAGCCGTTGCACCTCTCCCTTAAACTCCTGGTACGTCTATCAGCCGATGCATCTCTCCCTTAAACTTCCGGTGCGTCTATTAACAGTCGTTGTACCTCTCCCTTAAACTCCCGGTACGTCTATCAGCCGATGCATCGCTCCCTTAAACTCCCGGTACGTCTATCAGCCGATGCACCTCTCCCTTAAGCCCCCGTTGCGTCTTTTAACAGCCGTTGCACCTCTCCCTTAAACTCCCGGTACGTCTATCAGCCGATGCACCTCTCCCTTAAACTCCCGGTGCGTCTTTTAACAGCCGTGGCACCTCTCCCTTAAACTCCCGGTACGTCTATCAGCCGATGCACCTCTCCCTTAAACCCCGTTGCGTCTATTAACAGCCGATGCACCTCTCCCTTAAACTCCCGGTACGTCTATTAACAGCCGTGGCACCTCTCCCTTAAACTCCCGGTACGTCTATTAACTGCCCTGGCACCTCTCCCTTAAACTCCCGGTACGTCTATCAGCCAATGCACCTCTCCCTTAAACCCCCGTTGCGTCTTTTAACAGCCGTTGCACCTCTCCCTTAAACTCCCGGTACGTCTATTAACAGCCGTGGCACCTCTCCCTTAAACTCCCGGTACGTCTATCAGCCGATGCACCTCTCCCTTAAACTCCCGGTGCATCTATTAACAGTCGTTGCACCTCTCCCTTAAACTCCCGGTACGTCTATCAGCCGTTGCACCTCTCCCTTAAACTCCTGGTACGTCTATCAGCCGATGCATCTCTCCCTTAAACTTCCGGTGCGTCTATTAACAGCCGTTGCACCTCTCCCTTAAACTCCCGGTACGTCTATCAGCCGATGCACCTCTCCCTTAAACTCCCGGTGCGTCTATTAACAGCCGTGGCACCTCTCCCTTAAACTCCCGGTACGTCTATCAGCCGATGCACCGCTCCCTTAAACTCCCGGTACGTCTATCAGCCGATGCACCTCTCCCTTAATCTCCCGGTACGTCTATTAACAGCCGTGGCACCTCTCCCTTAAACTCCCGGTACGTCTATTAACAGCCGTGGTACCTCTCCCTTAAACTCCCGGTACGTCTATTAACTGCCCTGGCACCTCTCCCTTAAACTCCCGTTGCGTCTATTAACAGCCGTTGCACCTCTCCCTTAAACTCCCGGTACGTCTATTAACAGCCGTGGCACCTCTCCCTTAAACTCCCGGTACGTCTATTAACAGCCGTGGTACCTCTCCCTTAAACTCCCGGTACGTCTATTAACTGCCCTGGCACCTCTCCCTTAAACTCCCGGTGCGTCTATTAACAGTCGTTGCACCTCTCCCTTAAACTCCCGGTGCGTCTATTAACAGCCGTTGCACCTCTCCCTTAAACTCCCGGTACGTCTATTAACAGCCGTGGCACCTCTCCCTTAAACTCCCGGTACGTCTATTAACAGCCGTGGCACCTCTCCCTTAAACTCCCGGTACGTCTATCAGCCGATGCACCTCTCCCTTAAACCCCCGTTGCGTCTTTTAACAGCCGTTGCACCTCTCCCTTAAACTCCCGGTACGTCTATTAACAGCCGTGGCACCTCTCCCTTAAACTCCCGGTACGTCTATCAGCCGATGCACCTCTCCCTTAAACTCCCGGTGCATCTATTAACAGTCGTTGCACCTCTCCCTTAAACTCCCGGTACGTCTATCAGCCGTTGCACCTCTCCCTTAAACTCCTGGTACGTCTATCAGCCGATGCATCTCTCCCTTAAACTCCCGGTGCGTCTATTAACAGCCGTGGCACCTCTCCCTTAAACTCCCGGTACGTCTATCAGCCGATGCACCGCTCCCTTAAACTCCCGGTACGTCTATCAGCCGATGCACCTCTCCCTTAATCTCCCGGTACGTCTATTAACAGCCGTGGCACCTCTCCCTTAAACTCCCGGTACGTCTATTAACTGCCCTGGCACCTCTCCCTTAAACTCCCGGTACGTCTATCAGCCGATGCACCTCTCCCTTAAACCCCCGTTGCGTCTTTTAACAGCCGTTGCACCTCTCCCTTAAACTCCCGGTACGTCTATTAACAGCCGTGGCACCTCTCCCTTAAACTCCCGGTACCTCTATCAGCCGATGCACCTCTCCCTTAAACTCCCGGTGCGTCTATTAACAGTCGTTGCACCTCTCCCTTAAACTCCCGGTACGTCTATCAGCCGTTGCACCTCTATCTTAAACTCCCGGTACGTCTATCAGCCGATGCACCTCTCCCTTAAACTCCCGGTACGTCTATTAACAGCCTTGGCACCTCTCCCTTAAACTCCCGGTACGTTAACAGCCGTGGCATCTCTCCCTTAAACTCCCGGTACGTCTATTAACAGCCGTGGCACCTCTCCCTTAAACTCCCGGTGCGTCTATTAACAGCCGTTGCACCTCTCCCTTAAACTCCCGTTACGTCTATTAACTGCCCTGGCACCTCTCCCTTAAACTCCCGGTGCGTCTATTAACAGCCGTTGCACCTCTCCCTTAAACTCCCGGTACGTCTATTAACAGCCGTGGCACCTCTCCCTTAAACTCCCGGTACGTCTATTAACAGCCATGGTACCTCTCCCTTAAACTCCCGGTACGTCTATTAACTGCCCTGGCACCTCTCCCTTAAACTCCCGGTGCGTCTATTAACAGTCGTTGCACCTCTCCCTTAAACTCCCGGTGCGTCTATTAACAGCCGTTGCACCTCTCCCTTAAACTCCCGGTACGTCTATTAACAGCCGTGGCACCTCTCCCTTAAACTCCCGGTACGTCTATTAACAGCCGTGGCACCTCTCCCTTAAACTCCCGGTACGTCTATTAACTGCCCTCGCACCTCTCCCTTAAACTCCCGGTACGTCTATCAGCCGATGCACCTCTCCCTTAAACCCCCGTTGCGTCTTTTAACAGCCGTTGCACCTCTCCCTTAAACTCCCGGTACGTCTATTAACAGCCGTGGCACCTCTCCCTTAAACTCCCGGTACGTCTATCAGCCAAAGCACCTCTCCCTTAAACTCCCGGTGCGTCTATTAACAGTCGTTGCACCTCTCCCTTAAACTTCCGGTATGTCTATTAACAGCCGTGGCACCTCTCCCTTAAACTCCCGTTGCGTCTTTTAACAGCCGTTGCACCTCTCCCTTAAACTCCCGGTACGTCTATTAACAGCCGTGGCACCTCTCCCTTAAACTCCCGGTACGTCTATCAGCCGATGCACCTCTCCCTTAAACTCCCGGTGCGTCTATTAACAGTCGTTGCACCTCTCCCTTAAACTCCCGATACGTCTATCAGCCGTTGCACCTCTATCTTAAACTCCCGGTACGTCTATCAGCCGATGCACCTCTCCCTTAAACTCCCGGTACGTCTATTAACAGCCGTGGCACCTCTCCCTTAAACTCCCGGTACGTCTATTAACAGTCGTTGCACCTCTCCCTTAAACTCCCGGTGCGTCTATTAACAGCCGTTGCACCTCTCCCTTAAACTCCCGGTACGTCTATTAACAGCCGTGGCACCTCTCCCTTAAACTCCCGGTACGTCTATTAACAGCCGTGGCACCTCTCCCTTAAACTCCCGGTACGTCTATCAGCCAAAGCACCTCTCCCTTAAACTCCCGGTGCGTCTATTAACAGTCGTTGCACCTCTCCCTTAAACTCCCGGTACGTCTATTAACAGCCGATGCACCTCTCCCTTAAACTCCCGGTGCGTCTATTAACAGTCGTTGCACCTCTCCCTTAAACTCCCGGTACGTCTATTAACTGCCCTGGCACCTCTCCCTTAAACTCCCGGTACGTCTATCAGCCGATGCACCTCTCCCTTAAACCCCCGTTGCGTCTTTTAACAGCCGTGGCACCTCTCCCTTAAACTCCCGGTACGTCTATTAACAGCCGATGCAGCTCTCCCTTAAACTCCCGGTACGTCTATTAACAGCCGTGGCACCTCTCCCTTAAACTCCCGGTACGTGTATTAACTGCCCTGGCACCTCTCCCTTAAACTCCCGGTACGTCTATCAGCCAATGCACCTCTCCCTTAAACTCCCGGTGCGTCTATTAACAGTCGTTGCACCTCTCAATTAAACTCCCGGTACGTCTATCAGCCGTTGCACCTCTCCCTTAAACTCCTGGTACGTCTATCAGCCGATGCATCTCTCCCTTAAACTTCCGGTGCGTCTATTAACAGTCGTTGTACCTCTCCCTTAAACTCCCGGTACGTCTATCAGCCGATGCATCGCTCCCTTAAACTCCCGGTACGTCTATCAGCCGATGCACCTCTCCCTTAAGCCCCCGTTGCGTCTTTTAACAGCCGTTGCACCTCTCCCTTAAACTCCCGGTACGTCTATCAGCCGATGCACCTCTCCCTTAAACTCCCGGTGCGTCTTTTAACAGCCGTGGCACCTCTCCCTTAAACTCCCGGTACGTCTATCAGCCGATGCACCTCTCCCTTAAACCCCGTTGCGTCTATTAACAGCCGATGCACCTCTCCCTTAAACTCCCGGTACGTCTATTAACAGCCGTGGCACCTCTCCCTTAAACTCCCGGTACGTCTATTAACTGCCCTGGCACCTCTCCCTTAAACTCCCGGTACGTCTATCAGCCAATGCACCTCTCCCTTAAACCCCCGTTGCGTCTTTTAACAGCCGTTGCACCTCTCCCTTAAACTCCCGGTACGTCTATTAACAGCCGTGGCACCTCTCCCTTAAACTCCCGGTACGTCTATCAGCCTATGCACCTCTCCCTTAAACTCCCGGTGCGTCTATTAACAGTCGTTGCACCTCTCAATTAAACTCCCGGTACGTCTATCAGCCGTTGCACCTCTCCCTTAAACTCCTGGTACGTCTATCAGCCGATGCATCTCTCCCTTAAACTTCCGGTGCGTCTATTAACAGTCGTTGCACCTCTCCCTTAAACTCCCGGTACGTCTATCAGCCGATGCACTGCTCCCTTAAACTCCCGGTACGTCTATCAGCCGATGCACCTCTCCCTTAAGCCCCCGTTGCGTCTTTTAACAGCCGTTGCACCTTTCCCTTAAACTCCCGGTACGTCTATCAGCCGATGAACCTCTCCCTTAAACTCCCGGTGCGTCTATTAAAAGCCGTGGCACCCCTCCCTTAAACTCCCGGTACGTCTATCAGCCGATGCACCTCTCCCTTAAACCCCCGTCGCGTCTTTTAACAGCCGTTGCACCTCTCCCTTAAACTCCCGGTACGTCTATTAACAGCCGTGGCACCTCTCCCTTAAACTCCCGGTAATTCTATCAGCCGATGCACCTCTCCCTTAAACTCCCGGTGCGTCTATTAACAGTCGTTGCACCTCTCCCTTAAACTCCCGGTACGTCTATCAGCCGATGCACCTCTCCCTTAAACTCCCGGTGCGTCTATTAACAGTCGTTGCACCTCTCCCTTAAACTCCCGGTACGTCTATCAGCCGTTGCACCTCTATCTTAAACTCCCGGTACGTCTATCAGCCGATGCACCTCTCCCTTAAACTCCCGGTACGTCTATTAACAGCCTTGGCACCTCTCCCTTAAACTCCCGGTACGTTAACAGCCGTGGCATCTCTCCCTTAAACTCCCGGTACGTCTATTAACAGCCGTGGCACCTCTCCCTTAAACTCCCGGTGCGTCTATTAACAGCCGTTGCACCTCTCCCTTAAACTCCCGGTACGTCTATTAACAGCCGTGGCACCTCTCCCTTAAACTCCCGGTACGTCTATTAACAGCCGTGGTACCTCTCCCTTAAACTCCCGGTACGTCTATTAACTGCCCTGGCACCTCTCCCTTAAACTCCCGGTGCGTCTATTAACAGCCGTTGCACCTCTCCCTTAAACTCCCGGTACGTCTATTAACAGCCGTGGCACCTCTCCCTTAAACTCCCGGTACGTCTATTAACAGCCGTGGTACCTCTCCCTTAAACTCCCGGTACGTCTATTAACTGCCCTGGCACCTCTCCCTTAAACTCCCGGTGCGTCTATTAACAGTCGTTGCACCTCTCCCTTAAACTCCCGGTGCGTCTATTAACAGCCGTTGCACCTCTCCCTTAAACTCCCGGTACGTCTATTAACAGCCGTGGCACCTCTCCCTTAAACTCCCGGTACGTCTATTAACAGCCGTGGCACCTCTCCCTTAAACTCCCGGTACGTCTATTAACTGCCCTCGCACCTCTCCCTTAAACTCCCGGTACGTCTATCAGCCGATGCACCTCTCCCTTAAACCCCCGTTGCGTCTTTTTACAGCCGTTGCACCTCTCCCTTAAACTCCCGGTACGTCTATTAACAGCCGTGGCACCTCTCCCTTAAACTCCCGGTACGTCTATCAGCCAAAGCACCTCTCCCTTAAACTCCCGGTGCGTCTATTAACAGTCGTTGCACCTCTCCCTTAAACTCCCGGTACGTCTATCAGGCGATGCACCGCTCCCTTAAACTCCCGGTACGTCTATTAACAGCCGTGGCACCTCTCCCTTAAACTCCCGGTACGTCAATCAGCCAATGCACCTCTCCCTTAAACCCCCGTTGCGTCTTTTAACAGCCGTTGCAACTCTCCCTTAAACTCCCGGTACGTCTATTAACAGCCGTGGCACCTCTCCCTTAAACTCTCGGTACGTCTATCAGCCGATGCACCTCTCCCTTAAACCCCCGTTGCGTCTATTAACAGCCGTGGCACCTCTCCCTTAAACTCCCGGTACGTCTATTAACAGTCGTTGCACCTCTCCCTTAAACTCCCGGTACGTCTATTAACTGCCCTGGCACCTCTCCCTTAAACTCCCGGTACGTCTATCAGCCGATGCACCTCTCCCTTAAACCCCCGTTGCGTCTTTTAACAGCCGTGGCACCTCTCCCTTAAACTCCCGGTACGTCTATTAACAGCCGATGCACCTCTCCCTTAAACTCCCGGTACGTCTATCAGCCAATGCACCTCTCCCTTAAACCCCCGTTGCGTCTTTTAACAGCCGTTGCACCTCTCCCTTAAACTCCCGGTACGTCTATTAACAGCCGTGGCACCTCTCCCTTAAACTCCCGGTACGTCTATCAGCCGATGCACCTCTCCCTTAAACTCCCGGTGCATCTATTAACAGTCGTTGCACCTCTCCCTTAAACTCCCGGTACGTCTATCAGCCGTTGCACCTCTCCCTTAAACTCCTGGTACGTCTATCAGCCGATGCATCTCTCCCTTAAACTTCCGGTGCGTCTATTAACAGCCGTTGCACCTCTCCCTTAAACTCCCGGTACGTCTATCAGCCGATGCACCTCTCCCTTAAACTCCCGGTGCGTCTATTAACAGCCGTGGCACCTCTCCCTTAAACTCCCGGTACGTCTATCAGCCGATGCACCGCTCCCTTAAACTCCCGGTACGTCTATCAGCCGATGCACCTCTCCCTTAATCTCCCGGTACGTCTATTAACAGCCGTGGCACCTCTCCCTTAAACTCCCGGTACGTCTATTAACAGCCGTGGTACCTCTCCCTTAAACTCCCGGTACGTCTATTAACTGCCCTGGCACCTCTCCCTTAAACTCCCGTTGCGTCTATTAACAGCCGTTGCACCTCTCCCTTAAACTCCCGGTACGTCTATTAACAGCCGTGGCACCTCTCCCTTAAACTCCCGGTACGTCTATTAACAGCCGTGGTACCTCTCCCTTAAACTCCCGGTACGTCTATTAACTGCCCTGGCACCTCTCCCTTAAACTCCCGGTGCGTCTATTAACAGTCGTTGCACCTCTCCCTTAAACTCCCGGTGCGTCTATTAACAGCCGTTGCACCTCTCCCTTAAACTCCCGGTACGTCTATTAACAGCCGTGGCACCTCTCCCTTAAACTCCCGGTACGTCTATCAGCCGTGGCACCTCTCCCTTAAACTCCCGGTACGTCTATCAGCCGATGCACCTCTCCCTTAAACCCCCGTTGCGTCTTTTAACAGCCGTGGCACCTCTCCCTTAAACTCCCGGTACGTCTATTAACAGCCGATGCACCTCTCCCTTAAACTCCCGGTACGTCTATCAGCCAATGCACCTCTCCCTTAAACCCCCGTTGCGTCTTTTAACAGCCGTTGCACCTCTCCCTTAAACTCCCGGTACGTCTATTAACAGCCGTGGCACCTCTCCCTTAAACTCCCGGTACGTCTATCAGCCGATGCACCTCTCCCTTAAACTCCCGGTGCATCTATTAACAGTCGTTGCACCTCTCCCTTAAACTCCCGGTACGTCTATCAGCCGTTGCACCTCTCCCTTAAACTCCTGGTACGTCTATCAGCCGATGCATCTCTCCCTTAAACTCCCGGTGCGTCTATTAACAGCCGTGGCACCTCTCCCTTAAACTCCCGGTACGTCTATCAGCCGATGCACCGCTCCCTTAAACTCCCGGTACGTCTATCAGCCGATGCACCTCTCCCTTAATCTCCCGGTACGTCTATTAACAGCCGTGGCACCTCTCCCTTAAACTCCCGGTACGTCTATTAACTGCCCTGGCACCTCTCCCTTAAACTCCCGGTACGTCTATCAGCCGATGCACCTCTCCCTTAAACCCCCGTTGCGTCTTTTAACAGCCGTTGCACCTCTCCCTTAAACTCCCGGTACGTCTATTAACAGCCGTGGCACCTCTCCCTTAAACTCCCGGTACCTCTATCAGCCGATGCACCTCTCCCTTAAACTCCCGGTGCGTCTATTAACAGTCGTTGCACCTCTCCCTTAAACTCCCGGTACGTCTATCAGCCGTTGCACCTCTATCTTAAACTCCCGGTACGTCTATCAGCCGATGCACCTCTCCCTTAAACTCCCGGTACGTCTATTAACAGCCTTGGCACCTCTCCCTTAAACTCCCGGTACGTTAACAGCCGTGGCATCTCTCCCTTAAACTCCCGGTACGTCTATTAACAGCCGTGGCACCTCTCCCTTAAACTCCCGGTGCGTCTATTAACAGCCGTTGCACCTCTCCCTTAAACTCCCGGTACGTCTATTAACAGCCGTGGCACCTCTCCCTTAAACTCCCGGTACGTCTATTAACAGCCGTGGTACCTCTCCCTTAAACTCCCGTTACGTCTATTAACTGCCCTGGCACCTCTCCCTTAAACTCCCGGTGCGTCTATTAACAGCCGTTGCACCTCTCCCTTAAACTCCCGGTACGTCTATTAACAGCCGTGGCACCTCTCCCTTAAACTCCCGGTACGTCTATTAACAGCCGTGGTACCTCTCCCTTAAACTCCCGGTACGTCTATTAACTGCCCTGGCACCTCTCCCTTAAACTCCCGGTGCGTCTATTAACAGTCGTTGCACCTCTCCCTTAAACTCCCGGTGCGTCTATTAACAGCCGTTGCACCTCTCCCTTAAACTCCCGGTACGTCTATTAACAGCCGTGGCACCTCTCCCTTAAACTCCCGGTACGTCTATTAACAGCCGTGGCACCTCTCCCTTAAACTCCCGGTACGTCTATTAACTGCCCTCGCACCTCTCCCTTAAACTCCCGGTACGTCTATCAGCCGATGCACCTCTCCCTTAAACCCCCGTTGCGTCTTTTAACAGCCGTTGCACCTCTCCCTTAAACTCCCGGTACGTCTATTAACAGCCGTGGCACCTCTCCCTTAAACTCCCGGTACGTCTATCAGCCAAAGCACCTCTCCCTTAAACTCCCGGTGCGTCTATTAACAGTCATTGCACCTCTCCCTTAAACTTCCGGTATGTCTATTAACAGCCGTGGCACCTCTCCCTTAAACTCCCGTTGCGTCTTTTAACAGCCGTTGCACCTCTCCCTTAAACTCCCGGTACGTCTATTAACAGCCGTGGCACCTCTCCCTTAAACTCCCGGTACGTCTATCAGCCGATGCACCTCTCCCTTAAACTCCCGGTGCGTCTATTAACAGTCGTTGCACCTCTCCCTTAAACTCCCGATACGTCTATCAGCCGTTGCACCTCTATCTTAAACTCCCGGTACGTCTATCAGCCGATGCACCTCTCCCTTAAACTCCCGGTACGTCTATTAACAGCCTTGGCACCTCTCCCTTAAACTCCCGGTACGTTAACGGCCGTGGCATCTCTCCCTTAAACTCCCGGTACGTCTATTAACAGCCGTGGCACCTCTCCCTTAAACTCCCGGTGCGTCTATTAACAGCCGTTGCACCTCTCCCTTAAACTCCCGGTACGTCTATTAACAGCCGTGGCACCTCTCCCTTAAACTCCCGGTACGTCTATTAACAGCCGTGGTACCTCTCCCTTAAACTCCCGGTACGTCTATTAACTGCCCTGGCACCTCTCCCTTAAACTCCCGGTGCGTCTATTAACAGCCGTTGCACCTCTCCCTTAAACTCCCGGTACGTCTATTAACAGCCGTGGCACCTCTCCCTTAAACTCCCGGTACGTCTATTAACAGCCGTGGTACCTCTCCCTTAAACTCCCGGTACGTCTATTAACTGCCCTGGCACCTCTCCCTTAAACTCCCGGTGCGTCTATTAACAGTCGTTGCACCTCTCCCTTAAACTCCCGGTGCGTCTATTAACAGCCGTTGCACCTCTCCCTTAAACTCCCGGTACGTCTATTAACAGCCGTGGCACCTCTCCCTTAAACTCCCGGTACATCTATTAACAGCCGTGGCACCTCTCCCTTAAACTCCCGGTACGTCTATTAACTGCCCTCGCACCTCTCCCTTAAACTCCCGGTACGTCTATCAGCCGATGCACCTCTCCCTTAAACCCCCGTTGCGTCTTTTAACAGCCGTTGCACCTCTCCCTTAAACTCCCGGTACGTCTATTAACAGCCGTGGCACCTCTCCCTTAAACTCCCGGTACGTCTATCAGCCAAAGCACCTCTCCCTTAAACTCCCGGTGCGTCTATTAACAGTCGTTGCACCTCTCCCTTAAACTTCCGGTATGTCTATTAACAGCCGTGGCACCTCTCCCTTAAACTCCCGTTACGTCTATTAACAGCCGTGGCAACTCTCCCTTAAACTCCCGGTACGTCTATTAACAGCCGTGTACCTCTCCCTTAAACTCCCGGTACGTCTATTAACAGCCGTGGCACCTCTCCCTTTAACTCCCGGTACGTTAACAGCCGTGGCACCTCTCCCTTAAACTCCCGGTACGTCTATAACAACCGTGGCACCTCTCCCTTAAACTCCCGGACCTCTATTACCAGCCGTAGAACCTCTCCCTTAAACTCCCGGTGCGTCTATTAACAGCCGTGGCACCTCTCCCTTAAACTCCCGGTACGTCTATCAGCCGATGCACCTCTCCCTTAAACTCCCGGTGCGTCTATTAACAGTCGTTGCACCTCTCCCTTAAACTCCCGGTACGTCTATCAGCCGTTGCACCTCTATCTTAAACTCCCGGTACGTCTATCAGCCGATGCACCTTTCCCTTAAACTCCCGGTACGTCTATTAACAGCCTTGTCACCTCTCCCTTAAACTCCCGGTACGTTAACAGCCGTGGCATCTCTCCCTTAAACTCCCGGTACGTCTATTAACAGCCGTGGCACCTCTCCCTTAAACTCCCGGTACGTCTATTAACTGCCCTGGCACCTTTCCCTTAAACTCCCGGTACGTCTATAAGCCAATGCACCTCTCCCTTAAACCCCCGTTGCGTCTTTTAACAGCCGTTGCACCTCTCCCTTAAACTCCCGGTACGTCTATTAACAGCCGTGGCACCTCTCCCTTAAACTCCCGGTACGTCTATCAGCCAAAGCACCTCTCCCTTAAACTCCCGGTGCGTCTATTAACAGTCGTTGCACCTCTCCCTTAAACTTCCGGTATGTCTATTAACAGCCGTGGCACCTCTCCCTTAAACTCCCGTTACGTCTATTAACAGCCGTGGCAACTCTCCCTTAAACTCCCGGTACGTCTATTAACAGCCGTGTACCTCTCCCTTAAACTCCCGGTACATCTATTAACAGCCGTGGCACCTCTCCCTTTAACTCCCGGTACGTTAACAGCCGTGGCACCTCTCCCTTAAACTCCCGGTACGTCTATAACAACCGTGGCACCTCTCCCTTAAACTCCCGGACCTCTATTACCAGCCGTAGAACCTCTCCCTTAAACTCCCGGTGCGTCTATTAACAGCCGTGGCACCTCTCCCTTAAACTCCCGGTACGTCTATCAGCCGATGCACCTCTCCCTTAAACTCCCGGTGCGTCTATTAACAGTCGTTGCACCTCTCCCTTAAACTCCCGGTACGTCTATCAGCCGTTGCACCTCTATCTTAAACTCCCAGTACGTCTATCAGCCGATGCACCTCTCCCTTAAACTCCCGGTACGTCTATTAACAGCCTTGGCACCTCTCCCTTAAACTCCCGGTACGTTAACAGCCAATGCACCTCTCCCTTAAACCCCCGTTGCGTCTTTTAACAGCCGTTGCACCTCTCCCTTAAACTCCCGGTACGTCTATTAACAGCCGTGGCACCTCTCCCTTAAACTCCCGGTACGTCTATCAGCCGATGCACCTCTCCCTTAAACCCCCGTTGCGTCTATTAACAGCCGTGGCACCTCTCCCTTAAACTCCCGGTACGTCTATTAACATCCGATGCACCTCTCCCTTAAACTCCCGGTGCGTCTATTAACAGTCGTTGCACCTCTCCCTTAAACTCCCGGTACGTCTATTAACTGCCCTGGCACCTCTCCCTTAAAATCCCGGTACGTCTATCAGCCAATGCACCTCTCCCTTAAACCCCCGTTGCGTCTTTTAACAGCCGTTGCACCTCTCCCTTAAACTCCCGGTACGTCTATTAACAGCCGTGGCACCTCTCCCTTAAACTCCCGGTACGTCTATCAGCCGATGCACCTCTCCCTTAAACTCCCGGTGCGTCTATTAACAGTCGTTGCACCTCTCCCTTAAACTCCCGGTACGTCTATCAGCCGTTGCACCTCTCCCTTAAACTCCTGGTACGTCTATCAGCCGATGCATCTCTCCCTTAAACTTCCGGTGCGTCTATTAACAGTCGTTGCACCTCTCCCTTAAACTCCCGGTACGTCTATCAGCCAATGCACCGCTCCCTTAAACTCCCGGTACGTCTATTAGCCAATGCACCTCTCCCTTAAGCCCCCGTTGCGTCTTTTAACAGCCGTTGCACCTCTCCCTTAAACTCCCGGTACGTCTATCAGCCGATGCACCTCTCCCTTAAACTCCCGGTGCGTCTATTAACAGCCGTGGCACCTCTCCCTTAAACTCCCGGTACGTCTATCAGCCGATGCACCGCTCCCTTAAACTCCCGGTACGTCTATCAGCCGATGCACCTCTCCCTTAAACTCCCGGTACGTCTATTAACAGCCGTGGCACCTCTCCCTTAAACTCCCGGTACGTCTATTAACTGCCCTGGCACCTCTCCCTTAAACTCCCGGTACGTCTATCAGCCGATGCACCTCTCCCTTAAACCCCCGTTGCGTCTTTTAACAGCCGTTGCACCTCTCCCTTAAACTCCCGGTACGTCTATTAACAGCCGTGGCACCTCTCCCTTAAACTCCCGGTACGTCTATTAACAGCCGTGGTACCTCTCCCTTAAACTCCCGGTACGTCTATTAACTGCCCTGGCACCTCTCCCTTAAACTCCCGGTGCGTCTATTAACAGTCGTTGCACCTCTCCCTTAAACTCCCGGTGCGTCTATTAACAGCCGTTGCACCTCTCCCTTAAACTCCCGGTACGTCTATTAACAGCCGTGGCACCTCTCCCTTAAACTCCCGGTACGTCTATCAGCCGTGGCACCTCTCCCTTAAACTCCCGGTACGTCTATCAGCCGATGCACCTCTCCCTTAAACCCCCGTTGCGTCTTTTAACAGCCGTGGCACCTCTCCCTTAAACTCCCGGTACGTCTATTAACAGCCGATGCACCTCTCCCTTAAACTCCCGGTACGTCTATCAGCCAATGCACCTCTCCCTTAAACCCCCGTTGCGTCTTTTAACAGCCGTTGCACCTCTCCCTTAAACTCCCGGTACGTCTATTAACAGCCGTGGCACCTCTCCCTTAAACTCCCGGTACGTCTATCAGCCGATGCACCTCTCCCTTAAACTCCCGGTGCATCTATTAACAG
The DNA here is from genome assembly GCF_964276395.1 of Gasterosteus aculeatus. Taxonomy (NCBI): domain Eukaryota; kingdom Metazoa; phylum Chordata; class Actinopteri; order Perciformes; family Gasterosteidae; genus Gasterosteus; species Gasterosteus aculeatus. The sequence goes on along the minus strand of NC_135709.1, from coordinate 20,283,219 downwards.
TCGTTGCACCTCTCCCTTAAACTCCCGGTACGTCTATCAGCCGTTGCACCTCTCCCTTAAACTCCTGGTACGTCTATCAGCCGATGCATCTCTCCCTTAAACTCCCGGTGCGTCTATTAACAGCCGTGGCACCTCTCCCTTAAACTCCCGGTACGTCTATCAGCCGATGCACCGCTCCCTTAAACTCCCGGTACGTCTATCAGCCGATGCACCTCTCCCTTAATCTCCCGGTACGTCTATTAACAGCCGTGGCACCTCTCCCTTAAACTCCCGGTACGTCTATTAACTGCCCTGGCACCTCTCCCTTAAACTCCCGGTACGTCTATCAGCCGATGCACCTCTCCCTTAAACCCCCGTTGCGTCTTTTAACAGCCGTTGCACCTCTCCCTTAAACTCCCGGTACGTCTATTAACAGCCGTGGCACCTCTCCCTTAAACTCCCGGTACCTCTATCAGCCGAAGCACCTCTCCCTTAAACTCCCGGTGCGTCTATTAACAGTCGTTGCACCTCTCCCTTAAACTCCCGGTACGTCTATTAACTGCCCTGGCACCTCTCCCTTAAACTCCCGGTGCGTCTATTAACAGCCGTTGCACCTCTCCCTTAAACTCCCGGTACGTCTATTAACAGCCGTGGCACCTCTCCCTTAAACTCCCGGTACGTCTATTAACAGCCGTGGTACCTCTCCCTTAAACTCCCGGTACGTCTATTAACTGCCCTGGCACCTCTCCCTTAAACTCCCGGTGCGTCTATTAACAGTCGTTGCACCTCTCCCTTAAACTCCCGGTGCGTCTATTAACAGCCGTTGCACCTCTCCCTTAAACTCCCGGTACGTCTATTAACAGCCGTGGCACCTCTCCCTTAAACTCCCGGTACATCTATTAACAGCCGTGGCACCTCTCCCTTAAACTCCCGGTACGTCTATTAACTGCCCTCGCACCTCTCCCTTAAACTCCCGGTACGTCTATCAGCCGATGCACCTCTCCCTTAAACCCCCGTTGCGTCTTTTAACAGCCGTTGCACCTCTCCCTTAAACTCCCGGTACGTCTATTAACAGCCGTGGCACCTCTCCCTTAAACTCCCGGTACGTCTATCAGCCAAAGCACCTCTCCCTTAAACTCCCGGTGCGTCTATTAACAGTCGTTGCACCTCTCCCTTAAACTTCCGGTATGTTTATTAACAGCCGTGGCACCTCTCCCTTAAACTCCCGTTACGTCTATTAACAGCCGTGGCAACTCTCCCTTAAACTCCCGGTACGTCTATTAACAGCCGTGTACCTCTCCCTTAAACTCCCGGTACGTCTATTAACAGCCGTGGCACCTCTCCCTTTAACTCCCGGTACGTTAACAGCCGTGGCACCTCTCCCTTAAACTCCCGGTACGTCTATAACAACCGTGGCACCTCTCCCTTAAACTCCCGGACCTCTATTACCAGCCGTAGAACCTCTCCCTTAAACTCCCGGTGCGTCTATTAACAGCCGTGGCACCTCTCCCTTAAACTCCCGGTACGTCTATCAGCCGATGCACCTCTCCCTTAAACTCCCGGTGCGTCTATTAACAGTCGTTGCACCTCTCCCTTAAACTCCCGGTACGTCTATCAGCCGTTGCACCTCTATCTTAAACTCCCGGTACGTCTATCAGCCGATGCACCTTTCCCTTAAACTCCCGGTACGTCTATTAACAGCCTTGGCACCTCTCCCTTAAACTCCCGGTACGTTAACAGCCGTGGCATCTCTCCCTTAAACTCCCGGTACGTCTATTAACAGCCGTGGCACCTCTCCCTTAAACTCCCGGTACGTCTATTAACTGCCCTGGCACCTTTCCCTTAAACTCCCGGTACGTCTATAAGCCAATGCACCTCTCCCTTAAACCCCCGTTGCGTCTTTTAACAGCCGTTGCACCTCTCCCTTAAACTCCCGGTACGTCTATTAACAGCCGTGGCACCTCTCCCTTAAACTCCCGGTACGTCTATCAGCCAAAGCACCTCTCCCTTAAACTCCCGGTGCGTCTATTAACAGTCGTTGCACCTCTCCCTTAAACTTCCGGTATGTCTATTAACAGCCGTGGCACCTCTCCCTTAAACTCCCGTTACGTCTATTAACAGCCGTGGCAACTCTCCCTTAAACTCCCGGTACGTCTATTAACAGCCGTGTACCTCTCCCTTAAACTCCCGGTACATCTATTAACAGCCGTGGCACCTCTCCCTTTAACTCCCGGTACGTTAACAGCCGTGGCACCTCTCCCTTAAACTCCCGGTACGTCTATAACAACCGTGGCACCTCTCCCTTAAACTCCCGGACCTCTATTACCAGCCGTAGAACCTCTCCCTTAAACTCCCGGTGCGTCTATTAACAGCCGTGGCACCTCTCCCTTAAACTCCCGGTACGTCTATCAGCCGATGCACCTCTCCCTTAAACTCCCGGTGCGTCTATTAACAGTCGTTGCACCTCTCCCTTAAACTCCCGGTACGTCTATCAGCCGTTGCACCTCTATCTTAAACTCCCGGTACGTCTATCAGCCGATGCACCTCTCCCTTAAACTCCCGGTACGTCTATTAACAGCCTTGGCACCTCTCCCTTAAACTCCCGGTACGTTAACAGCCAATGCACCTCTCCCTTAAACCCCCGTTGCGTCTTTTAACAGCCGTTGCACCTCTCCCTTAAACTCCCGGTACGTCTATTAACAGCCGTGGCACCTCTCCCTTAAACTCCCGGTACGTCTATCAGCCGATGCACCTCTCCCTTAAACCCCCGTTGCGTCTATTAACAGCCGTGGCACCTCTCCCTTAAACTCCCGGTACGTCTATTAACATCCGATGCACCTCTCCCTTAAACTCCCGGTGCGTCTATTAACAGTCGTTGCACCTCTCCCTTAAACTCCCGGTACGTCTATTAACTGCCCTGGCACCTCTCCCTTAAAATCCCGGTACGTCTATCAGCCAATGCACCTCTCCCTTAAACCCCCGTTGCGTCTTTTAACAGCCGTTGCACCTCTCCCTTAAACTCCCGGTACGTCTATTAACAGCCGTGGCACCTCTCCCTTAAACTCCCGGTACGTCTATCAGCCGATGCACCTCTCCCTTAAACTCCCGGTGCGTCTATTAACAGTCGTTGCACCTCTCCCTTAAACTCCCGGTACGTCTATCAGCCGTTGCACCTCTCCCTTAAACTCCTGGTACGTCTATCAGCCGATGCATCTCTCCCTTAAACTTCCGGTGCGTCTATTAACAGTCGTTGCACCTCTCCCTTAAACTCCCGGTACGTCTATCAGCCAATGCACCGCTCCCTTAAACTCCCGGTACGTCTATTAGCCAATGCACCTCTCCCTTAAGCCCCCGTTGCGTCTTTTAACAGCCGTTGCACCTCTCCCTTAAACTCCCGGTACTTCTATCAGCCGATGCACCTCTCCCTTAAACTCCCGGTGCGTCTATTAACAGCCGTGGCACCTCTCCCTTAAACTCCCGGTACGTCTATCAGCCGATGCACCGCTCCCTTAAACTCCCGGTACGTCTATCAGCCGATGCACCTCTCCCTTAAACTCCCGGTACGTCTATTAACAGCCGTGGCACCTCTCCCTTAAACTCCCGGTACGTCTATTAACTGCCCTGGCACCTCTCCCTTAAACTCCCGGTACGTCTATCAGCCGATGCACCTCTCCCTTAAACCCCCGTTGCGTCTTTTAACAGCCGTTGCACCTCTCCCTTAAACTCCCGGTACGTCTATTAACAGCCGTGGCACCTCTCCCTTAAACTCCCGGTACGTCTATTAACAGCCGTGGTACCTCTCCCTTAAACTCCCGGTACGTCTATTAACTGCCCTGGCACCTCTCCCTTAAACTCCCGGTGCGTCTATTAACAGTCGTTGCACCTCTCCCTTAAACTCCCGGTGCGTCTATTAACAGCCGTTGCACCTCTCCCTTAAACTCCCGGTACGTCTATTAACAGCCGTGGCACCTCTCCCTTAAACTCCCGGTACGTCTATCAGCCGTGGCACCTCTCCCTTAAACTCCCGGTACGTCTATCAGCCGATGCACCTCTCCCTTAAACCCCCGTTGCGTCTTTTAACAGCCGTGGCACCTCTCCCTTAAACTCCCGGTACGTCTATTAACAGCCGATGCACCTCTCCCTTAAACTCCCGGTACGTCTATCAGCCAATGCACCTCTCCCTTAAACCCCCGTTGCGTCTTTTAACAGCCGTTGCACCTCTCCCTTAAACTCCCGGTACGTCTATTAACAGCCGTGGCACCTCTCCCTTAAACTCCCGGTACGTCTATCAGCCGATGCACCTCTCCCTTAAACTCCCGGTGCATCTATTAACAGTCGTTGCACCTCTCCCTTAAACTCCCGGTACGTCTATCAGCCGTTGCACCTCTCCCTTAAACTCCTGGTACGTCTATCAGCCGATGCATCTCTCCCTTAAACTCCCGGTGCGTCTATTAACAGCCGTGGCACCTCTCCCTTAAACTCCCGGTACGTCTATCAGCCGATGCACCGCTCCCTTAAACTCCCGGTACGTCAATCAGCCGATGCACCTCTCCCTTAATCTCCCGGTACGTCTATTAACAGCCGTGGCACCTCTCCCTTAAACTCCCGGTACGTCTATTAACTGCCCTGGCACCTCTCCCTTAAACTCCCGGTACGTCTATCAGCCGATGCACCTCTCCCTTAAACCCCCGTTGCGTCTTTTAACAGCCGTTGCACCTCTCCCTTAAACTCCCGGTACGTCTATTAACAGCCGTGGCACCTCTCCCTTAAACTCCCGGTACCTCTATCAGCCGATGCACCTCTCCCTTAAACTCCCGGTGCGTCTATTAACAGTCGTTGCACCTCTCCCTTAAACTCCCGGTACGTCTATCAGCCGTTGCACCTCTATCTTAAACTCCCGGTACGTCTATCAGCCGATGCACCTCTCCCTTAAACTCCCGGTACGTCTATTAACAGCCTTGGCACCTCTCCCTTAAACTCCCGGTACGTTAACAGCCGTGGCATCTCTCCCTTAAACTCCCGGTACGTCTATTAACAGCCGTGGCACCTCTCCCTTAAACTCCCGGTGCGTCTATTAACAGCCGTTGCACCTCTCCCTTCAACTCCCGGTACGTCTATTAACAGCCGTGGCACCTCTCCCTTAAACTCCCGGTACGTCTATTAACAGCCGTGGTACCTCTCCCTTAAACTCCCGTTACGTCTATTAACTGCCCTGGCACCTCTCCCTTAAACTCCCGGTGCGTCTATTAACAGCCGTTGCACCTCTCCCTTAAACTCCCGGTACGTCTATTAACAGCCGTGGCACCTCTCCCTTAAACTCCCGGTACGTCTATTAACAGCCGTGGTACCTCTCCCTTAAACTCCCGGTACGTCTATTAACTGCCCTGGCACCTCTCCCTTAAACTCCTGGTGCGTCTATTAACAGTCGTTGCACCTCTCCCTTAAACTCCCGGTGCGTCTATTAACAGCCGTTGCACCTCTCCCTTAAACTCCCGGTACGTCTATTAACAGCCGTGGCACCTCTCCCTTAAACTCCCGGTACGTCTATTAACAGCCGTGGCACCTCTCCCTTAAACTCCCGGTACGTCTATTAACTGCCCTCGCACCTCTCCCTTAAACTCCCGGTACGTCTATCAGCCGATGCACCTCTCCCTTAAACCCCCGTTGCGTCTTTTAACAGCCGTTGCACCTCTCCCTTAAACTCCCGGTACGTCTATTAACAGCCGTGGCACCTCTCCCTTAAACTCCCGGTACGTCTATCAGCCAAAGCACCTCTCCCTTAAACTCCCGGTGCGTCTATTAACAGTCATTGCACCTCTCCCTTAAACTTCCGGTATGTCTATTAACAGCCGTGGCACCTCTCCCTTAAACTCCCGTTGCGTCTTTTAACAGCCGTTGCACCTCTCCCTTAAACTCCCGGTACGTCTATTAACAGCCGTGGCACCTCTCCCTTAAACTCCCGGTACGTCTATCAGCCGATGCACCTCTCCCTTAAACTCCCGGTGCGTCTATTAACAGTCGTTGCACCTCTCCCTTAAACTCCCGATACGTCTATCAGCCGTTGCACCTCTATCTTAAACTCCCGGTACGTCTATCAGCCGATGCACCTCTCCCTTAAACTCCCGGTACGTCTATTAACAGCCTTGGCACCTCTCCCTTAAACTCCCGGTACGTTAACGGCCGTGGCATCTCTCCCTTAAACTCCCGGTACGTCTATTAACAGCCGTGGCACCTCTCCCTTAAACTCCCGGTGCGTCTATTAACAGCCGTTGCACCTCTCCCTTTAAACTCCCGGTACGTCTATTAACAGCCGTGGCACCTCTCCCTTAAACTCCCGGTACGTCTATTAACAGCCGTGGTACCTCTCCCTTAAACTCCCGGTACGTCTATTAACTGCCCTGGCACCTCTCCCTTAAACTCCCGGTGCGTCTATTAACAGCCGTTGCACCTCTCCCTTAAACTCCCGGTACGTCTATTAACAGCCGTGGCACCTCTCCCTTAAACTCCCGGTACGTCTATTAACAGCCGTGGTACCTCTCCCTTAAACTCCCGGTACGTCTATTAACTGCCCTGGCACCTCTCCCTTAAACTCCCGGTGCGTCTATTAACAGTCGTTGCACCTCTCCCTTAAACTCCCGGTGCGTCTATTAACAGCCGTTGCACCTCTCCCTTAAACTCCCGGTACGTCTATTAACAGCCGTGGCACCTCTCCCTTAAACTCCCGGTACATCTATTAACAGCCGTGGCACCTCTCCCTTAAACTCCCGGTACGTCTATTAACTGCCCTCGCACCTCTCCCTTAAACTCCCGGTACGTCTATCAGCCGATGCACCTCTCCCTTAAACCCCCGTTGCGTCTTTTAACAGCCGTTGCACCTCTCCCTTAAACTCCCGGTACGTCTATTAACAGCCGTGGCACCTCTCCCTTAAACTCCCGGTACGTCTATCAGCCAAAGCACCTCTCCCTTAAACTCCCGGTGCGTCTATTAACAGTCGTTGCACCTCTCCCTTAAACTTCCGGTATGTCTATTAACAGCCGTGGCACCTCTCCCTTAAACTCCCGGTACGTCTATTAACTGCCCTCGCACCTCTCCCTTAAACTCCCGGTACGTCTATCAGCCGATGCACCTCTCCCTTAAACCCCCGTTGCGTCTTTTAACAGCCGTTGCACCTCTCCCTTAAACTCCCGGTACGTCTATTAACAGCCGTGGCACCTCTCCCTTAAACTCCCGGTACGTCTATCAGCCAAAGCACCTCTCCCTTAAACTCCCGGTGCGTCTATTAACAGTCATTGCACCTCTCCCTTAAACTTCCGGTATGTCTATTAACAGCCGTGGCACCTCTCCCTTAAACTCCCGTTGCGTCTTTTAACAGCCGTTGCACCTCTCCCTTAAACTCCCGGTACGTCTATTAACAGCCGTGGCACCTCTCCCTTAAACTCCCGGTACGTCTATCAGCCGATGCACCTCTCCCTTAAACTCCCGGTGCGTCTATTAACAGTCGTTGCACCTCTCCCTTAAACTCCCGATACGTCTATCAGCCGTTGCACCTCTATCTTAAACTCCCGGTACGTCTATCAGCCGATGCACCTCTCCCTTAAACTCCCGGTACGTCTATTAACAGCCTTGGCACCTCTCCCTTAAACTCCCGGTACGTTAACGGCCGTGGCATCTCTCCCTTAAACTCCCGGTACGTCTATTAACAGCCGTGGCACCTCTCCCTTAAACTCCCGGTGCGTCTATTAACAGCCGTTGCACCTCTCCCTTTAAACTCCCGGTACGTCTATTAACAGCCGTGGCACCTCTCCCTTAAACTCCCGGTACGTCTATTAACAGCCGTGGTACCTCTCCCTTAAACTCCCGGTACGTCTATTAACTGCCCTGGCACCTCTCCCTTAAACTCCCGGTGCGTCTATTAACAGCCGTTGCACCTCTCCCTTAAACTCCCGGTACGTCTATTAACAGCCGTGGCACCTCTCCCTTAAACTCCCGGTACGTCTATTAACAGCCGTGGTACCTCTCCCTTAAACTCCCGGTACGTCTATTAACTGCCCTGGCACCTCTCCCTTAAACTCCCGGTGCGTCTATTAACAGTCGTTGCACCTCTCCCTTAAACTCCCGGTGCGTCTATTAACAGCCGTTGCACCTCTCCCTTAAACTCCCGGTACGTCTATTAACAGCCGTGGCACCTCTCCCTTAAACTCCCGGTACATCTATTAACAGCCGTGGCACCTCTCCCTTAAACTCCCGGTACGTCTATTAACTGCCCTCGCACCTCTCCCTTAAACTCCCGGTACGTCTATCAGCCGATGCACCTCTCCCTTAAACCCCCGTTGCGTCTTTTAACAGCCGTTGCACCTCTCCCTTAAACTCCCGGTACGTCTATTAACAGCCGTGGCACCTCTCCCTTAAACTCCCGGTACGTCTATCAGCCAAAGCACCTCTCCCTTAAACTCCCGGTGCGTCTATTAACAGTCGTTGCACCTCTCCCTTAAACTTCCGGTATGTCTATTAACAGCCGTGGCACCTCTCCCTTAAACTCCCGTTACGTCTATTAACAGCCGTGGCAACTCTCCCTTAAACTCCCGGTACGTCTATTAACAGCCGTGTACCTCTCCCTTAAACTCCCGGTACGTCTATTAACAGCCGTGGCACCTCTCCCTTTAACTCCCGGTACGTCTATTAACTGCCCTGGCACCTCTCCCTTAAACTCCCGGTGCGTCTATTAACAGCCGTTGCACCTCTCCCTTAAACTCCCGGTACGTCTATTAACAGCCGTGGCACCTCTCCCTTAAACTCCCGGTACGTCTATTAACAGCCGTGGTACCTCTCCCTTAAACTCCCGGTACGTCTATTAACTGCCCTGGCACCTCTCCCTTAAACTCCCGGTGCGTCTATTAACAGTCGTTGCACCTCTCCCTTAAACTCCCGGTGCGTCTATTAACAGCCGTTGCACCTCTCCCTTAAACTCCCGGTACGTCTATTAACAGCCGTGGCACCTCTCCCTTAAACTCCCGGTACATCTATTAACAGCCGTGGCACCTCTCCCTTAAACTCCCGGTACGTCTATTAACTGCCCTCGCACCTCTCCCTTAAACTCCCGGTACGTCTATCAGCCGATGCACCTCTCCCTTAAACCCCCGTTGCGTCTTTTAACAGCCGTTGCACCTCTCCCTTAAACTCCCGGTACGTCTATTAACAGCCGTGGCACCTCTCCCTTAAACTCCCGGTACGTCTATCAGCCAAAGCACCTCTCCCTTAAACTCCCGGTGCGTCTATTAACAGTCGTTGCACCTCTCCCTTAAACTTCCGGTATGTCTATTAACAGCCGTGGCACCTCTCCCTTAAACTCCCGTTACGTCTATTAACAGCCGTGGCAACTCTCCCTTAAACTCCCGGTACGTCTATTAACAGCCGTGTACCTCTCCCTTAAACTCCCGGTACGTCTATTAACAGCCGTGGCACCTCTCCCTTTAACTCCCGGTACGTTAACAGCCGTGGCACCTCTCCCTTAAACTCCCGGTACGTCTATAACAACCGTGGCACCTCTCCCTTAAACTCCCGGACCTCTATTACCAGCCGTAGAACCTCTCCCTTAAACTCCCGGTGCGTCTATTAACAGCCGTGGCACCTCTCCCTTAAACTCCCGGTACGTCTATCAGCCGATGCACCTCTCCCTTAAACTCCCGGTGCGTCTATTAACAGTCGTTGCACCTCTCCCTTAAACTCCCGGTACGTCTATCAGCCGTTGCACCTCTATCTTAAACTCCCGGTACGTCTATCAGCCGATGCACCTTTCCCTTAAACTCCCGGTACGTCTATTAACAGCCTTGGCACCTCTCCCTTAAACTCCCGGTACGTTAACAGCCGTGGCATCTCTCCCTTAAACTCCCGGTACCTCTATTAACAGCCGTGGCACCTCTCCCTTAAACTCCCGGTACGTCTATTAACTGCCCTGGCACCTTTCCCTTAAACTCCCGGTACGTCTATAAGCCAATGCACCTCTCCCTTAAACCCCCGTTGCGTCTTTTAACAGCCGTTGCACCTCTCCCTTAAACTCCCGGTACGTCTATTAACAGCCGTGGCACCTCTCCCTTAAACTCCCGGTACGTCTATCAGCCAAAGCACCTCTCCCTTAAACTCCCGGTGCGTCTATTAACAGTCGTTGCACCTCTCCCTTAAACTTCCGGTATGTCTATTAACAGCCGTGGCACCTCTCCCTTAAACTCCCGTTACGTCTATTAACAGCCGTGGCAACTCTCCCTTAAACTCCCGGTACGTCTATTAACAGCCGTGTACCTCTCCCTTAAACTCCCGGTACATCTATTAACAGCCGTGGCACCTCTCCCTTTAACTCCCGGTACGTTAACAGCCGTGGCACCTCTCCCTTAAACTCCCGGTACGTCTATAACAACCGTGGCACCTCTCCCTTAAACTCCCGGACCTCTATTACCAGCCGTAGAACCTCTCCCTTAAACTCCCGGTGCGTCTATTAACAGCCGTGGCACCTCTCCCTTAAACTCCCGGTACGTCTATCAGCCGATGCACCTCTCCCTTAAACTCCCGGTGCGTCTATTAACAGTCGTTGCACCTCTCCCTTAAACTCCCGGTACGTCTATCAGCCGTTGCACCTCTATCTTAAACTCCCGGTACGTCTATCAGCCGATGCACCTCTCCCTTAAACTCCCGGTACGACTATTAACAGCCTTGGCACCTCTCCCTTAAACTCCCGGTACGTTAACAGCCAATGCACCTCTCCCTTAAACCCCCGTTGCGTCTTTTAACAGCCGTTGCACCTCTCCCTTAAACTCCCGGTACGTCTATTAACAGCCGTGGCACCTCTCCCTTAAACTCCCGGTACGTCTATCAGCCGATGCACCTCTCCCTTAAACCCCCGTTGCGTCTATTAACAGCCGTGGCACCTCTCCCTTAAACTCCCGGTACGTCTATTAACATCCGATGCACCTCTCCCTTAAACTCCCGGTGCGTCTATTAACAGTCGTTGCACCTCTCCCTTAAACTCCCGGTACGTCTATTAACTGCCCTGGCACCTCTCCCTTAAAATCCCGGTACGTCTATCAGCCAATGCACCTCTCCCTTAAACCCCCGTTGCGTCTTTTAACAGCCGTTGCACCTCTCCCTTAAACTCCCGGTACGTCTATTAACAGCCGTGGCACCTCTCCCTTAAACTCCCGGTACGTCTATCAGCCGATGCACCTCTCCCTTAAACTCCCGGTGCGTCTATTAACAGTCGTTGCACCTCTCCCTTAAACTCCCGGTACGTCTATCAGCCGTTGCACCTCTCCCTTAAACTCCTGGTACGTCTATCAGCCGATGCATCTCTCCCTTAAACTTCCGGTGCGTCTATTAACAGTCGTTGCACCTCTCCCTTAAACTCCCGGTACGTCTATCAGCCAATGCACCGCTCCCTTAAACTCCCGGTACGTCTATTAGCCAATGCACCTCTCCCTTAAGCCCCCGTTGCGTCTTTTAACAGCCGTTGCACCTCTCCCTTAAACTCCCGGTACGTCTATCAGCCGATGCACCTCTCCCTTAAACTCCCGGTGCGTCTATTAACAGCCGTGGCACCTCTCCCTTAAACTCCCGGTACGTCTATCAGCCGATTCACCGCTCCCTTAAACTCCCGGTACGTCTATCAGCCGATGCACCTCTCCCTTAAACTCCCGGTACGTCTATTAACAGCCGTGGCACCTCTCCCTTAAACTCCCGGTACGTCTATTAACTGCCCTGGCACCTCTCCCTTAAACTCCCGGTACGTCTATCAGCCGATGCACCTCTCCCTTAAACCCCCGTTGCGTCTTTTAACAGCCGTTGCACCTCTCCCTTAAACTCCCGGTACGTCTATTAACAGCCGTGGCACCTCTCCCTTAAACTCCCGGTACGTCTATCAGCCGATGCACCTCTCCCTTAAACTCCCGGTGCGTCTATTAACAGTCGTTGCACCTCTCCCTTAAACTCCCGGTACGTCTATCAGCCGTTGCACCTCTATCTTAAACTCCCGGTACGTCTATCAGCCAAAGCACCTCTCCCTTAAACTCCCGGTGCGTCTATTAACAGTCGTTGCACCTCTCCCTTAAACTCCCGGTACGTCTATCAGGCGATGCACCGCTCCCTTAAACTCCCGGTACGTCTATTAACAGCCGTGGCACCTCTCCCTTAAACTCCCGTTACGTCAATCAGCCAATGCACCTCTCCCTTAAACCCCCGTTGCGTCTTTTAACAGCCGTTGCAACTCTCCCTTAAACTCCCGGTACGTCTATTAACAGCCGTGGCACCTCTCCCTTAAACTCTCGGTACGTCTATCAGCCGATGCACCTCTCCCTTAAACCCCCGTTGCGTCTATTAACAGCCGTGGCACCTCTCCCTTAAACTCCCGGTACGTCTATTAACAGCCGATGCACCTCTCCCTTAAACTCCCGGTGCGTCTATTAACAGTCGTTGCACCTCTCCCTTAAACTCCCGGTACGTCTATTAACAGTCGTTGCACCTCTCCCTTAAACTCCCGGTACGTCTATTAACTGCCCTGGCACCTCTCCCTTAAACTCCCGGTACGTCTATCAGCCGATGCACCTCTCCCATAAACCCCCGTTGCGTCTTTTAACAGCCGTGGCACCTCTCCCTTAAACTCCCGGTACGTCTATCAGCCGATGCACCTCTCCCTTAAACTCCCGGTGCATCTATTAACAGTCGTTGCACCTCTCCCTTAAACTCCCGGTACGTCTATCAGCCGTTGCACCTCTCCCTTAAACTCCTGGTACGTCTATCAGCCGATGCATCTCTCCCTTAAACTTCCGGTGCGTCTATTAACAGCCGTTGCACCTCTCCCTTAAACTCCCGGTACGTCTATCAGCCGATGCACCTCTCCCTTAAACTCCCGGTGCGTCTATTAACAGCCGTGGCACCTCTCCCTTAAACTCCCGGTACGTCTATCAGCCGATGCACCGCTCCCTTAAACTCCCGGTACGTCTATCAGCCGATGCACCTCTCCCTTAATCTCCCGGTACGTCTATTAACAGCCGTGGCACCTCTCCCTTAAACTCCCGGTACGTCTATTAACAGCCGTGGTACCTCTCCCTTAAACTCCCGGTACGTCTATTAACTGCCCTGGCACCTCTCCCTTAAACTCCCGGTGCGTCTATTAACAGCCGTTGCACCTCTCCCTTAAACTCCCGGTACGTCTATTAACAGCCGTGGCACCTCTCCCTTAAACTCCCGGTACGTCTATTAACAGCCGTGGTACCTCTCCCTTAAACTCCCGGTACGTCTATTAACTGCCCTGGCACCTCTCCCTTAAACTCCCGGTGCGTCTATTAACAGTCGTTGCACCTCTCCCTTAAACTCCCGGTGCGTCTATTAACAGCCGTTGCACCTCTCCCTTAAACTCCCGGTACGTCTATTAACAGCCGTGGCACCTCTCCCTTAAACTCCCGGTACGTCTATTAACAGCCGTGGCACCTCTCCCTTAAACTCCCGGTACGTCTATCAGCCGATGCACCTCTCCCTTAAACCCCCGTTGCGTCTTTTAACAGCCGTTGCACCTCTCCCTTAAACTCCCGGTACGTCTATTAACAGCCGATGCACCTCTCCCTTAAACTCCCGGTACGTCTATCAGCCAATGCACCTCTCCCTTAAACCCCCGTTGCGTCTTTTAACAGCCGTTGCACCTCTCCCTTAAACTCCCGGTACGTCTATTAACAGCCGTGGCACCTCTCCCTTAAACTCCCGGTACGTCTATCAGCCGATGCACCTCTCCCTTAAACTCCCGGTGCATCTATTAACAGTCGTTGCACCTCTCCCTTAAACTCCCGGTACGTCTTTCAGCCGTTGCACCTCTCCCTTAAACTCCTGGTACGTCTATCAGCCGATGCATCTCTCCCTTAAACTCCGGGTGCGTCTATTAACAGCCGTGGCACCTCTCCCTTAAACTCCCGGTACGTCTATCAGCCGATGCACCGCTCCCTTAAACTCCCGGTACGTCTATCAGCCGATGCACCTCTCCCTTAATCTCCCGGTACGTCTATTAACAGCCGTGGCACCTCTCCCTTAAACTCCCGGTACGTCTATTAACTGCCCTGGCACCTCTCCCTTAAACTCCCGGTACGTCTATCAGCCGATGCACCTCTCCCTTAAACCCCCGTTGCGTCTTTTAACAGCCGTTGCACCTCTCCCTTAAACTCCCGGTACGTCTATTAACAGCCGTGGCACCTCTCCCTTAAACTCCCGGTACGTCTATTAACAGCCGTGGTACCTCTCCCTTAAACTCCCGTTACGTCTATTAACTGCCCTGGTACCTCTCCCTTAAACTCCCGGTGCGTCTATTAACAGCCGTTGCACCTCTCCCTTAAACTCCCGGTACGTCTATTAACAGCCGTGGCACCTCTCCCTTAAACTCCCGGTACGTCTATCAGCCGATGCACCTCTCCCTTAAACTCCCGGTGCATCTATTAACAGTCGTTGCACCTCTCCCTTAAACTCCCGGTACGTCTTTCAGCCGTTGCACCTCTCCCTTAAACTCCTGGTACGTCTATCAGCCGATGCATCTCTCCCTTAAACTCCCGGTGCGTCTATTAACAGCCGTGGCACCTCTCCCTTAAACTCCCGGTACGTCTATCAGCCGATGCACCGCTCCCTTAAACTCCCGGTACGTCTATCAGCCGATGCACCTCTCCCTTAATCTCCCGGTACGTCTATTAACAGCCGTGGCACCTCTCCCTTAAACTCCCGGTACGTCTATTAACTGCCCTGGCACCTCTCCCTTAAACTCCCGGTACGTCTATCAGCCGATGCACCTCTCCCTTAAACCCCCGTTGCGTCTTTTAACAGCCGTTGCACCTCTCCCTTAAACTCCCGGTACGTCTATTAACAGCCGTGGCACCTCTCCCTTAAACTCCCGGTACGTCTATTAACAGCCGTGGTACCTCTCCCTTAAACTCCCGTTACGTCTATTAACTGCCCTGGTACCTCTCCCTTAAACTCCCGGTGCGTCTATTAACAGCCGTTGCACCTCTCCCTTAAACTCCCGGTACGTCTATTAACAGCCGTGGCACCTCTCCCTTAAACTCCCGGTACGTCTATTAACAGCCGTGGTACCTCTCCCTTAAACTCCCGGTACGTCTATTAACTGCCCTGGCACCTCTCCCTTAAACTCCCGGTGCGTCTATTAACAGTCGTTGCACCTCTCCCTTAAACTCCCGGTGCGTCTATTAACAGCCGTTGCACCTCTCCCTTAAACTCCCGGTACGTCTATTAACAGCCGTGGCACCTCTCCCTTAAACTCCCGGTACGTCTATTAACAGCCGTGGCACCTCTCCCTTAAACTCCCGGTACGTCTATTAACTGCCCTCGCACCTCTCCCTTAAACTCCCGGTACGTCTATCAGCCGATGCACCTCTCCCTTAAACCCCCGTTGCGTCTTTTAACAGCCGTTGCACCTCTC
The DNA here is from genome assembly GCF_964276395.1 of Gasterosteus aculeatus. Classification (NCBI taxonomy): domain Eukaryota; kingdom Metazoa; phylum Chordata; class Actinopteri; order Perciformes; family Gasterosteidae; genus Gasterosteus; species Gasterosteus aculeatus. Next base: position 20,267,785 of record NC_135709.1, on the reverse strand, counting down.
CCTTAAACTCCCGGTACGTCTATTAACAGCCGTGGCACCTCTCCCTTAAACTCCCGGTACGTCTATCAGCCAAAGCACCTCTCCCTTAAACTCCCGGTGCGTCTATTAACAGTCGTTGCACCTCTCCCTTAAACTTCCGGTATGTCTATTAACAGCCGTGGCACCTCTCCCTTAAACTCCCGTTGCGTCTTTTAACAGCCGTTGCACCTCTACCTTAAACTCCCGGTACGTCTATTAACAGCCGTGGCACCTCTCCCTTAAACTCTCGGTACGTCTATCAGCCGATGCACCTCTCCCTTAAACTCCCGGTGCGTCTATTAACAGTCGTTGCACCTCTCCCTTAAACTCCCGATACGTCTATCAGCCGTTGCACCTCTATCTTAAACTCCCGGTACGTCTATCAGCCGATGCACCTCTCCCTTAAACTCCCGGTACGTCTATTAACAGCCTTGGCACCTCTCCCTTAAACTCCCGGTACGTTAACGGCCGTGGCATCTCTCCCTTAAACTCCCGGTACGTCTATTAACAGCCGTGGCACCTCTCCCTTAAACTCCCGGTGCGTCTATTAACAGCCGTTGCACCTCTCCCTTAAACTCCCGGTACGTCTATTAACAGCCGTGGCACCTCTCCCTTAAACTCCCGGTACATCTATTAACAGCCGTGGCACCTCTCCCTTAAACTCCCGGTACGTCTATTAACTGCCCTCGCACCTCTCCCTTAAACTCCCGGTACGTCTATCAGCCGATGCACCTCTCCCTTAAACCCCCGTTGCGTCTTTTAACAGCCGTTGCACCTCTCCCTTAAACTCCCGGTACGTCTATTAACAGCCGTGGCACCTCTCCCTTAAACTCCCGGTACGTTAACAGCCGTGGCACCTCTCCCTTAAACTCCCGGTACGTCTATAACAACCGTGGCACCTCTCCCTTAAACTCCCGGACCTCTATTACCAGCCGTAGAACCTCTCCCTTAAACTCCCGGTGCGTCTATTAACAGCCGTGGCACCTCTCCCTTAAACTCCCGGTACGTCTATCAGCCGATGCACCTCTCCCTTAAACTCCCGGTGCGTCTATTAACAGTCGTTGCACCTCTCCCTTAAACTCCCGGTACGTCTATCAGCCGTTGCACCTCTATCTTAAACTCCCGGTACGTCTATCAGCCGATGCACCTCTCCCTTAATCTCCCGGTACGTCTATTAACAGCCGTGGCACCTCTCCCTTAAACTCCCGGTACGTCTATTAACTGCCCTGGCACCTCTCCCTTAAACTCCCGGTACGTCTATCAGCCGATGCACCTCTCCCTTAAACCCCCGTTGCGTCTTTTAACAGCCGTTGCACCTCTCCCTTAAACTCCCGGTACGTCTATTAACAGCCGTGGCACCTCTCCCTTAAACTCCCGGTACGTCTATTAACAGCCGTGGTACCTCTCCCTTAAACTCCCGTTACGTCTATTAACTGCCCTGGTACCTCTCCCTTAAACTCCCGGTGCGTCTATTAACAGCCGTTGCACCTCTCCCTTAAACTCCCGGTACGTCTATTAACAGCCGTGGCACCTCTCCCTTAAACTCCCGGTACGTCTATCAGCCGATGCACCTCTCCCTTAAACTCCCGGTGCGTCTATTAACAGTGGTTGCACCTCTCCCTTAAACTCCCGGTACGTCTATCAGCCGTTGCACCTCTATCTTAAACTCCCGGTACGTCTATCAGCCGATGCACCTTTCCCTTAAACTCCCGGTACGTCTATTAACAGCCTTGGCACCTCTCCCTTAAACTCCCGGTACGTTAACAGCCGTGGCATCTCTCCCTTAAACTCCCGGTACGTCTATTAACAGCCGTGGCACCTCTCCCTTAAACTCCCGGTACGTCTATTAACTGCCCTGGCACCTTTCCCTTAAACTCCCGGTACGTCTATTAACAGCCGTGGCACCTCTCCCTTAAACTCCCGGTACATCTATTAACAGCCGTGGCACCTCTCCCTTAAACTCCCGGTACGTCTATTAACTGCCCTCGCACCTCTCCCTTAAACTCCCGGTACGTCTATTAACAGCCGTGGCACCTCTCCCTTAAACTCCCGGTACGTCTATTAACAGCCGTGGCACCTCTCCCTTAAACTCCCGGTACATCTATTAACAGCCGTGGCACCTCTCCCTTAAACTCCCGGTACGTCTATTAACTGCCCTCGCACCTCTCCCTTAAACTCCCGGTACGTCTATCAGCCGATGCACCTCTCCCTTAAACCCCCGTTGCGTCTTTTAACAGCCGTTGCACCTCTCCCTTAAACTCCCGGTACGTCTATTAACAGCCGTGGCACCTCTCCCTTAAACTCCCGGTACGTTAACAGCCGTGGCACCTCTCCCTTAAACTCCCGGTACGTCTATAACAACCGTGGCACCTCTCCCTTAAACTCCCGGACCTCTATTACCAGCCGTAGAACCTCTCCCTTAAACTCCCGGTGCGTCTATTAACAGCCGTGGCACCTCTCCCTTAAACTCCCGGTACGTCTATCAGCCGATGCACCTCTCCCTTAAACTCCCGGTGCGTCTATTAACAGTCGTTGCACCTCTCCCTTAAACTCCCGGTACGTCTATCAGCCGTTGCACCTCTATCTTAAACTCCCGGTACGTCTATCAGCCGATGCACCTCTCCCTTAATCTCCCGGTACGTCTATTAACAGCCGTGGCACCTCTCCCTTAAACTCCCGGTACGTCTATTAACTGCCCTGGCACCTCTCCCTTAAACTCCCGGTACGTCTATCAGCCGATGCACCTCTCCCTTAAACCCCCGTTGCGTCTTTTAACAGCCGTTGCACCTCTCCCTTAAACTCCCGGTACGTCTATTAACAGCCGTGGCACCTCTCCCTTAAACTCCCGGTACGTCTATTAACAGCCGTGGCACCTCTCCCTTAAACTCCCGGTACGTCTATTAACAGCCGTGGTACCTCTCCCTTAAACTCCCGTTACGTCTATTAACTGCCCTGGTACCTCTCCCTTAAACTCCCGGTGCGTCTATTAACAGCCGTTGCACCTCTCCCTTAAACTCCCGGTACGTCTATTAACAGCCGTGGCACCTCTCCCTTAAACTCCCGGTACGTCTATCAGCCGATGCACCTCTCCCTTAAACTCCCGGTGCATCTATTAACAGTCGTTGCACCTCTCCCTTAAACTCCCGGTACGTCTTTCAGCCGTTGCACCTCTCCCTTAAACTCCTGGTACGTCTATCAGCCGATGCATCTCTCCCTTAAACTCCCGGTGCGTCTATTAACAGCCGTGGCACCTCTCCCTTAAACTCCCGGTACGTCTATCAGCCGATGCACCGCTCCCTTAAACTCCCGGTACGTCTATCAGCCGATGCACCTCTCCCTTAATCTCCCGGTACGTCTATTAACAGCCGTGGCACCTCTCCCTTAAACTCCCGGTACGTCTATTAACTGCCCTGGCACCTCTCCCTTAAACTCCCGGTACGTCTATCAGCCGATGCACCTCTCCCTTAAACCCCCGTTGCGTCTTTTAACAGCCGTTGCACCTCTCCCTTAAACTCCCGGTACGTCTATTAACAGCCGTGGCACCTCTCCCTTAAACTCCCGGTACGTCTATTAACAGCCGTGGTACCTCTCCCTTAAACTCCCGTTACGTCTATTAACTGCCCTGGTACCTCTCCCTTAAACTCCCGGTGCGTCTATTAACAGCCGTTGCACCTCTCCCTTAAACTCCCGGTACGTCTATTAACAGCCGTGGCACCTCTCCCTTAAACTCCCGGTACGTCTATTAACAGCCGTGGTACCTCTCCCTTAAACTCCCGGTACGTCTATTAACTGCCCTGGCACATCTCCCTTAAACTCCCGGTGCGTCTATTAACAGTCGTTGCACCTCTCCCTTAAACTCCCGGTGCGTCTATTAACAGCCGTTGCACCTCTCCATTAAACTCCCGGTACGTCTATTAACAGCCGTGGCACCTCTCCCTTAAACTCCCGGTACGTCTATTAACAGCCGTGGCACCTCTCCCTTAAACTCCCGGTACGTCTATTAACTGCCCTCGCACCTCTCCCTTAAACTCCCGGTACGTCTATCAGCCGATGCACCTCTCCCTTAAACCCCCGTTGCGTCTTTTAACAGCCGTTGCACCTCTCCCTTAAACTCCCGGTACGTCTATTAACAGCCGTGGCACCTCTCCCTTAAACTCCCGGTACGTCTATCAGCCAAAGCACCTCTCCCTTAAACTCCCGGTGCGTCTATTAACAGTCGTTGCACCTCTCCCTTAAACTTCCGGTATGTCTATTAACAGCCGTGGCACCTCTCCCTTAAACTCCCGTTGCGTCTTTTAACAGCCGTTGCACCTCTACCTTAAACTCCCGGTACGTCTATTAACAGCCGTGGCACCTCTCCCTTAAACTCTCGGTACGTCTATCAGCCGATGCACCTCTCCCTTAAACTCCCGGTGCGTCTATTAACAGTCGTTGCACCTCTCCCTTAAACTCCCGATACGTCTATCAGCCGTTGCACCTCTATCTTAAACTCCCGGTACGTCTATCAGCCGATGCACCTCTCCCTTAAACTCCCGGTACGTCTATTAACAGCCTTGGCACCTCTCCCTTAAACTCCCGGTACGTTAACGGCCGTGGCATCTCTCCCTTAAACTCCCGGTACGTCTATTAACAGCCGTGGCACCTCTCCCTTAAACTCCCGGTGCGTCTATTAACAGCCGTTGCACCTCTCCCTTAAACTCCCGGTACGTCTATTAACAGCCGTGGCACCTCTCCCTTAAACTCCCGGTACATCTATTAACAGCCGTGGCACCTCTCCCTTAAACTCCCGGTACGTCTATTAACTGCCCTCGCACCTCTCCCTTAAACTCCCGGTACGTCTATCAGCCGATGCACCTCTCCCTTAAACCCCCGTTGCGTCTTTTAACAGCCGTTGCACCTCTCCCTTAAACTCCCGGTACGTCTATTAACAGCCGTGGCACCTCTCCCTTAAACTCCCGGTACGTCTATTAACAGCCGTGGCACCTCTCCCTTTAACTCCCGGTACGTTAACAGCCGTGGCACCTCTCCCTTAAACTCCCGGTACGTCTATAACAACCGTGGCACCTCTCCCTTAAACTCCCGGACCTCTATTACCAGCCGTAGAACCTCTCCCTTAAACTCCCGGTGCGTCTATTAACAGCCGTGGCACCTCTCCCTTAAACTCCCGGTACGTCTATCAGCCGATGCACCTCTCCCTTAAACTCCCGGTGCGTCTATTAACAGTGGTTGCACCTCTCCCTTAAACTCCCGGTACGTCTATCAGCCGTTGCACCTCTATCTTAAACTCCCGGTACGTCTATCAGCCGATGCACCTTTCCCTTAAACTCCCGGTACGTCTATTAACAGCCTTGGCACCTCTCCCTTAAACTCCCGGTACGTTAACAGCCGTGGCATCTCTCCCTTAAACTCCCGGTACGTCTATTAACAGCCGTGGCACCTCTCCCTTAAACTCCCGGTACGTCTATTAACTGCCCTGGCACCTTTCCCTTAAACTCCCGGTACGTCTATAAGCCAATGCACCTCTCCCTTAAACCCCCGTTGCGTCTTTTAACAGCCGTTGCACCTCTCCCTTAAACTCCCGGTACGTCTATTAACAGCCGTGGCACCTTTCCCTTAAACTCCCGGTACGTCTATCAGCCGATGCACCTCTCCCTTAAACCCCCGTTGCGTCTATTAACAGCCGTGGCACCTCTCCCTTAAACTCCTGGTTCGTCTATTAACTGCCCTCGCACCTCTCCCTTAAACTCCCGGTACGTCTATCAGCCGATGCACCTCTCCCTTAAACCCCCGTTGCGTCTTTTAACAGCCGTTGCACCTCTCCCTTAAACTCCCGGTACGTCTATTAACAGCCGTGGCACCTCTCCCTTAAACTCCCGGTACGTCTATCAGCCAAAGCACCTCTCCCTTAAACTCCCGGTGCGTCTATTAACAGTCGTTGCACCTCTCCCTTAAACTTCCGGTATGTCTATTAACAGCCGTGGCACCTCTCCCTTAAACTCCCGTTACGTCTATTAACAGCCGTGGCAACTCTCCCTTAAACTCCCGGTACATCTATTAACAGCCGTGTACCTCTCCCTTAAACTCCCGGTACATCTATTAACAGCCGTGGCACCTCTCCCTTTAACTCCCGGTACGTTAACAGCCGTGGCACCTCTCCCTTAAACTCCCGGTACGTCTATAACAACCGTGGCACCTCTCCCTTAAACTCCCGGACCTCTATTACCAGCCGTAGAACCTCTCCCTTAAACTCCCGGTGCGTCTATTAACAGCCGTGGCACCTCTCCCTTAAACTCCCGGTACGTCTATCAGCCGATGCACCTCTCCCTTAAACTCCCGGTGCGTCTATTAACAGTCGTTGCACCTCTCCCTTAAACTCCCGGTACGTCTATCAGCCGTTGCACCTCTATCTTAAACTCCCGGTACGTCTATCAGCCGATGCACCTCTCCCTTAAACTCCCGGTACGTCTATTAACAGCCTTGGCACCTCTCCCTTAAACTCCCGGTACGTTAACAGCCAATGCACCTCTCCCTTAAACCCCCGTTGCGTCTTTTAACAGCCGTTGCACCTCTCCCTTAAACTCCCGGTACGTCTATTAACAGCCGTTGCACCTCTCCCTTAAACTCCCGGTACGTCTATCAGCCGATGCACCTCTCCCTTAAACTCCCGGTGCGTCTATTAACAGCCGTGGCACCTCTCCCTTAAACTCCCGGTACGTCTATCAGCCGATGCACCGCTCCCTTAAACTCCCGGTACGTCTATCAGCCGATGCACCTCTCCCTTAAACTCCCGGTACGTCTATTAACAGCCTTGGCACCTCTCCCTTAAACTCCCGGTACGTCTATTAACTGCCCTGGCACCTCTCCCTTAAACTCCCGGTACGTCTATCAGCCGATGCACCTCTCCCTTAAACCCCCGTTGCGTCTTTTAACAGCCGTTGCACCTCTCCCTTAAACTCCCGGTACGTCTATTAACAGCCGTGGCACCTCTCCCTTAAACTCCCGGTACGTCTATCAGCCGATGCACCTCTCCCTTAAACTCCCGGTGCGTCTATTAACAGTCGTTGCACCTCTCCCTTAAACTCCCGGTACGTCTATCAGCCGTTGGACCTCTATCTTAAACTCCCGGTACGTCTATCAGCCGATGCACCTCTCCCTTAAACTCCCGGTACGTCTATTAACAGCCTTGGCACCTCTCCCTTAAACTCCCGGTACGTTAACAGCCGTGGCATCTCTCCCTTAAACTCCCGGTACGTCTATTAACAGCCGTGGCACCTCTCCCTTATACTCCCGGTGCGTCTATTAACAGCCGTTGCACCTCTCCCTTAAACTCCTGGTACGTCTATTAACAGCCGTGGCACCTCTCCCTTAAACTCCCGGTACGTCTATTAACAGCCGTGGTACCTCTCCCTTAAACTCCCGGTACGTCTATTAACTGCCCTGGCACCTCTCCCTTAAACTCCCGGTGCGTCTATTAACAGCCGTTGCACCTCTCCCTTAAACTCCCGGTACGTCTATTAACAGCCGTGGCACCTCTCCCTTAAACTCCCGGTACGTCTATTAACAGCCGTGGTACCTCTCCCTTAAACTCCCGGTACGTCTATTAACTGCCCTGGCACCTCTCCCTTAAACTCCCGGTGCGTCTATTAACAGTCGTTGCACCTCTCCCTTAAACTCCCGGTGCGTCTATTAACAGCCGTTGCACCTCTCCCTTAAACTCCCGGTACGTCTATTAACAGCCGTGGCACCTCTCCCTTAAACTCCCGGTACGTCTATTAACAGCCGTGGCACCTCTCCCTTAAACTCCCGGTACGTTTATTAACTGCCCTCGCACCTCTCCCTTAAACTCCCGGTACGTCTATCAGCCGATGCACCTCTCCCTTAAACCCCCGTTGCGTCTTTTAACAGCCGTTGCACCTCTCCCTTAAACTCCCGGTACGTCTATTAACAGCCGTGGCACCTCTCCCTTAACCTCCCGGTACGTCTATCAGCCAAAGCACCTCTCCCTTAAACTCCCGGTGCGTCTATTAACAGTCGTTGCACCTCTCCCTTAAACTTCCGGTATGTCTATTAACAGCCGTGGCACCTCTCCCTTAAACTCCCGTTACGTCTATTAACAGCCGTGGCAACTCTCCCTTAAACTCCCGGTACGTCTATTAACAGCCGTGTACCTCTCCCTTAAACTCCCGGTACGTCTATTAACAGCCGTGGCACCTCTCCCTTTAACTCCCGGTACGTTAACAGCCGTGGCACCTCTCCCTTAAACTCCCGGTACGTCTATAACAACCGTGGCACCTCTCCCTTAAACTCCCGGACCTCTATTACCAGCCGTAGAACCTCTCCCTTAAACTCCCGGTGCGTCTATTAACAGCCGTGGCACCTCTCCCTTAAACTCCCGGTACGTCTATCAGCCGATGCACCTCTCCCCTAAACTCCCGGTGCGTCTATTAACAGTCGTTGCACCTCTCCCTTAAACTCCCGGTACGTCTATCAGCCGTTGCACCTCTATCTTAAACTCCCGGTACGTCTATCAGCCGATGCACCTCTCCCTTAAACTCCCGGTACGTCTATTAACAGCCTTGGCACCTCTCCCTTAAACTCCCGGTACGTTAACAGCCGTGGCATCTCTCCCTTAAACTCCCGGTACGTCTATTAACAGCCGTGGCACCTCTCCCTTAAACTCCCGGTACGTCTATTAACTGCCCTGGCACCTTTCCCTTAAACTCCCGGTACGTCTATCAGCCAATGCACCTCTCCCTTAAACCCCCGTTGCGTCTTTTAACAGCCGTTGCACCTCTCCCTTAAACTCCCGGTACGTCTATTAACAGCGGTGGCACCTTTCCCTTAAACTCCCGGTACGTCTATCAGCCGATGCACCTCTCCCTTAAACCCCCGTTGCGTCTATTAACAGCCGTGGCACCTCTCACTTAAACTCCCGGTACGTCTATTAACAGCCGATGCACCTCTCCCTTAAACTCCCGGTTCGTCTATTAACAGTCGTTGCACCTCTCCCTTAAACTCCCGGTACGTCTATTAACTGCCCTGGCACCTCTCCCTTAAACTCCCGGTACGTCTATCAGCCGATGCACCTCTCCCTTAAACCCCGTTGCGTCTTTTAACAGCAGTGGCACCTCTCCCTTAAACTCCCGGTACGTCTATTAACAGCCGATGCACCTCTCCCTTAAACTCCCGGTACGTCTATTAACAGCCGTGGCACCTCTCCCTTAAACTCCCGGTACGTCTATTAACTGCCCTGGCACCTCTCCCTTAAACTCCCGGTACGTCTATCAGCCAATGCACCTCTCCCTTAAACCCCCGTTGCGTCTTTTAACAGCCGTTGCACCTCTCCCTTAAACTCCCGGTACGTCTATTAACAGCCGTGGCACCTCTCCCTTAAACTCCCGGTACGTCTATCAGCCGATGCACCTCTCCCTTAAACTCCCGGTGCGTCTATTAACAGTCGTTGCACCTCTCAATTAAACTCCCGGTACGTCTATCAGCCGTTGCACCTCTCCCTTAAACTCCTGGTACGTCTATCAGCCGATGCATCTCTCCCTTAAACTTCCGGTGCGTCTATTAACAGTCGTTGCACCTCTCCCTTAAACTCCCGGTACGTCTATCAGCCGATGCACCGCTCCCTTAAACTCCCGGTACGTCTATCAGCCGATGCACCTCTCCCTTAAGCCCCCGTTGCGTCTTTTAACAGCCGTTGCACCTCTCCCTTAAACTCCCGGTACGTCTATCAGCCGATGCACCTCTCCCTTAAACTCCCGGTGCGTCTATTAACAGCCGTGGCACCTCTCCCTTAAACTCCCGGTACGTCTATCAGCCGATGCACCGCTCCCTTAAACTCCCGGTACGTCTATCAGCCGATGCACCTCTCCCTTAAACTCCCGGTACGTCTATTAACAGCCTTGGCACCTCTCCCTTAAACTCCCGGTACGTCTATTAACTGCCCTGGCACCTCTCCCTTAAACTCCCGGTACGTCTATCAGCCGATGCACCTCTCCCTTAAACCCCCGTTGCGTCTTTTAACAGCCGTTGCACCTCTCCCTTAAACTCCCGGTACGTCTATTAACAGCCGTGGCACCTCTCCCTTAAACTCCCGGTACGTCTATCAGCCGATGCACCTCTCCCTTAAACTCCCGGTGCGTCTATTAACAGTCGTTGCACCTCTCCCTTAAACTCCCGGTACGTCTATCAGCCGTTGGACCTCTATCTTAAACTCCCGGTACGTCTATCAGCCGATGCACCTCTCCCTTAAACTCCCGGTACGTCTATTAACAGCCTTGGCACCTCTCCCTTAAACTCCCGGTACGTTAACAGCCGTGGCATCTCTCCCTTAAACTCCCGGTACGTCTATTAACAGCCGTGGCACCTCTCCCTTATACTCCCGGTGCGTCTATTAACAGCCGTTGCACCTCTCCCTTAAACTCCTGGTACGTCTATTAACAGCCGTGGCACCTCTCCCTTAAACTCCCGGTACGTCTATTAACAGCCGTGGTACCTCTCCCTTAAACTCCCGGTACGTCTATTAACTGCCCTGGCACCTCTCCCTTAAACTCCCGGTGCGTCTATTAACAGCCGTTGCACCTCTCCCTTAAACTCCCGGTACGTCTATTAACAGCCGTGGCACCTCTCCCTTAAACTCCCGGTACGTCTATTAACAGCCGTGGTACCTCTCCCTTAAACTCCCGGTACGTCTATTAACTGCCCTGGCACCTCTCCCTTAAACTCCCGGTACGTTTATTAACTGCCCTCGCACCTCTCCCTTAAACTCCCGGTACGTCTATCAGCCGATGCACCTCTCCCTTAAACCCCCGTTGCGTCTTTTAACAGCCGTTGCACCTCTCCCTTAAACTCCCGGTACGTCTATTAACAGCCGATGCACCTCTCCCTTAAACTCCCGGTACGTCTATTAACAGCCGTGGCACCTCTCCCTTAAACTCCCGGTACGTTAACAGCCAATGCACCTCTCCCTTAAACCCCCGTTGCGTCTTTTAACAGCCGTTGCACCTCTCCCTTAAACTCCCGGTACGTCTATTAACAGCCGTTGCACCTCTCCCTTAAACTCCCGGTACGTCTATCAGCCGATGCACCTCTCCCTTAAACTCCCGGTGCGTCTATTAACAGCCGTGGCACCTCTCCCTTAAACTCCCGGTACGTCTATCAGCCGATGCACCGCTCCCTTAAACTCCCGGTACGTCTATCAGCCGATGCACCTCTCCCTTAAACTCCCGGTACGTCTATTAACAGCCTTGGCACCTCTCCCTTAAACTCCCGGTACGTCTATTAACTGCCCTGGCACCTCTCTCTTAAACTCCCGGTACGTCTATCAGCCGATGCACCTCTCCCTTAAACCCCCGTTGCGTCTTTTAACAGCCGTTGCACCTCTCCCTTAAACTCCCGGTACGTCTATTAACAGCCGTGGCACCTCTCCCTTAAACTCCCGGTACGTCTATCAGCCGATGCACCTCTCCCTTAAACTCCCGGTGCGTCTATTAACAGTCGTTGCACCTCTCCCTTAAACTCCCGGTACGTCTATCAGCCGTTGGACCTCTATCTTAAACTCCCGGTACGTCTATCAGCCGATGCACCTCTCCCTTAAACTCCCGGTACGTCTATTAACAGCCTTGGCACCTCTCCCTTAAACTCCCGGTACGTTAACAGCCGTGGCATCTCTCCCTTAAACTCCCGGTACGTCTATTAACAGCCGTGGCACCTCTCCCTTATACTCCCGGTGCGTCTATTAACAGCCGTTGCACCTCTCCCTTAAACTCCTGGTACGTCTATTAACAGCCGTGGCACCTCTCCCTTAAACTCCCGGTACGTCTATTAACAGCCGTGGTACCTCTCCCTTAAACTCCCGGTACGTCTATTAACTGCCCTGGCACCTCTCCCTTAAACTCCCGGTGCGTCTATTAACAGCCGTTGCACCTCTCCCTTAAACTCCCGGTACGTCTATTAACAGCCGTGGCACCTCTCCCTTAAACTCCCGGTACGTCTATTAACAGCCGTGGTACCTCTCCCTTAAACTCCCGGTACGTCTATTAACTGCCCTGGCACCTCTCCCTTAAACTCCCGGTGCGTCTATTAACAGTCGTTGCACCTCTCCCTTAAACTCCCGGTGCGTCTATTAACAGCCGTTGCACCTCTCCCTTAAACTCCCGGTACGTCTATTAACAGCCGTGGCACCTCTCCCTTAAACTCCCGGTACGTCTATTAACAGCCGTGGCACCTCTCCCTTAAACTCCCGGTACGTTTATTAACTGCCCTCGCACCTCTCCCTTAAACTCCCGGTACGTCTATCAGCCGATGCACCTCTCCCTTAAACCCCCGTTGCGTCTTTTAACAGCCGTTGCACCTCTCCCTTAAACTCCCGGTACGTCTATTAACAGCCGTGGCACCTCTCCCTTAACCTCCCGGTACGTCTATCAGCCAAAGCACCTCTCCCTTAATCTCCCGGTGCGTCTATTAACAGTCGTTGCACCTCTCCCTTAAACTTCCGGTATGTCTATTAACAGCCGTGGCACCTCTCCCTTAAACTCCCGTTACGTCTATTAACAGCCGTGGCAACTCTCCCTTAAACTCCCGGTACGTCTATTAACAGCCGTGTACCTCTCCCTTAAACTCCCGGTACGTCTATTAACAGCCGTGGCACCTCTCCCTTTAACTCCCGGTACGTTAACAGCCGTGGCACCTCTCCCTTAAACTCCCGGTACGTCTATAACAACCGTGGCACCTCTCCCTTAAACTCCCGGACCTCTATTACCAGCCGTAGAACCTCTCCCTTAAACTCCCGGTGCGTCTATTAACAGCCGTGGCACCTCTCCCTTAAACTCCCGGTACGTCTATCAGCCGATGCACCTCTCCCTTAAACTCCCGGTGCGTCTATTAACAGTCGTTGCACCTCTCCCTTAAACTCCCGGTACGTCTATCAGCCGTTGCACCTCTATCTTAAACTCCCGGTACGTCTATCAGCCGATGCACCTCTCCCTTAAACTCCCGGTACGTCTATTAACAGCCTTGGCACCTCTCCCTTAAACTCCCGGTACGTTAACAGCCGTGGCATCTCTCCCTTAAACTCCCGGTACGTCTATTAACAGCCGTGGCACCTCTCCCTTTAACTCCCGGTACGTTAACAGCCGTGGCACCTCTCCCTTAAACTCCCGGTACGTCTATAACAACCGTGGCACCTCTCCCTTAAACTCCCGGACCTCTATTACCAGCCGTAGAACCTCTCCCTTAAACTCCCGGTGCGTCTATTAACAGCCGTGGCACCTCTCCCTTAAACTCCCGGTACGTCTATCAGCCGATGCACCTCTCCCTTAAACTCCCGGTGCGTCTATTAACAGTCGTTGCACCTCTCCCTTAAACTCCCGGTACGTCTATCAGCCGTTGCACCTCTATCTTAAACTCCCGGTACGTCTATCAGCCGATGCACCTCTCCCTTAAACTCCCGGTACGTCTATTAACAGCCTTGGCACCTCTCCCTTAAACTCCCGGTACGTTAACAGCCAATGCACCTCTCCCTTAAACCCCCGTTGCGTCTTTTAACAGCCGTTGCACCTCTCCCTTAAACTCCCGGTACGTCTATTAACAGCCGTTGCACCTCTCCCTTAAACTCCCGGTACGTCTATCAGCCGATGCACCTCTCCCTTAAACTCCCGGTGCGTCTATTAACAGCCGTGGCACCTCTCCCTTAAACTCCCGGTACGTCTATCAGCCGATGCACCGCTCCCTTAAACTCCCGGTACGTCTATCAGCCGATGCACCTCTCCCTTAAACTCCCGGTACGTCTATTAACAGCCTTGGCACCTCTCCCTTAAACTCCCGGTACGTCTATTAACTGCCCTGGCACCTCTCCCTTAAACTCCCGGTACGTCTATCAGCCGATGCACCTCTCCCTTAAACCCCCGTTGCGTCTTTTAACAGCCGTTGCACCTCTCCCTTAAACTCCCGGTACGTCTATTAACAGCCGTGGCACCTCTCCCTTAAACTCCCGGTACGTCTATCAGCCGATGCACCTCTCCCTTAAACTCCCGGTGCGTCTATTAACAGTCGTTGCACCTCTCCCTTAAACTCCCGGTACGTCTATCAGCCGTTGGACCTCTATCTTAAACTCCCGGTACGTCTATCAGCCGATGCACCTCTCCCTTAAACTCCCGGTACGTCTATTAACAGCCTTGGCACCTCTCCCTTAAACTCCCGGTACGTTAACAGCCGTGGCATCTCTCCCTTAAACTCCCGGTACGTCTATTAACAGCCGTGGCACCTCTCCCTTATACTCCCGGTGCGTCTATTAACAGCCGTTGCACCTCTCCCTTAAACTCCTGGTACGTCTATTAACAGCCGTGGCACCTCTCCCTTAAACTCCCGGTACGTCTATTAACAGCCGTGGTACCTCTCCCTTAAACTCCCGGTACGTCTATTAACTGCCCTGGCACCTCTCCCTTAAACTCCCGGTGCGTCTATTAACAGCCGTTGCACCTCTCCCTTAAACTCCCGGTACGTCTATTAACAGCCGTGGCACCTCTCCCTTAAACTCCCGGTACGTCTATTAACAGCCGTGGTACCTCTCCCTTAAACTCCCGGTACGTCTATTAACTGCCCTGGCACCTCTCCCTTAAACTCCCGGTGCGTCTATTAACAGTCGTTGCACCTCTCCCTTAAACTCCCGGTGCGTCTATTAACAGCCGTTGCACCTCTCCCTTAAACTCCCGGTACGTCTATTAACAGCCGTGGCACCTCTCCCTTAAACTCCCGGTACGTCTATTAACAGCCGTGGCACCTCTCCCTTAAACTCCCGGTACGTTTATTAACTGCCCTCGCACCTCTCCCTTAAACTCCCGGTACGTCTATCAGCCGATGCACCTCTCCCTTAAACCCCCGTTGCGTCTTTTAACAGCCGTTGCACCTCTCCCTTAAACTCCCGGTACGTCTATTAACAGCCGTGGCACCTCTCCCTTAACCTCCCGGTACGTCTATCAGCCAAAGCACCTCTCCCTTAAACTCCCGGTGCGTCTATTAACAGTCGTTGCACCTCTCCCTTAAACTTCCGGTATGTCTATTAACAGCCGTGGCACCTCTCCCTTAAACTCCCGTTACGTCTATTAACAGCCGTGGCAACTCTCCCTTAAACTCCCGGTACGTCTATTAACAGCCGTGTACCTCTCCCTTAAACTCCCGGTACGTCTATTAACAGCCGTGGCACCTCTCCCTTTAACTCCCGGTACGTTAACAGCCGTGGCACCTCTCCCTTAAACTCCCGGTACGTCTATAACAACCGTGGCACCTCTCCCTTAAACTCCCGGACCTCTATTACCAGCCGTAGAACCTCTCCCTTAAACTCCCGGTGCGTCTATTAACAGCCGTGGCACCTCTCCCTTAAACTCCCGGTACGTCTATCAGCCGATGCACCTCTCCCTTAAACTCCCGGTACGTCTATTAACAGCCTTGGCACCTCTCCCTTAAACTCCCGGTACGTCTATTAACTGCCCTGGCACCTCTCCCTTAAACTCCCGGTACGTCTATCAGCCGATGCACCGCTCCCTTAAACTCCCGGTACGTCTATTAACAGCCTTGGCACCTCTCCCTTAAACTCCCGGTACGTCTATTAACTGCCCTGGCACCTCTCCCTTAAACTCCCGGTACGTCTATCAGCCGATGCACCGCTCCCTTAAACTCCCGGTACGTCTATCAGCCGATGCACCTCTCCCTTAAACTCCCGGTACGTCTATTAACAGCCTTGGCACCTCTCCCTTAAACTCCCGGTACGTCTATTAACTGCCCTGGCACCTCTCCCTTAAACTCCCGGTACGTCTATCAGCCGATGCACCTCTCCCTTAAACCCCCGTTGCGTCTTTTAACAGCCGTTGCACCTCTCCCTTAAACTCCCGGTACGTCTATTAACAGCCGTGGCACCTCTCCCTTAAACTCCCGGTACGTCTATCAGCCGATGCACCTCTCCCTTAAACTCCCGGTGCGTCTATTAACAGTCGTTGCACCTCTCCCTTAAACTCCCGGTACGTCTATCAGCCGTTGGACCTCTATCTTAAACTCCCGGTACGTCTATCAGCCGATGCACCTCTCCCTTAAACTCCCGGTACGTCTATTAACAGCCTTGGCACCTCTCCCTTAAACTCCCGGTACGTTAACAGCCGTGGCATCTCTCCCTTAAACTCCCGGTACGTCTATTAACAGCCGTGGCACCTCTCCCTTATACTCCCGGTGCGTCTATTAACAGCCGTTGCACCTCTCCCTTAAACTCCTGGTACGTCTATTAACAGCCGTGGCACCTCTCCCTTAAACTCCCGGTACGTCTATTAACAGCCGTGGTACCTCTCCCTTAAACTCCCGGTACGTCTATTAACTGCCCTGGCACCTCTCCCTTAAACTCCCGGTGCGTCTATTAACAGCCGTTGCACCTCTCCCTTAAACTCCCGGTACGTCTATTAACAGCCGTGGCACCTCTCCCTTAAACTCCCGGTACGTCTATTAACAGCCGTGGTACCTCTCCCTTAAACTCCCGGTACGTCTATTAACTGCCCTGGCACCTCTCCCTTAAACTCCCGGTGCGTCTATTAACAGTCGTTGCACCTCTCCCTTAAACTCCCGGTGCGTCTATTAACAGCCGTTGCACCTCTCCCTTAAACTCCCGGTACGTCTATTAACAGCCGTGGCACCTCTCCCTTAAACTCCCGGTACGTCTATTAACAGCCGTGGCACCTCTCCCTTAAACTCCCGGTACGTTTATTAACTGCCCTCGCACCTCTCCCTTAAACTCCCGGTACGTCTATCAGCCGATGCACCTCTCCCTTAAACCCCCGTTGCGTCTTTTAACAGCCGTTGCACCTCTCCCTTAAACTCCCGGTACGTCTATTAACAGCCGTGGCACCTCTCCCTTAACCTCCCGGTACGTCTATCAGCCAAAGCACCTCTCCCTTAATCTCCCGGTGCGTCTATTAACAGTCGTTGCACCTCTCCCTTAAACTCCCGTTACGTCTATTAACAGCCGTGGCAACTCTCCCTTAAACTCCCGGTACGTCTATTAACAGCCGTGGCAACTCTCCCTTAAACTCCCGGTACGTCTATTAACAGCCGTGTACCTCTCCCTTAAACTCCCGTTACGTCTATTAACAGCCGTGGCACCTCTCCCTTTAACTCCCGGTACGTTAACAGCCGTGGCACCTCTCCCTTAAACTTCCGGTATGTCTATTAACAGCCGTGGCACCTCTCCCTTAAACTCCCGTTACGTCTATTAACAGCCGTGGCAACTCTCCCTTAAACTCCCGGTACGTCTATTAACAGCCGTGTACCTCTCCCTTAAACTCCCGGTACGTCTATTAACAGCCGTGGCACCTCTCCCTTTAACTCCCGGTACGTTAACAGCCGTGGCACCTCTCCCTTAAACTCCCGGTACGTCTATAACAACCGTGGCACCTCTCCCTTAAACTCCCGGACCTCTATTACCAGCCGTAGAACCTCTCCCTTAAACTCCCGGTGCGTCTATTAACAGCCGTGGCACCTCTCCCTTAAACTCCCGGTATGTCTATCAGCCGATGCACCTCTCCCTTAAACTCCCGGTGCGTCTATTAACAGTCGTTGCACCTCTCCCTTAAACTCCCGGTACGTCTATCAGCCGTTGCACCTCTATCTTAAACTCCCGGTACGTCTATCAGCCGATGCACCTCTCCCTTAAACTCCCGGTACGTCTATTAACAGCCTTGGCACCTCTCCCTTAAACTCCCGGTACGTTAACAGCCGTGGCATCTCTCCCTTAAACTCCCGGTACGTCTATTAACAGCCGTGGCACCTCTCCCTTTAACTCCCGGTACGTTAACAGCCGTGGCACCTCTCCCTTAAACTCCCGGTACGTCTATAACAACCGTGGCACCTCTCCCTTAAACTCCCGGACCTCTATTACCAGCCGTAGAACCTCTCCCTTAAACTCCCGGTGCGTCTATTAACAGCCGTGGCACCTCTCCCTTAAACTCCCGGTACGTCTATCAGCCGATGCACCTCTCCCTTAAACTCCCGGTGCGTCTATTAACAGTCGTTGCACCTCTCCCTTAAACTCCCGGTACGTCTATCAGCCGTTGCACCTCTATCTTAAACTCCCGGTACGTCTATCAGCCGATGCACCTCTCCCTTAAACTCCCGGTACGTCTATTAACAGCCTTGGCACCTCTCCCTTAAACTCCCGGTACGTTAACAGCCAATGCACCTCTCCCTTAAACCCCCGTTGCGTCTTTTAACAGCCGTTGCACCTCTCCCTTAAACTCCCGGTACGTCTATTAACAGCCGTTGCACCTCTCCCTTAAACTCCCGGTACGTCTATCAGCCGATGCACCTCTCCCTTAAACTCCCGGTGCGTCTATTAACAGCCGTGGCACCTCTCCCTTAAACTCCCGGTACGTCTATCAGCCGATGCACCGCTCCCTTAAACTCCCGGTACGTCTATCAGCCGATGCACCTCTCCCTTAAACTCCCGGTACGTCTATTAACAGCCTTGGCACCTCTCCCTTAAACTCCCGGTACGTCTATTAACTGCCCTGGCACCTCTCCCTTAAACTCCCGGTACGTCTATCAGCCGATGCACCTCTCCCTTAAACCCCCGTTGCGTCTTTTAACAGCCGTTGCACCTCTCCCTTAAACTCCCGGTACGTCTATTAACAGCCGTGGCACCTCTCCCTTAAACTCCCGGTACGTCTATCAGCCGATGCACCTCTCCCTTAAACTCCCGGTGCGTCTATTAACAGTCGTTGCACCTCTCCCTTAAACTCCCGGTACGTCTATCAGCCGTTGGACCTCTATCTTAAACTCCCGGTACGTCTATCAGCCGATGCACCTCTCCCTTAAACTCCCGGTACGTCTATTAACAGCCTTGGCACCTCTCCCTTAAACTCCCGGTACGTTAACAGCCGTGGCATCTCTCCCTTAAACTCCCGGTACGTCTATTAACAGCCGTGGCACCTCTCCCTTATACTCCCGGTGCGTCTATTAACAGCCGTTGCACCTCTCCCTTAAACTCCTGGTACGTCTATTAACAGCCGTGGCACCTCTCCCTTAAACTCCCGGTACGTCTATTAACAGCCGTGGTACCTCTCCCTTAAACTCCCGGTACGTCTATTAACTGCCCTGGCACCTCTCCCTTAAACTCCCGGTGCGTCTATTAACAGCCGTTGCACCTCTCCCTTAAACTCCCGGTACGTCTATTAACAGCCGTGGCACCTCTCCCTTAAACTCCCGGTACGTCTATTAACAGCCGTGGTACCTCTCCCTTAAACTCCCGGTACGTCTATTAACTGCCCTGGCACCTCTCCCTTAAACTCCCGGTGCGTCTATTAACAGTCGTTGCACCTCTCCCTTAAACTCCCGGTGCGTCTATTAACAGCCGTTGCACCTCTCCCTTAAACTCCCGGTACGTCTATTAACAGCCGTGGCACCTCTCCCTTAAACTCCCGGTACGTCTATTAACAGCCGTGGCACCTCTCCCTTAAACTCCCGGTACGTTTATTAACTGCCCTCGCACCTCTCCCTTAAACTCCCGGTACGTCTATCAGCCGATGCACCTCTCCCTTAAACCCCCGTTGCGTCTTTTAACAGCCGTTGCACCTCTCCCTTAAACTCCCGGTACGTCTATTAACAGCCGTGGCACCTCTCCCTTAACCTCCCGGTACGTCTATCAGCCAAAGCACCTCTCCCTTAAACTCCCGGTGCGTCTATTAACAGTCGTTGCACCTCTCCCTTAAACTTCCGGTATGTCTATTAACAGCCGTGGCACCTCTCCCTTAAACTCCCGTTACGTCTATTAACAGCCGTGGCAACTCTCCCTTAAACTCCCGGTACGTCTATTAACAGCCGTGTACCTCTCCCTTAAACTCCCGGTACGTCTATTAACAGCCGTGGCACCTCTCCCTTTAACTCCCGGTACGTTAACAGCCGTGGCACCTCTCCCTTAAACTCCCGGTACGTCTATAACAACCGTGGCACCTCTCCCTTAAACTCCCGGACCTCTATTACCAGCCGTAGAACCTCTCCCTTAAACTCCCGGTGCGTCTATTAACAGCCGTGGCACCTCTCCCTTAAACTCCCGGTACGTCTATCAGCCGATGCACCTCTCCCCTAAACTCCCGGTGCGTCTATTAACAGTCGTTGCACCTCTCCCTTAAACTCCCGGTACGTCTATCAGCCGTTGCACCTCTATCTTAAACTCCCGGTACGTCTATCAGCCGATGCACCTCTCCCTTAAACTCCCGGTACGTCTATTAACAGCCTTGGCACCTCTCCCTTAAACTCCCGGTACGTTAACAGCCGTGGCATCTCTCCCTTAAACTCCCGGTACGTCTATTAACAGCCGTGGCACCTCTCCCTTAAACTCCCGGTACGTCTATTAACTGCCCTGGCACCTTTCCCTTAAACTCCCGGTACGTCTATCAGCCAATGCACCTCTCCCTTAAACCCCCGTTGCGTCTTTTAACAGCCGTTGCACCTCTCCCTTAAACTCCCGGTACGTCTATTAACAGCGGTGGCACCTTTCCCTTAAACTCCCGGTACGTCTATCAGCCGATGCACCTCTCCCTTAAACCCCCGTTGCGTCTATTAACAGCCGTGGCACCTCTCACTTAAACTCCCGGTACGTCTATTAACAGCCGATGCACCTCTCCCTTAAACTCCCGGTTCGTCTATTAACAGTCGTTGCACCTCTCCCTTAAACTCCCGGTACGTCTATTAACTGCCCTGGCACCTCTCCCTTAAACTCCCGGTACGTCTATCAGCCGATGCACCTCTCCCTTAAACCCCGTTGCGTCTTTTAACAGCAGTGGCACCTCTCCCTTAAACTCCCGGTACGTCTATTAACAGCCGATGCACCTCTCCCTTAAACTCCCGGTACGTCTATTAACAGCCGTGGCACCTCTCCCTTAAACTCCCGGTACGTCTATTAACTGCCCTGGCACCTCTCCCTTAAACTCCCGGTACGTCTATCAGCCAATGCACCTCTCCCTTAAACCCCCGTTGCGTCTTTTAACAGCCGTTGCACCTCTCCCTTAAACTCCCGGTACGTCTATTAACAGCCGTGGCACCTCTCCCTTAAACTCCCGGTACGTCTATCAGCCGATGCACCTCTCCCTTAAACTCCCGGTGCGTCTATTAACAGTCGTTGCACCTCTCAATTAAACTCCCGGTACGTCTATCAGCCGTTGCACCTCTCCCTTAAACTCCTGGTACGTCTATCAGCCGATGCATCTCTCCCTTAAACTTCCGGTGCGTCTATTAACAGTCGTTGCACCTCTCCCTTAAACTCCCGGTACGTCTATCAGCCGATGCACCGCTCCCTTAAACTCCCGGTACGTCTATCAGCCGATGCACCTCTCCCTTAAGCCCCCGTTGCGTCTTTTAACAGCCGTTGCACCTCTCCCTTAAACTCCCGGTACGTCTATCAGCCGATGCACCTCTCCCTTAAACTCCCGGTGCGTCTATTAACAGCCGTGGCACCTCTCCCTTAAACTCCCGGTACGTCTATCAGCCGATGCACCGCTCCCTTAAACTCCCGGTACGTCTATCAGCCGATGCACCTCTCCCTTAAACTCCCGGTACGTCTATTAACAGCCTTGGCACCTCTCCCTTAAACTCCCGGTACGTCTATTAACTGCCCTGGCACCTCTCCCTTAAACTCCCGGTACGTCTATCAGCCGATGCACCTCTCCCTTAAACCCCCGTTGCGTCTTTTAACAGCCGTTGCACCTCTCCCTTAAACTCCCGGTACGTCTATTAACAGCCGTGGCACCTCTCCCTTAAACTCCCGGTACGTCTATCAGCCGATGCACCTCTCCCTTAAACTCCCGGTGCGTCTATTAACAGTCGTTGCACCTCTCCCTTAAACTCCCGGTACGTCTATCAGCCGTTGGACCTCTATCTTAAACTCCCGGTACGTCTATCAGCCGATGCACCTCTCCCTTAAACTCCCGGTACGTCTATTAACAGCCTTGGCACCTCTCCCTTAAACTCCCGGTACGTTAACAGCCGTGGCATCTCTCCCTTAAACTCCCGGTACGTCTATTAACAGCCGTGGCACCTCTCCCTTATACTCCCGGTGCGTCTATTAACAGCCGTTGCACCTCTCCCTTAAACTCCTGGTACGTCTATTAACAGCCGTGGCACCTCTCCCTTAAACTCCCGGTACGTCTATTAACAGCCGTGGTACCTCTCCCTTAAACTCCCGGTACGTCTATTAACTGCCCTGGCACCTCTCCCTTAAACTCCCGGTGCGTCTATTAACAGCCGTTGCACCTCTCCCTTAAACTCCCGGTACGTCTATTAACAGCCGTGGCACCTCTCCCTTAAACTCCCGGTACGTCTATTAACAGCCGTGGTACCTCTCCCTTAAACTCCCGGTACGTCTATTAACTGCCCTGGCACCTCTCCCTTAAACTCCCGGTACGTTTATTAACTGCCCTCGCACCTCTCCCTTAAACTCCCGGTACGTCTATCAGCCGATGCACCTCTCCCTTAAACCCCCGTTGCGTCTTTTAACAGCCGTTGCACCTCTCCCTTAAACTCCCGGTACGTCTATTAACAGCCGATGCACCTCTCCCTTAAACTCCCGGTACGTCTATTAACAGCCGTGGCACCTCTCCCTTAAACTCCCGGTACGTTAACAGCCAATGCACCTCTCCCTTAAACCCCCGTTGCGTCTTTTAACAGCCGTTGCACCTCTCCCTTAAACTCCCGGTACGTCTATTAACAGCCGTTGCACCTCTCCCTTAAACTCCCGGTACGTCTATCAGCCGATGCACCTCTCCCTTAAACTCCCGGTGCGTCTATTAACAGCCGTGGCACCTCTCCCTTAAACTCCCGGTACGTCTATCAGCCGATGCACCGCTCCCTTAAACTCCCGGTACGTCTATCAGCCGATGCACCTCTCCCTTAAACTCCCGGTACGTCTATTAACAGCCTTGGCACCTCTCCCTTAAACTCCCGGTACGTCTATTAACTGCCCTGGCACCTCTCCCTTAAACTCCCGGTACGTCTATCAGCCGATGCACCTCTCCCTTAAACCCCCGTTGCGTCTTTTAACAGCCGTTGCACCTCTCCCTTAAACTCCCGGTACGTCTATTAACAGCCGTGGCACCTCTCCCTTAAACTCCCGGTACGTCTATCAGCCGATGCACCTCTCCCTTAAACTCCCGGTGCGTCTATTAACAGTCGTTGCACCTCTCCCTTAAACTCCCGGTACGTCTATCAGCCGTTGGACCTCTATCTTAAACTCCCGGTACGTCTATCAGCCGATGCACCTCTCCCTTAAACTCCCGGTACGTCTATTAACAGCCTTGGCACCTCTCCCTTAAACTCCCGGTACGTTAACAGCCGTGGCATCTCTCCCTTAAACTCCCGGTACGTCTATTAACAGCCGTGGCACCTCTCCCTTATACTCCCGGTGCGTCTATTAACAGCCGTTGCACCTCTCCCTTAAACTCCTGGTACGTCTATTAACAGCCGTGGCACCTCTCCCTTAAACTCCCGGTACGTCTATTAACAGCCGTGGTACCTCTCCCTTAAACTCCCGGTACGTCTATTAACTGCCCTGGCACCTCTCCCTTAAACTCCCGGTGCGTCTATTAACAGCCGTTGCACCTCTCCCTTAAACTCCCGGTACGTCTATTAACAGCCGTGGCACCTCTCCCTTAAACTCCCGGTACGTCTATTAACAGCCGTGGTACCTCTCCCTTAAACTCCCGGTACGTCTATTAACTGCCCTGGCACCTCTCCCTTAAACTCCCGGTGCGTCTATTAACAGTCGTTGCACCTCTCCCTTAAACTCCCGGTGCGTCTATTAACAGCCGTTGCACCTCTCCCTTAAACTCCCGGTACGTCTATTAACAGCCGTGGCACCTCTCCCTTAAACTCCCGGTACGTCTATTAACAGCCGTGGCACCTCTCCCTTAAACTCCCGGTACGTTTATTAACTGCCCTCGCACCTCTCCCTTAAACTCCCGGTACGTCTATCAGCCGATGCACCTCTCCCTTAAACCCCCGTTGCGTCTTTTAACAGCCGTTGCACCTCTCCCTTAAACTCCCGGTACGTCTATTAACAGCCGTGGCACCTCTCCCTTAACCTCCCGGTACGTCTATCAGCCAAAGCACCTCTCCCTTAATCTCCCGGTGCGTCTATTAACAGTCGTTGCACCTCTCCCTTAAACTTCCGGTATGTCTATTAACAGCCGTGGCACCTCTCCCTTAAACTCCCGTTACGTCTATTAACAGCCGTGGCAACTCTCCCTTAAACTCCCGGTACGTCTATTAACAGCCGTGTACCTCTCCCTTAAACTCCCGGTACGTCTATTAACAGCCGTGGCACCTCTCCCTTTAACTCCCGGTACGTTAACAGCCGTGGCACCTCTCCCTTAAACTCCCGGTACGTCTATAACAACCGTGGCACCTCTCCCTTAAACTCCCGGACCTCTATTACCAGCCGTAGAACCTCTCCCTTAAACTCCCGGTGCGTCTATTAACAGCCGTGGCACCTCTCCCTTAAACTCCCGGTACGTCTATCAGCCGATGCACCTCTCCCTTAAACTCCCGGTGCGTCTATTAACAGTCGTTGCACCTCTCCCTTAAACTCCCGGTACGTCTATCAGCCGTTGCACCTCTATCTTAAACTCCCGGTACGTCTATCAGCCGATGCACCTCTCCCTTAAACTCCCGGTACGTCTATTAACAGCCTTGGCACCTCTCCCTTAAACTCCCGGTACGTTAACAGCCGTGGCATCTCTCCCTTAAACTCCCGGTACGTCTATTAACAGCCGTGGCACCTCTCCCTTAAACTCCCGGTACGTCTATTAACTGCCCTGGCACCTTTCCCTTAAACTCCCGGTACGTCTATCAGCCAATGCACCTCTCCCTTAAACCCCCGTTGCGTCTTTTAACAGCCGTTGCACCTCTCCCTTAAACTCCCGGTACGTCTATTAACAGCGGTGGCACCTTTCCCTTAAACTCCCGGTACGTCTATCAGCCGATGCACCTCTCCCTTAAACCCCCGTTGCGTCTATTAACAGCCGTGGCACCTCTCACTTAAACTCCCGGTACGTCTATTAACAGCCGATGCACCTCTCCCTTAAACTCCCGGTTCGTCTATTAACAGTCGTTGCACCTCTCCCTTAAACTCCCGGTACGTCTATTAACTGCCCTGGCACCTCTCCCTTAAACTCCCGGTACGTCTATCAGCCGATGCACCTCTCCCTTAAACCCCGTTGCGTCTTTTAACAGCAGTGGCACCTCTCCCTTAAACTCCCGGTACGTCTATTAACAGCCGATGCACCTCTCCCTTAAACTCCCGGTACGTCTATTAACAGCCGTGGCACCTCTCCCTTAAACTCCCGGTACGTCTATTAACTGCCCTGGCACCTCTCCCTTAAACTCCCGGTACGTCTATCAGCCAATGCACCTCTCCCTTAAACCCCCGTTGCGTCTTTTAACAGCCGTTGCACCTCTCCCTTAAACTCCCGGTACGTCTATTAACAGCCGTGGCACCTCTCCCTTAAACTCCCGGTACGTCTATCAGCCGATGCACCTCTCCCTTAAACTCCCGGTGCGTCTATTAACAGTCGTTGCACGTCTCAATTAAACTCCCGGTACGTCTATCAGCCGTTGCACCTCTCCCTTAAACTCCTGGTACGTCTATCAGCCGATGCATCTCTCCCTTAAACTTCCGGTGCGTCTATTAACAGTCGTTGCACCTCTCCCTTAAACTCCCGGTACGTCTATCAGCCGATGCACCGCTCCCTTAAACTCCGGGTACGTCTATCAGCCGATGCACCTCTCCCTTAAGCCCCCGTTGCGTCTTTTAACAGCCGTTGCACCTCTCCCTTAAACTCCCGGTACGTCTATCAGCCGATGTACCTCTCCCTTAAACTCCCGGTGCGTCTATTAACAGCCGTGGCACCTCTCCCTTAAAC
The DNA here is from genome assembly GCF_964276395.1 of Gasterosteus aculeatus. NCBI lineage: Eukaryota > Metazoa > Chordata > Actinopteri > Perciformes > Gasterosteidae > Gasterosteus > Gasterosteus aculeatus. The sequence continues at coordinate 20,241,812 of NC_135709.1, read as the reverse complement.
TCCCGGTACGTCTATCAGCCGATGCACCGCTCCCTTAAACTCCCGGTACGTCTATCAGCCGATGCACCTCTCCCTTAAACTCCCGGTACGTCTATTAACAGCCTTGGCACCTCTCCCTTAAACTCCCGGTACGTCTATCAGCCGATGCACCTCTCCCTTAAACCCCCGTTGCGTCTTTTAACAGCCGTTGCACCTCTCCCTTAAACTCCCGGTACGTCTATTAACAGCCGTGGCACCTCTCCCTTAAACTCCCGGTACGTCTATCAGCCGATGCACCTCTCCCTTAAACTCCCGGTGCGTCTATTAACAGTCGTTGCACCTCTCCCTTAAACTCCCGGTACGTCTATCAGCCGTTGGACCTCTATCTTAAACTCCCGGTACGTCTATCAGCCGATGCACCTCTCCCTTAAACTCCCGGTACGTCTATTAACAGCCTTGGCACCTCTCCCTTAAACTCCCGGTACGTTAACAGCCGTGGCATCTCTCCCTTAAACTCCCGGTACGTCTATTAACAGCCGTGGCACCTCTCCCTTATACTCCCGGTGCGTCTATTAACAGCCGTTGCACCTCTCCCTTAAACTCCTGGTACGTCTATTAACAGCCGTGGCACCTCTCCCTTAAACTCCCGGTACGTCTATTAACAGCCGTGGTACCTCTCCCTTAAACTCCCGGTACGTCTATTAACTGCCCTGGCACCTCTCCCTTAAACTCCCGGTGCGTCTATTAACAGCCGTTGCACCTCTCCCTTAAACTCCCGGTACGTCTATTAACAGCCGTGGCACCTCTCCCTTAAACTCCCGGTACGTCTATTAACAGCCGTGGTACCTCTCCCTTAAACTCCCGGTACGTCTATTAACTGCCCTGGCACCTCTCCCTTAAACTCCCGGTGCGTCTATTAACAGTCGTTGCACCTCTCCCTTAAACTCCCGGTGCGTCTATTAACAGCCGTTGCACCTCTCCCTTAAACTCCCGGTACGTCTATTAACAGCCGTGGCACCTCTCCCTTAAACTCCCGGTACGTCTATTAACAGCCGTGGCACCTCTCCCTTAAACTCCCGGTACGTTTATTAACTGCCCTCGCACCTCTCCCTTAAACTCCCTGTACGTCTATCAGCCGATGCACCACTCCCTTAAACCCCCGTTGCGTCTTTTAACAGCCGTTGCACCTCTCCCTTAAACTCCCGGTACGTCTATTAACAGCCGTGGCACCTCTCCCTTAACCTCCCGGTACGTCTATCAGCCAAAGCACCTCTCCCTTAAACTCCCGGTGCGTCTATTAACAGTCGTTGCACCTCTCCCTTAAACTTCCGGTATGTCTATTAACAGCCGTGGCACCTCTCCCTTAAACTCCCGTTACGTCTATTAACAGCCGTGGCAACTCTCCCTTAAACTCCCGGTACGTCTATTAACAGCCGTGTACCTCTCCCTTAAACTCCCGGTACGTCTATTAACAGCCGTGGCACCTCTCCCTTTAACTCCCGGTACGTTAACAGCCGTGGCACCTCTCCCTTAAACTCCCGGTACGTCTATAACAACCGTGGCACCTCTCCCTTAAACTCCCGGACCTCTATTACCAGCCGTAGAACCTCTCCCTTAAACTCCCGGTGCGTCTATTAACAGCCGTGGCACCTCTCCCTTAAACTCCCGGTACGTCTATCAGCCGATGCACCTCTCCCTTAAACTCCCGGTGCGTCTATTAACAGTCGTTGCACCTCTCCCTTAAACTCCCGGTACGTCTATCAGCCGTTGCACCTCTATCTTAAACTCCCGGTACGTCTATCAGCCGATGCACCTCTCCCTTAAACTCCCGGTACGTCTATTAACAGCCTTGGCACCTCTCCCTTAAACTCCCGGTACGTTAACAGCCGTGGCATCTCTCCCTTAAACTCCCGGTACGTCTATTAACAGCCGTGGCACCTCTCCCTTAAACTCCCGGTACGTCTATTAACTGCCCTGGCACCTTTCCCTTAAACTCCCGGTACGTCTATCAGCCAATGCACCTCTCCCTTAAACCCCCGTTGCGTCTTTTAACAGCCGTTGCACCTCTCCCTTAAACTCCCGGTACGTCTATTAACAGCGGTGGCACCTTTCCCTTAAACTCCCGGTACGTCTATCAGCCGATGCACCTCTCCCTTAAACCCCCGTTGCGTCTATTAACAGCCGTGGCACCTCTCACTTAAACTCCCGGTACGTCTATTAACAGCCGATGCACCTCTCCCTTAAACTCCCGGTTCGTCTATTAACAGTCGTTGCACCTCTCCCTTAAACTCCCGGTACGTCTATTAACTGCCCTGGCACCTCTCCCTTAAACTCCCGGTACGTCTATCAGCCGAGGCACCTCTCCCTTAAACCCCGTTGCGTCTTTTAACAGCAGTGGCACCTCTCCCTTAAACTCCCGGTACGTCTATTAACAGCCGATGCACCTCTCCCTTAAACTCCCGGTACGTCTATTAACAGCCGTGGCACCTCTCCCTTAAACTCCCGGTACGTCTATTAACTGCCCTGGCACCTCTCCCTTAAACTCCCGGTACGTCTATCAGCCAATGCACCTCTCCCTTAAACCCCCGTTGCGTCTTTTAACAGCCGTGGTACCTCTCCCTTAAACTCCCGGTACGTCTATTAACTGCCCTGGCACCTCTCCCTTAAACTCCCGGTGCGTCTATTAACAGCCGTTGCACCTCTCCCTTAAACTCCCGGTACGTCTATTAACAGCCGTGGCACCTCTCCCTTAAACTCCCGGTACGTCTATTAACAGCCGTGGTACCTCTCCCTTAAACTCCCGGTACGTCTATTAACTGCCCTGGCACCTCTCCCTTAAACTCCCGGTGCGTCTATTAACAGTCGTTGCACCTCTCCCTTAAACTCCCGGTGCGTCTATTAACAGCCGTTGCACCTCTCCCTTAAACTCCCGGTACGTCTATTAACAGCCGTGGCACCTCTCCCTTAAACTCCCGGTACGTCTATTAACAGCCGTGGCACCTCTCCCTTAAACTCCCGGTACGTTTATTAACTGCCCTCGCACCTCTCCCTTAAACTCCCGGTACGTCTATCAGCCGATGCACCTCTCCCTTAAACCCCCGTTGCGTCTTTTAACAGCCGTTGCACCTCTCCCTTAAACTCCCGGTACGTCTATTAACAGCCGTGGCACCTCTCCCTTAAACTCCCGGTACGTTTATTAACTGCCCTCGCACCTCTCCCTTAAACTCCCGGTACGTCTATCAGCCGATGCACCTCTCCCTTAAACCCCCGTTGCGTCTTTTAACAGCCGTTGCACCTCTCCCTTAAACTCCCGGTACGTCTATTAACAGCCGTGGCACCTCTCCCTTAACCTCCCGGTACGTCTATCAGCCAAAGCACCTCTCCCTTAAACTCCCGGTGCGTCTATTAACAGTCGTTGCACCTCTCCCTTAAACTTCCGGTATGTCTATTAACAGCCGTGGCACCTCTCCCTTAAACTCCCGTTACGTCTATTAACAGCCGTGGCAACTCTCCCTTAAACTCCCGGTACGTCTATTAACAGCCGTGTACCTCTCCCTTAAACTCCCGGTACGTCTATTAACAGCCGTGGCACCTCTCCCTTTAACTCCCGGTACGTTAACAGCCGTGGCACCTCTCCCTTAAACTCCCGGTACGTCTATAACAACCGTGGCACCTCTCCCTTAAACTCCCGGACCTCTATTACCAGCCGTAGAACCTCTCCCTTAAACTCCCGGTGCGTCTATTAACAGCCGTGGCACCTCTCCCTTAAACTCCCGGTACGTCTATCAGCCGATGCACCTCTCCCTTAAACTCCCGGTGCGTCTATTAACAGTCGTTGCACCTCTCCCTTAAACTCCCGGTACGTCTATCAGCCGTTGCACCTCTATCTTAAACTCCCGGTACGTCTATCAGCCGATGCACCTCTCCCTTAAACTCCCGGTACGTCTATTAACAGCCTTGGCACCTCTCCCTTAAACTCCCGGTACGTTAACAGCCGTGGCATCTCTCCCTTAAACTCCCGGTACGTCTATTAACAGCCGTGGCACCTCTCCCTTAAACTCCCGGTACGTCTATTAACTGCCCTGGCACCTTTCCCTTAAACTCCCGGTACGTCTATCAGCCAATGCACCTCTCCCTTAAACCCCCGTTGCGTCTTTTAACAGCCGTTGCACCTCTCCCTTAAACTCCCGGTACGTCTATTAACAGCGGTGGCACCTTTCCCTTAAACTCCCGGTACGTCTATCAGCCGATGCACCTCTCCCTTAAACCCCCGTTGCGTCTATTAACAGCCGTGGCACCTCTCACTTAAACTCCCGGTACGTCTATTAACAGCCGATGCACCTCTCCCTTAAACTCCCGGTTCGTCTATTAACAGTCGTTGCACCTCTCCCTTAAACTCCCGGTACGTCTATTAACTGCCCTGGCACCTCTCCCTTAAACTCCCGGTACGTCTATCAGCCGATGCACCTCTCCCTTAAACCCCGTTGCGTCTTTTAACAGCAGTGGCACCTCTCCCTTAAACTCCCGGTACGTCTATTAACAGCCGATGCACCTCTCCCTTAAACTCCCGGTACGTCTATTAACAGCCGTGGCACCTCTCCCTTAAACTCCCGGTACGTCTATTAACTGCCCTGGCACCTCTCCCTTAAACTCCCGGTACGTCTATCAGCCAATGCACCTCTCCCTTAAACCCCCGTTGCGTCTTTTAACAGCCGTTGCACCTCTCCCTTAAACTCCCGGTACGTCTATTAACAGCCGTGGCACCTCTCCCTTAAACTCCCGGTACGTCTATCAGCCGATGCACCTCTCCCTTAAACTCCCGGTGCGTCTATTAACAGTCGTTGCACCTCTCAATTAAACTCCCGGTACGTCTATCAGCCGTTGCACCTCTCCCTTAAACTCCTGGTACGTCTATCAGCCGATGCATCTCTCCCTTAAACTTCCGGTGCGTCTATTAACAGTCGTTGCACCTCTCCCTTAAACTCCCGGTACGTCTATCAGCCGATGCACCGCTCCCTTAAACTCCGGGTACGTCTATCAGCCGATGCACCTCTCCCTTAAGCCCCCGTTGCGTCTTTTAACAGCCGTTGCACCTCTCCCTTAAACTCCCGGTACGTCTATCAGCCGATGCACCTCTCCCTTAAACTCCCGGTGCGTCTATTAACAGCCGTGGCACCTCTCCCTTAAACTCCCGGTACGTCTATCAGCCGATGCACCGCTCCCTTAAACTCCCGGTACGTCTATCAGCCGATGCACCTCTCCCTTAAACTCCCGGTACGTCTATTAACAGCCTTGGCACCTCTCCCTTAAACTCCCGGTACGTCTATTAACTGCCCTGGCACCTCTCCCTTAAACTCCCGGTACGTCTATCAGCCGATGCACCTCTCCCTTAAACCCCCGTTGCGTCTTTTAACAGCCGTTGCACCTCTCCCTTAAACTCCCGGTACGTCTATTAACAGCCGTGGCACCTCTCCCTTAAACTCCCGGTACGTCTATCAGCCGATGCACCTCTCCCTTAAACTCCCGGTGCGTCTATTAACAGTCGTTGCACCTCTCCCTTAAACTCCCGGTACGTCTATCAGCCGTTGGACCTCTATCTTAAACTCCCGGTACGTCTATCAGCCGATGCACCTCTCCCTTAAACTCCCGGTACGTCTATTAACAGCCTTGGCACCTCTCCCTTAAACTCCCGGTACGTTAACAGCCGTGGCATCTCTCCCTTAAACTCCCGGTACGTCTATTAACAGCCGTGGCACCTCTCCCTTATACTCCCGGTGCGTCTATTAACAGCCGTTGCACCTCTCCCTTAAACTCCTGGTACGTCTATTAACAGCCGTGGCACCTCTCCCTTAAACTCCCGGTACGTCTATTAACAGCCGTGGTACCTCTCCCTTAAACTCCCGGTACGTCTATTAACTGCCCTGGCACCTCTCCCTTAAACTCCCGGTGCGTCTATTAACAGCCGTTGCACCTCTCCCTTAAACTCCCGGTACGTCTATTAACAGCCGTGGCACCTCTCCCTTAAACTCCCGGTACGTCTATTAACAGCCGTGGTACCTCTCCCTTAAACTCCCGGTACGTCTATTAACTGCCCTGGCACCTCTCCCTTAAACTCCCGGTGCGTCTATTAACAGTCGTTGCACCTCTCCCTTAAACTCCCGGTGCGTCTATTAACAGCCGTTGCACCTCTCCCTTAAACTCCCGGTACGTCTATTAACAGCCGTGGCACCTCTCCCTTAAACTCCCGGTACGTCTATTAACAGCCGTGGCACCTCTCCCTTAAACTCCCGGTACGTTTATTAACTGCCCTCGCACCTCTCCCTTAAACTCCCGGTACGTCTATCAGCCGATGCACCACTCCCTTAAACCCCCGTTGCGTCTTTTAACAGCCGTTGCACCTCTCCCTTAAACTCCCGGTACGTCTATTAACAGCCGTGGCACCTCTCCCTTAACCTCCCGGTACGTCTATCAGCCAAAGCACCTCTCCCTTAAACTCCCGGTGCGTCTATTAACAGTCGTTGCACCTCTCCCTTAAACTTCCGGTATGTCTATTAACAGCCGTGGCACCTCTCCCTTAAACTCCCGTTACGTCTATTAACAGCCGTGGCAACTCTCCCTTAAACTCCCGGTACGTCTATTAACAGCCGTGTACCTCTCCCTTAAACTCCCGGTACGTCTATTAACAGCCGTGGCACCTCTCCCTTTAACTCCCGGTACGTTAACAGCCGTGGCACCTCTCCCTTAAACTCCCGGTACGTCTATAACAACCGTGGCACCTCTCCCTTAAACTCCCGGACCTCTATTACCAGCCGTAGAACCTCTCCCTTAAACTCCCGGTGCGTCTATTAACAGCCGTGGCACCTCTCCCTTAAACTCCCGGTACGTCTATCAGCCGATGCACCTCTCCCTTAAACTCCCGGTGCGTCTATTAACAGTCGTTGCACCTCTCCCTTAAACTCCCGGTACGTCTATCAGCCGTTGCACCTCTATCTTAAACTCCCGGTACGTCTATCAGCCGATGCACCTCTCCCTTAAACTCCCGGTACGTCTATTAACAGCCTTGGCACCTCTCCCTTAAACTCCCGGTACGTTAACAGCCGTGGCATCTCTCCCTTAAACTCCCGGTACGTCTATTAACAGCCGTGGCACCTCTCCCTTAAACTCCCGGTACGTCTATTAACTGCCCTGGCACCTTTCCCTTAAACTCCCGGTACGTCTATCAGCCAATGCACCTCTCCCTTAAACCCCCGTTGCGTCTTTTAACAGCCGTTGCACCTCTCCCTTAAACTCCCGGTACGTCTATTAACAGCGGTGGCACCTTTCCCTTAAACTCCCGGTACGTCTATCAGCCGATGCACCTCTCCCTTAAACCCCCGTTGCGTCTATTAACAGCCGTGGCACCTCTCACTTAAACTCCCGGTACGTCTATTAACAGCCGATGCACCTCTCCCTTAAACTCCCGGTTCGTCTATTAACAGTCGTTGCACCTCTCCCTTAAACTCCCGGTACGTCTATTAACTGCCCTGGCACCTCTCCCTTAAACTCCCGGTACGTCTATCAGCCGAGGCACCTCTCCCTTAAACCCCGTTGCGTCTTTTAACAGCAGTGGCACCTCTCCCTTAAACTCCCGGTACGTCTATTAACAGCCGATGCACCTCTCCCTTAAACTCCCGGTACGTCTATTAACAGCCGTGGCACCTCTCCCTTAAACTCCCGGTACGTCTATTAACAGCCGTGGCACCTCTCCCTTAAACTCCCGGTACGTCTATTAACAGCCGTGGTACCTCTCCCTTAAACTCCCGGTACGTCTATTAACTGCCCTGGCACCTCTCCCTTAAACTCCCGGTACGTCTATCAGCCAATGCACCTCTCCCTTAAACCCCCGTTGCGTCTTTTAACAGCCGTGGTACCTCTCCCTTAAACTCCCGGTACGTCTATTAACTGCCCTGGCACCTCTCCCTTAAACTCCCGGTGCGTCTATTAACAGCCGTTGCACCTCTCCCTTAAACTCCCGGTACGTCTATTAACAGCCGTGGCACCTCTCCCTTAAACTCCCGGTACGTCTATTAACAGCCGTGGTACCTCTCCCTTAAACTCCCGGTACGTCTATTAACTGCCCTGGCACCTCTCCCTTAAACTCCCGGTGCGTCTATTAACAGTCGTTGCACCTCTCCCTTAAACTCCCGGTGCGTCTATTAACAGCCGTTGCACCTCTCCCTTAAACTCCCGGTACGTCTATTAACAGCCGTGGCACCTCTCCCTTAAACTCCCGGTACGTCTATTAACAGCCGTGGCACCTCTCCCTTAAACTCCCGGTACGTTTATTAACTGCCCTCGCACCTCTCCCTTAAACTCCCGGTACGTCTATCAGCCGATGCACCTCTCCCTTAAACCCCCGTTGCGTCTTTTAACAGCCGTTGCACCTCTCCCTTAAACTCCCGGTACGTCTATTAACAGCCGTGGCACCTCTCCCTTAAACTCCCGGTACGTTTATTAACTGCCCTCGCACCTCTCCCTTAAACTCCCGGTACGTCTATCAGCCGATGCACCTCTCCCTTAAACCCCCGTTGCGTCTTTTAACAGCCGTTGCACCTCTCCCTTAAACTCCCGGTACGTCTATTAACAGCCGTGGCACCTCTCCCTTAACCTCCCGGTACGTCTATCAGCCAAAGCACCTCTCCCTTAAACTCCCGGTGCGTCTATTAACAGTCGTTGCACCTCTCCCTTAAACTTCCGGTATGTCTATTAACAGCCGTGGCACCTCTCCCTTAAACTCCCGTTACGTCTATTAACAGCCGTGGCAACTCTCCCTTAAACTCCCGGTACGTCTATTAACAGCCGTGTACCTCTCCCTTAAACTCCCGGTACGTCTATTAACAGCCGTGGCACCTCTCCCTTTAACTCCCGGTACGTTAACAGCCGTGGCACCTCTCCCTTAAACTCCCGGTACGTCTATAACAACCGTGGCACCTCTCCCTTAAACTCCCGGACCTCTATTACAACCGTGGCACCTCTCCCTTAAACTCCCGGACCTCTATTACCAGCCGTAGAACCTCTCCCTTAAACTCCCGGTACGTCTATCAGCCGATGCACCTCTCCCTTAAACTCCCGGTACGTCTATCAGCCGATGCACCTCTCCCTTAAACTCCCGGTGCGTCTATTAACAGTCGTTGCACCTCTCCCTTAAACTCCCGGTACGTCTATCAGCCGTTGCACCTCTATCTTAAACTCCCGGTACGTCTATCAGCCGATGCACCTCTCCCTTAAACTCCCGGTACGTCTATTAACAGCCTTGGCACCTCTCCCTTAAACTCCCGGTACGTTAACAGCCGTGGCATCTCTCCCTTAAACTCCCGGTACGTCTATTAACAGCCGTGGCACCTCTCCCTTAAACTCCCGGTACGTCTATTAACTGCCCTGGCACCTTTCCCTTAAACTCCCGGTACGTCTATCAGCCAATGCACCTCTCCCTTAAACCCCCGTTGCGTCTTTTAACAGCCGTTGCACCTCTCCCTTAAACTCCCGGTACGTCTATTAACAGCGGTGGCACCTTTCCCTTAAACTCCCGGTACGTCTATCAGCCGATGCACCTCTCCCTTAAACCCCCGTTGCGTCTATTAACAGCCGTGGCACCTCTCACTTAAACTCCCGGTACGTCTATTAACAGCCGATGCACCTCTCCCTTAAACTCCCGGTACGTCTATTAACAGCCGTGGCACCTCTCCCTTAAACTCCCGGTACGTCTATTAACAGCCGTGGCACCTCTCCCTTAAACTCCCGGTACGTCTATTAACAGCCGTGGTACCTCTCCCTTAAACTCCCGGTACGTCTATTAACTGCCCTGGCACCTCTCCCTTAAACTCCCGGTACGTCTATCAGCCAATGCACCTCTCCCTTAAACCCCCGTTGCGTCTTTTAACAGCCGTGGTACCTCTCCCTTAAACTCCCGGTACGTCTATTAACTGCCCTGGCACCTCTCCCTTAAACTCCCGGTGCGTCTATTAACAGCCGTTGCACCTCTCCCTTAAACTCCCGGTACGTCTATTAACAGCCGTGGCACCTCTCCCTTAAACTCCCGGTACGTCTATTAACAGCCGTGGTACCTCTCCCTTAAACTCCCGGTACGTCTATTAACTGCCCTGGCACCTCTCCCTTAAACTCCCGGTGCGTCTATTAACAGTCGTTGCACCTCTCCCTTAAACTCCCGGTGCGTCTATTAACAGCCGTTGCACCTCTCCCTTAAACTCCCGGTACGTCTATTAACAGCCGTGGCACCTCTCCCTTAAACTCCCGGTACGTCTATTAACAGCCGTGGCACCTCTCCCTTAAACTCCCGGTACGTTTATTAACTGCCCTCGCACCTCTCCCTTAAACTCCCGGTACGTCTATCAGCCGATGCACCTCTCCCTTAAACCCCCGTTGCGTCTTTTAACAGCCGTTGCACCTCTCCCTTAAACTCCCGGTACGTCTATTAACAGCCGTGGCACCTCTCCCTTAACCTCCCGGTACGTCTATCAGCCAAAGCACCTCTCCCTTAAACTCCCGGTGCGTCTATTAACAGTCGTTGCACCTCTCCCTTAAACTTCCGGTATGTCTATTAACAGCCGTGGCACCTCTCCCTTAAACTTCCGTTACGTCTATTAACAGCCGTGGCAACTCTCCCTTAAACTCCCGGTACGTCTATTAACAGCCGTGTACCTCTCCCTTAAACTCCCGGTACGTCTATTAACAGCCGTGGCACCTCTCCCTTTAACTCCCGGTACGTTAACAGCCGTGGCACCTCTCCCTTAAACTCCCGGTACGTCTATAACAACCGTGGCACCTCTCCCTTAAACTCCCGGACCTCTATTACCAGCCGTAGAACCTCTCCCTTAAACTCCCGGTGCGTCTATTAACAGCCGTGGCACCTCTCCCTTAAACTCCCGGTACGTCTATCAGCCGATGCACCTCTCCCTTAAACTCCCGGTGCGTCTATTAACAGTCGTTGCACCTCTCCCTTAAACTCCCGGTACGTCTATCAGCCGTTGCACCTCTATCTTAAACTCCCGGTACGTCTATCAGCCGATGCACCTCTCCCTTAAACTCCCGGTACGTCTATTAACAGCCTTGGCACCTCTCCCTTAAACTCCCGGTACGTTAACAGCCGTGGCATCTCTCCCTTAAACTCCCGGTACGTCTATTAACAGCCGTGGCACCTCTCCCTTAAACTCCCGGTACGTCTATTAACTGCCCTGGCACCTTTCCCTTAAACTCCCGGTACGTCTATCAGCCAATGCACCTCTCCCTTAAACCCCCGTTGCGTCTTTTAACAGCCGTTGCACCTCTCCCTTAAACTCCCGGTACGTCTATTAACAGCGGTGGCACCTTTCCCTTAAACTCCCGGTACGTCTATCAGCCGATGCACCTCTCCCTTAAACCCCCGTTGCGTCTATTAACAGCCGTGGCACCTCTCACTTAAACTCCCGGTACGTCTATTAACAGCCGATGCACCTCTCCCTTAAACTCCCGGTTCGTCTATTAACAGTCGTTGCACCTCTCCCTTAAACTCCCGGTACGTCTATTAACTGCCCTGGCACCTCTCCCTTAAACTCCCGGTACGTCTATCAGCCGATGCACCTCTCCCTTAAACCCCGTTGCGTCTTTTAACAGCAGTGGCACCTCTCCCTTAAACTCCCGGTACGTCTATTAACAGCCGATGCACCTCTCCCTTAAACTCCCGGTACGTCTATTAACAGCCGTGGCACCTCTCCCTTAAACTCGCGGTACGTCTATTAACTGCCCTGGCACCTCTCCCTTAAACTCCCGGTACGTCTATCAGCCAATGCACCTCTCCCTTAAACCCCCGTTGCGTCTTTTAACAGCCGTTGCACCTCTCCCTTAAACTCCCGGTACGTCTATTAACAGCCGTGGCACCTCTCCCTTAAACTCCCGGTACGTCTATCAGCCGATGCACCTCTCCCTTAAACTCCCGGTGCGTCTATTAACAGTCGTTGCACCTCTCAATTAAACTCCCGGTACGTCTATCAGCCGTTGCACCTCTCCCTTAAACTCCTGGTACGTCTATCAGCCGATGCATCTCTCCCTTAAACTTCCGGTGCGTCTATTAACAGTCGTTGCACCTCTCCCTTAAACTCCCGGTACGTCTATCAGCCGATGCACCGCTCCCTTAAACTCCCGGTACGTCTATCAGCCGATGCACCTCTCCCTTAAGCCCCCGTTGCGTCTTTTAACAGCAGTTGCACCTCTCCCTTAAACTCCCGGTACGTCTATCAGCCGATGCACCTCTCCCTTAAACTCCCGGTGCGTCTATTAACAGCCGTGGCACCTCTCCCTTAAACCCCCGGTACGTCTATCAGCCGATGCACCGCTCCCTTAAACTCCCGGTACGTCTATCAGCCGATGCACCTCTCCCTTAAACTCCCGGTACGTCTATTAACAGCCGTGGCACCTCTCCCTTAAACTCCCGGTACGTCTATTAACTGCCCTGGCACCTCTCCCTTAAACTCCCGGTACGTCTATCAGCCGATGCACCTCTCCCTTAAACCCCCGTTGCGTCTTTTAACAGCCGTGGCACCTCTCCCTTAAACTCCCGGTACGTCTATTAACAGCCGATGCACCTCTCCCTTAAACTCCCGGTGCGTCTATTAACAGTCGTTGCACCTCTCCCTTAAACTCCCGGTACGTCTATTAACTGCCCTGGCACCTCTCCCTTAAACTCCCGGTACGTCTATCAGCCGATGCACCTCTCCCTTAAACCCTGTTGCGTCTTTTAACAGCCGTGGCACCTCTCCCTTAAACTCCCGGTACGTCTATTAACAGCCGATGCACCTCTCCCTTAAACTCCCGGTACGTCTATTAACAGCCGTGGCACCTCTCCCTTAAACTCCCGGTACGTCTATCAGCCGTTGCACCTCTCCCTTAAACTCCTGGTACGTCTATCAGCCGATGCATCTCTCCCTTAAACTTCCGGTGCGTCTATTAACAGTCGTTGCACCTCTCCCTTAAACTCCCGGTACGTCTATCAGCCGATGCACCGCTCCCTTAAACTCCCGGTACGTCTATCAGCCGATGCACCTCTCCCTTAAGCCCCCGTTGCGTCTTTTAACAGCAGTTGCACCTCTCCCTTAAACTCCCGGTACGTCTATCAGCCGATGCACCTCTCCCTTAAACTCCCCGTGCGTCTATTAACAGCCGTGGCACCTCTCCCTTAAACCCCCGGTACGTCTATCAGCCGATGCACCGCTCCCTTAAACTCCCGGTACGTCTATCAGCCGATGCACCTCTCCCTTAAACTCCCGGTACGTCTATTAACAGCCGTGGCACCTCTCCCTTAAACTCCCGGTACGTCTATTAACTGCCCTGGCACCTCTCCCTTAAACTCCCGGTACGTCTATCAGCCGATGCACCTCTCCCTTAAACCCCCGTTGCGTCTTTTAACAGCCGTGGCACCTCTCCCTTAAACTCCCGGTACGTCTATTAACAGCCGATGCACCTCTCCCTTAAACTCCCGGTGCGTCTATTAACAGTCGTTGCACCTCTCCCTTAAACTCCCGGTACGTCTATTAACTGCCCTGGCACCTCTCCCTTAAACTCCCGGTACGTCTATCAGCCGATGCACCTCTCCCTTAAACCCTGTTGCGTCTTTTAACAGCCGTGGCACCTCTCCCTTAAACTCCCGGTACGTCTATTAACAGCCGATGCACCTCTCCCTTAAACTCCCGGTACGTCTATTAACAGCCGTGGCACCTCTCCCTTAAACTCCCGGTACGTCTATTAACTGCCCTGGCACCTCTCCCTTAAACTCCCGGTACGTCTATCAGCCAATGCACCTCTCCCTTAAACCCCCGTTGCGTCTTTTAACAGCCGTTGCACCTCTCCCTTAAACTCCCGGTACGTCTATTAACAGCCGTGGCACCTCTCCCTTAAACTCCCGGTACGTCTATCAGCCGATGCACCTCTCCCTTAAACTCCCGGTGCGTCTATTAACAGTCGTTGCACCTCTCAATTAAACTCCCGGTACGTCTATCAGCCGTTGCACCTCTCCCTTAAACTCCTGGTACGTCTATCAGCCGATGCATCTCTCCCTTAAACTTCCGGTGCGTCTATTAACAGTCGTTGCACCTCTCCCTTAAACTCCCGGTACGTCTATCAGCCGATGCACCGCTCCCTTAAACTCCCGGTACGTCTATCAGCCGATGCACCTCTCCCTTAAGCCCCCGTTGCGTCTTTTAACAGCCGTTGCACCTCTCCCTTAAACTCCCGGTACGTCTATCAGCCGATGCACCTCTCCCTTAAACTCCCGGTGCGTCTATTAACAGCCGTGGCACCTCTCCCTTAAACTCCCGGTGCGTCTATCAGCCGATGCACCGCTCCCTTAAACTCCCGGTACGTCTATCAGCCGATGCACCTCTCCCTTAAACTCCCGGTACGTCTATTAACAGCCGTGGCACCTCTCCCTTAAACTCCCGGTACGTCTATTAACTGCCCTGGCACCTCTCCCTTAAACTCCCGGTACGTCTATCAGCCGATGCACCTCTCCCTTAAACCCCCGTTGCGTCTTTTAACAGCCGTTGCACCTCTATCTTAAACTCCCGGTACGTCTATCAGCCGATGCACCTCTCCCTTAAACTCCCGGTACGTCTATCAGCCGTTGCACCTCTATCTTAAACTCCAGGTACGTCTATCAGCCGATGCACCTCTCCCTTAAACTCCCGGTACGTCTATTAACAGCCTTGGCACCTCTCCCTTAAACTCCCGGTACGTTAACAGCCGTGGCATCTCTCCCTTAAACTCCCGGTACGTCTATTAACAGCCGTGGCACCTCTCCCTTAAACTCCCGGTACGTCTATTAACTGCCCTGGCACCTTTCCCTTAAACTCCCGGTACGTCTATCAGCCAATGCACCTCTCCCTTAAACCCCCGTTGCGTCTTTTAACAGCCGTTGCACCTCTCCCTTAAACTCCCGGTACGTCTATTAACAGCGGTGGCACCTTTCCCTTAAACTCCCGGTACGTCTATCAGCCGATGCACCTCTCCCTTAAACCCCCGTTGCGTCTATTAACAGCCGTGGCACCTCTCACTTAAACTCCCGGTACGTCTATTAACAGCCGATGCACCTCTCCCTTAAACTCCCGGTGCGTCTATTAACAGTCGTTGCACCTCTCCCTTAAACTCCCGGTACGTCTATTAACTGCCCTGGCACCTCTCCCTTAAACTCCCGGTACGTCTATCAGCCGATGCACCTCTCCCTTAAACCCCGTTGCGTCTTTTAACAGCCGTGGCACCTCTCCCTTAAACTCCCGGTACGTCTATTAACAGCCGATGCACCTCTCCCTTAAACTCCCGGTACGTCTATTAACTGCCCTGGCACCTCTCCCTTAAACTCCCGGTACGTCTATCAGCCAATGCACCTCTCCCTTAAACCCCCGTTGCGTCTTTTAACAGCCGTTGCACCTCTCCCTTAAACTCCCGGTACGTCTATTAACAGCCGTGGCACCTCTCCCTTAAACTCCCGGTACGTCTATCAGCCGATGCACCTCTCCCTTAAACTCCCGGTGCGTCTATTAACAGTCGTTGCACCTCTCAATTAAACTCCCGGTACGTCTATCAGCCGTTGCACCTCTCCCTTAAACTCCTGGTACGTCTATCAGCCGATGCATCTCTCCCTTAAACTTCCGGTGCGTCTATTAACAGTCGTTGCACCTCTCCCTTAAACTCCCGGTACGTCTATCAGCCGATGCACCGCTCCCTTAAACTCCCGGTACGTCTATCAGCCGATGCACCTCTCCCTTAAGCCCCCGTTGCGTCTTTTAACAGCCGTTGCACCTCTCCCTTAAACTCCCGGTACGTCTATCAGCCGATGCACCTCTCCCTTAAACTCCCGGTGCGTCTATTAACAGCCGTGGCACCTCTCCCTTAAACTCCCGGTACGTCTATCAGCCGATGCACCGCTCCCTTCAACTCCCGGTACGTCTATCAGCCGATGCACCTCTCCCTTAAACTCCCGGTACGTCTATTAACAGCCGTGGCACCTCTCCCTTAAACTCCCGGTACGTCTATTAACTGCCCTGGCACCTCTCCCTTAAACTCCCGGTACGTCTATCAGCCGATGCACCTCTCCCTTAAACCCCCGTTGCGTCTTTTAACAGCCGTTGCACCTCTCCCTTAAACTCCCGGTACGTCTATCAGCCGATGCACCTCTCCCTTAAACTCCCGGTGCGTCTATTAACAGTCGTTGCACCTCTCCCTTAAACTCCCGGTACGTCTATTAACAGCCGTGGTACCTCTCCCTTAAACTCCCGGTACGTCTATTAACTGCCCTGGCACCTCTCCCTTAAACTCCCGGTGCGTCTATTAACAGCCGTTGCACCTCTCCCTTAAACTCCCGGTACGTCTATTAACAGCCGTGGCACCTCTCCCTTAAATTCCCGGTACGTCTATTAACAGCCGTGGTACCTCTCCCTTAAACTCCCGGTACGTCTATTAACTGCCCTGGCACCTCTCCCTTAAACTCCCGGTGCGTCTATTAACAGCCGTTGCACCTCTCCCTTAAACTCCCGGTACGTCTATTAACAGCCGTGGCACCTCTCCCTTAAACTCCCGGTACGTCTATTAACAGCCGTGGCAGCTCTCCCTTAAACTCCCGGTACGTCTATTAACTGCCCTCGCACCTCTCCCTTAAACTCCCGGTACGTCTATCAGCCGATGCACCTCTCCCTTAAACCCCCGTTGCGTCTTTTAACAGCCGTTGCACCTCTCCCTTAAACTCCCGGTACGTCTATTAACAGCCGTGGCACCTCTCCCTTAAACTCCCGGTACGTCTATCAGCCAAAGCACCTCTCCCTTAAACTCCCGGTGCGTCTATTAACAGTCGTTGCACCTCTCCCTTAAACTCCCGGTACGTCTATCAGGCGATGCACCGCTCCCTTAAACTTCCGGTATGTCTATTAACAGCCGTGGCACCTCTCCCTTAAACTCCCGTTACGTCTATTAACAGCCGTGGCAACTCTCCCTTAAACTCCCGGTACGTCTATTAACAGCCGTGTACCTCTCCCTTAAACTCCCGGTACGTCTATTAACAGCCGTGGCACCTCTCCCTTTAACTCCCGGTACGTTAACATCCGTGGCACCTCTCCCTTAAACTCCCGGTACGTCTATAACAACCGTGGCACCTCTCCCTTAAACTCCCGGACCTCTATTACCAGCCGTAGAACCTCTCCCTTAAACTCCCGGTGCGTCTATTAACAGCCGTGGCACCTCTCCCTTAAACTCCCGGTACGTCTATCAGCCGATGCACCTCTCCCTTAAACTCCCGGTGCGTCTATTAACAGTCGTTGCACCTCTCCCTTAAACTCCCGGTACGTCTATCAGCCGTTGCACCTCTATCTTAAACTCCCGGTACGTCTATTAGCCGATGCACCTCTCCCTTAAACTCCCGGTACGTCTATTAACAGCCTTGGCACCTCTCTCTTAAACTCCCGGTACGTTAACAGCCGTGGCATCTCTCCCTTAAACTCCCGGTACGTCTATTAACAGCCGTGGCACCTCTCCCTTAAACTCCCGGTACGTCTATTAACTGCCCTGGCACCTTTCCCTTAAACTCCCGGTACGTCTATCAGCCAATGCACCTCTCCCTTAAACCCCCGTTGCGTCTATTAACAGCCGTGGCACCTCTCCCTTAAACTCCCGGTACCTCTATTAACAGCCGATGCACCTCTCCCTTAAACTCCCGGTGCGTCTATTAACAGTCGTTGCACCTCTCCCTTAAACTCCCGGTACGTCTATTAACTGCCCTGGCACCTCTCCCTTAAACTCCCGGTACGTCTATCAGCCGATGCACCTCTCCCTTAAACCCCCGTTGCGTCTTTTAACAGCCGTGGCACCTCTCCCTTAAACTCCCGGTACGTCTATTAACAGCCGATGCAGCTCTCCCTTAAACTCCCGGTACGTCTATTAACAGCCGTGGCACCTCTCCCTTAAACTCCCGGTACGTCTATTAACTGCCCTGGCACCTCTCCCTTAAACTCCCGGTACGTCTATCAGCCAATGCACCTCTCCCTTAAACCCCCGTTGCGTCTTTTAACAGCCGTTGCACCTCTCCCTTAAACTCCCGGTACGTCTATTAACAGCCGTGGCACCTCTCCCTTAAACTCCCGGTACGTCTATCAGCCGATTCACCTCTCCCTTAAACTCCCGGTGCGTCTATTAACAGTCGTTGCACCTCTCCCTTAAACTCCCGGTACGTCTATCAGCCGTTGCACCTCTCCCTTAAACTCCTGGTACGTCTATCAGCCGATGCACCTCTCCCTTAAACTTCCGGTGCGTCTATTAACAGTCGTTGCACCTCTCCCTTAAACTCCCGGTACGTCTATCAGCCGTTGCACCTCTCCCTTAAACTCCTGGTACGTCTATCAGCCGATGCACCTCTCCCTTAAACTTCCGGTGCGTCTATTAACAGTCGTTGCACCTCTCCCTTAAACTCCCGGTACGTCTATCAGCCGATGCACCGCTCCCTTAAACTCCCGGTACGTCTATCAGCCGATGCACCTCTCCCTTAAACCCCCGTTGCGTCTTTTAACAGCCGTTGCACCTCTCCCTTAAACTCCCGGTACGTCTATTAACAGCCGATGCACCTCTCCCTTAAACTCCCGGTGCGTCTATTAACAGTCGTTGCACCTCTCCCTTAAACTCCCGGTACGTCTATTAACTGCCCTGGCACCTCTCCCTTAAACTCCCGGTACGTCTATCAGCCGATGCACCTCTCCCTTAAACCCCCGTTGCGTCTTTTAACAGCCGTGGCACCTCTCCCTTAAACTCCCGGTACGTCTATTAACAGCCGATGCAGCTCTCCCTTAAACTCCCGGTACGTCTATTAACAGCCGTGGCACCTCTCCCTTAAACTCCCGGTACGTCTATTAACTGCCCTGGCACCTCTCCCTTAAACTCCCGGTACGTCTATCAGCCAATGCACCTCTCCCTTAAACCCCCGTTGCGTCTTTTAACAGCCGTTGCACCTCTCCCTTAAACTCCCGGTACGTCTATTAACAGCCGTGGCACCTCTCCCTTAAACTCCCGGTACGTCTATCAGCCGATGCACCTCTCCCTTAAACTCCCGGTGCGTCTATTAACAGTCGTTGCACCTCTCAATTAAACTCCCGGTACGTCTATCAGCCGTTGCACCTCTCCCTTAAACTCCTGGTACGTCTATCAGCCGATGCATCTCTCCCTTAAACTTCCGGTGCGTCTATTAACAGTCGTTGCACCTCTCCCTTAAACTCCCGGTACGTCTATCAGCCGATGCACCTCTCCCTTAAGCCCCCGTTGCGTCTTTTAACAGCCGTTGCACCTCTCCCTTAAACTCCCGGTACGTCTATCAGCCGATGCACCTCTCCCTTAAACTCCCGGTGCGTCTATTAACAGCCGTGGCACCTCTCCCTTAAACTCCCGGTACGTCTATCAGCCGATGCACCGCTCCCTTAAACTCCCGGTACGTCTATCAGCCGATGCACCTCTCCCTTAAACTCCCGGTACGTCTATTAACAGCCGTGGCACCTCTCCCTTAAACTCCCGGTACATCTATTAACTGCCCTGGCACCTCTCCCTTAAACTCCCGGTACGTCTATCAGCCGATGCACCTCTCCCTTAAACCCCCGTTGCGTCTTTTAACAGCCGTTGCACCTCTCCCTTAAACTCTCGGTACGTCTATCAGCCAATGCACCTCTCCCTTAAACTCCCGGTGCGTCTATTAACAGTCTTTGCACCTCTCCCTTAAACTCCCGGTACGTCTATCAGCCGTTGCACCTCTATCTTAAACTCCCGGTACGTCTATCAGCCGATGCACCTCTCCCTTAAACTCCCGGTACGTCTATTAACAGCCGTTGCACCTCTCCCTTAAACTCCCGGTACGTCTATTAACAGCCGTGGCACCTCTCCCTTAAACTCCCGGTACGTCTATTAACAGCCGTGGTACCTCTCCCTTAAACTCCCGGTACGTCTATTAACTGCCCTGGCACCTCTCCCTTAAACTCCCGGTGCGTCTATTAACAGCCGTTGCACCTCTCCCTTAAACTCCCGGTACGTCTATTAACAGCCGTGGCACCTCTCCCTTAAATTCCCGGTACGTCTATTAACAGCCGTGGTACCTCTCCCTTAAACTCCCGGTACGTCTATTAACTGCCCTGGCACCTCTCCCTTAAACTCCCGGTGCGTCTATTAACAGCCGTTGCACCTCTCCCTTAAACTCCCGGTACGTCTATTAACAGCCGTGGCACCTCTCCCTTAAACTCCCGGTACGTCTATTAACAGCCGTGGCAGCTCTCCCTTAAACTCCCGGTACGTCTATTAACTGCCCTCGCACCTCTCCCTTAAACTCCCGGTACGTCTATCAGCCGATGCACCTCTCCCTTAAACCCCTGTTGCGTCTTTTAACAGCCGTTGCACCTCTCCCTTAAACTCCCGGTACGTCTATTAACAGCCGTGGCACCTCTCCCTTAAACTCCCGGTACGTCTATCAGCCAAAGCACCTCTCCCTTAAACTCCCGGTGCGTCTATTAACAGTCGTTGCACCTCTCCCTTAAACTCCCGGTACGTCTATCAGCCGATGCACCGCTCCCTTAAACTCCCGGTACGTCTATCAGCCGATGCACCTCTCCCTTAAACCCCCGTTGCGTCTTTTAACAGCCGTTGCACCTCTCCCTTAAACTCCCGTTACGTCTATTAACAGCCGTGGCAACTCTCCCTTAAACTCCCGGTACGTCTATTAACAGCCGTGTACCTCTCCCTTAAACTCCCGGTACGTCTATTAACAGCCGTGGCACCTCTCCCTTTAACTCCCGGTACGTTAACAGCCGTGGCACCTCTCCCTTAAACTCCCGGTACGTCTTTAACAACCGTGGCACCTCTCCCTTAAACTCCCGGACCTCTATTACCAGCCGTAGAACCTCTCCCTTAAACTCCCGGTGCGTCTATTAACAGCCGTGGCACCTCTCCCTTAAAATCCCGGTACGTCTATCAGCCGATGCACCTCTCCCTTAAACTCCCGGTGCGTCTATTAACAGTCGTTGCACCTCTCCCTTAAACTCCCGGTACGTCTATCAGCCGTTGCACCTCTATCTTAAACTCCCGGTACGTCTATCAGCCGATGCACCTCTCCCTTAAACTCCCGGTACGTCTATTAACAGCCTTGGCACCTCTCTCTTAAACTCCCGGTACGTTAACAGCCGTGGCATCTCTCCCTTAAACTCCCGGTACGTCTATTAACTGCCCTGGCACCTCTCCCTTAAACTCCCGGTACGTCTATCAGCCGATGCACCTCTCCCTTAAACCCCCGTTGCGTCTTTTAACAGCCGTGGCACCTCTCCCTTAAACTCCCGGTACGTCTATTAACAGCCGATGCAGCTCTCCCTTAAACTCCCGGTACGTCTATTAACAGCCGTGGCACCTCTCCCTTAAACTCCCGGTACGTCTATTAACTGCCCTGGCACCTCTCCCTTAAACTCCCGGTACGTCTATCAGCCAATGCACCTCTCCCTTAAACCCCCGTTGCGTCTTTTAACAGCCGTTGCACCTCTCCCTTAAACTCCCGGTACGTCTATTAACAGCCGTGGCCCCTCTCCCTTAAACTCCCGGTACGTCTATCAGCCGATTCACCTCTCCCTTAAACTCCCGGTGCGTCTATTAACAGTCGTTGCACCTCTCCCTTAAACTCCCGGTACGTCTATCAGCCGTTGCACCTCTCCCTTAAACTCCTGGTACGTCTATCAGCCGATGCACCTCTCCCTTAAACTTCCGGTGCGTCTATTAACAGTCGTTGCACCTCTCCCTTAAACTCCCGGTACGTCTATCAGCCGATGCACCGCTCCCTTAAACTCCCGGTACGTCTATCAGCCGATGCACCTCTCCCTTAAACCCCCGTTGCGTCTTTTAACAGCCGTTGCACCTCTCCCTTAAACTCCCGGTACGTCTATTAACAGCCGATGCACCTCTCCCTTAAACTCCCGGTGCGTCTATTAACAGTCGTTGCACCTCTCCCTTAAACTCCCGGTACGTCTATTAACTGCCCTGGCACCTCTCCCTTAAACTCCCGGTACGTCTATCAGCCGATGCACCTCTCCCTTAAACCCCCGTTGCGTCTTTTAACAGCCGTGGCACCTCTCCCTTAAACTCCCGGTACGTCTATTAACAGCCGATGCAGCTCTCCCTTAAACTCCCGGTACGTCTATTAACAGCCGTGGCACCTCTCCCTTAAACTCCCGGTACGTCTATTAACTGCCCTGGCACCTCTCCCTTAAACTCCCGGTACGTCTATCAGCCAATGCACCTCTCCCTTAAACCCCCGTTGCGTCTTTTAACAGCCGTTGCACCTCTCCCTTAAACTCCCGGTACGTCTATTAACAGCCGTGGCACCTCTCCCTTAAACTCCCGGTACGTCTATCAGCCGATGCACCTCTCCCTTAAACTCCCGGTGCGTCTATTAACAGTCGTTGCACCTCTCAATTAAACTCCCGGTACGTCTATCAGCCGTTGCACCTCTCCCTTAAACTCCTGGTACGTCTATCAGCCGATGCATCTCTCCCTTAAACTTCCGGTGCGTCTATTAACAGTCGTTGCACCTCTCCCTTAAACTCCCGGTACGTCTATCAGCCGATGCACCGCTCCCTTAAACTCCCGGTACGTCTATCAGCCGATGCACCTCTCCCTTAAGCCCCCATTGCGTCTTTTAACAGCCGTTGCACCTCTCCCTTAAACTCCCGGTACGTCTATCAGCCGATGCACCTCTCCCTTAAACTCCCGGTGCGTCTATTAACAGCCGTGGCACCTCTCCCTTAAACTCCCGGTACGTCTATCAGCCGATGCACCGCTCCCTTAAACTCCCGGTACGTCTATCAGCCGATGCACCTCTCCCTTAAACTCCCGGTACGTCTATTAACAGCCGTGGCACCTCTCCCTTAAACTCCCGGTACATCTATTAACTGCCCTGGCACCTCTCCCTTAAACTCCCGGTACGTCTATCAGCCGATGCACCTCTCCCTTAAACCCCCGTTGCGTCTTTTAACAGCCGTTGCACCTCTCCCTTAAACTCCCGGTACGTCTATCAGCCGATGCACCTCTCCCTTAAACTCCCGGTGCGTCTATTAACAGTCTTTGCACCTCTCCCTTAAACTCCCGGTACGTCTATCAGCCGTTGCACCTCTATCTTAAACTCCCGGTACGTCTATCAGCCGATGCACCTCTCCCTTAAACTCCCGGTACGTCTATTAACAGCCGTTGCACCTCTCCCTTAAACTCCCGGTACGTCTATTAACAGCCGTGGCACCTCTCCCTTAAACTCCCGGTACGTCTATTAACAGCCGTGGTACCTCTCCCTTAAACTCCCGGTACGTCTATTAACTGCCCTGGCACCTCTCCCTTAAACTCCCGGTGCGTCTATTATCAGCCGTTGCACCTCTCCCTTAAACTCCCGGTACGTCTATTAACAGCCGTGGCACCTCTCCCTTAAATTCCCGGTACGTCTATTAACAGCCGTGGTACCTCTCCCTTAAACTCCCGGTACGTCTATTAACTGCCCTGGCACCTCTCCCTTAAACTCCCGGTGCGTCTATTAACAGCCGTTGCACCTCTCCCTTAAACTCCCGGTACGTCTATTAACAGCCGTGGCACCTCTCCCTTAAACTCCCGGTACGTCTATTAACAGCCGTGGCAGCTCTCCCTTAAACTCCCGGTACGTCTATTAACTGCCCTCGCACCTCTCCCTTAAACTCCCGGTACGTCTATCAGCCGATGCACCTCTCCCTTAAACCCCCGTTGCGTCTTTTAACAGCCGTTGCACCTCTCCCTTAAACTCCCGGTACGTCTATTAACAGCCGTGGCACCTCTCCCTTAAACTCCCGGTACGTCTATCAGCCAAAGCACCTCTCCCTTAAACTCCCGGTGCGTCTATTAACAGTCGTTGCACCTCTCCCTTAAACTCCCGGTACGTCTATCAGGCGATGCACCGCTCCCTTAAACTTCCGGTATGTCTATTAACAGCCGTGGCACCTCTCCCTTAAACCCCCGTTGCGTCTTTTAACAGCCGTTGCACCTCTCCCTTAAACTCCCGGTACGTCTATCAGCCGATGCACCTCTCCCTTAAACTCCCGGTGCGTCTATCAACAGCCGTGGCACCTCTCCCTTAAACTCCCGGTACGTCTATCAGCCGATGCACCGCTCCCTTAAACTCCCGGTACGTCTATCAGCCGATGCACCTCTCCCTTAAACTCCCGGTACGTCTATTAACAGCCGTGGCACCTCTCCCTTAAACACCCGGTACGTCTATTAACTGCCCTGGCACCTCTCCCTTAAACTCCCGGTACGTCTATCAGCCGATGCACCTCTCCCTTAAACCCCCGTTGCGTCTTTTAACAGCCGTTGCACCTCTCCCTTAAACTCCCGGTACGTCTATCAGCCGATGCACCTCTCCCTTAAACTCCCGGTACGTCTATTAACAGCCGTGGCACCTCTCCCTTAAACACCCGGTACGTCTATTAACTGCCCTGGCACCTCTCCCTTAAACTCCCGGTACATCTATCAGCCGATGCACCTCTCCCTTAAACTCCCGGTACGTCTATTAACAGCCGTGGCAACTCTCCCTTAAACTCCCGGTACGTCTATTAACAGCCGTGGCACCTCTCCCTTAAACTCCCGGTACGTCTATTAACTACCCTCGCACCTCTCCCTTAAACTCCCGGTACGTCTATCAGCCAAAGCACCTCTCCCTTAAACTCCCGGTGCGTCTATTAACAGTCGTTGCACCGCTCCCTTAAACTTCCGGTATGTCTATTAACAGCCGTGGCACCTCTCCCTTAAACTCCCGTTACGTCTATTAACAGCCGTGGCAACTCTCCCTTAAACTCCCGGTACGTCTATTAACAGCCGTGTACCTCTCCCTTAAACTCCCGGTACGTCTATTAACAGCCGTGGCACCTCTCCCTTTAACTCCCGGTACGTTAACAGCCGTGGCACCTCTCCCTTAAACTCCCGGTACGTCTATAACAACCGTGGCACCTCTCCCTTAAACTCCCGGACCTCTATTACCAGCCGTAGAACCTCTCCCTTAAACTCCCGGTGCGTCTATTAACAGCCGTGGCACCTCTCCCTTAAACTCCCGGTACGTCTATTAACAGTCGTTGCACCTCTCCCTTAAACTCCCGGTACGTCTATCAGCCGTTGCACCTCTATCTTAAACTCCCGGTACGTCTATCAGCCGATGCACCTCTCCCTTAAACTCCCGGTACGTCTATTAACAGCCTTGGCACCTCTCTCTTAAACTCCCGGTACGTTAACAGCCGTGGCATCTCTCCCTTAAACTCCCGGTACGTCTATTAACAGCCGTGGCACCTCTCCCTTAAACTCCCGGTACGTCTATTAATTGCCCTGGCACCTCTCCCTTAAACTCCCGGTACGTCTATTAACAGCCGATGCACCTCTCCCTTAAACTCCCGGTGCGTCTATTAACAGTCGTTGCACCTCTCCCTTAAACTCCCGGTACGTCTATTAACTGCCCTGGCACCTCTCCCTTAAACTCCCGGTACGTCTATCAGCCGATGCACCTCTCCCTTAAACCCCCGTTGCGTCTTTTAACAGCCGTGGCGCATCTCCCTTAAACTCCCGGTACGTCTATTAACAGCCGATGCACCTCTCCCTTAAACTCCCGGTACGTCTATTAACAGCCGTGGCACCTCTCCCTTAAACTCCCGGTACGTCTATTAACTGCCCTGGCACCTCTCCCTTAAACTCCCGGTACGTCTATCAGCCAATGCACCTCTCCCTTAAACCCCCGTTGCGTCTTTTAACAGCCGTTGCACCTCTCCCTTAAACTCCCGGTACGTCTATTAACAGCCGTGGCACCTCTCCCTTAAACTCCCGGTACGTCTATCAGCCGATTCACCTCTCCCTTAAACTCCCGGTGCGTCTATTAACAGTCGTTGCACCTCTCCCTTAAACTCCCGGTACGTCTATCAGCCGTTGCACCTCTCCCTTAGACTCCTGGTACGTCTATCAGCCGATGCACCTCTCCCTTAAACTTCCGGTGCGTCTATTAACAGTCGTTGCACCTCTCCCTTAAACTCCCGGTACGTCTATCAGCCGATGCACCGCTCCCTTAAACTCCCGGTACGTCTATCAGCCGATGCACCTCTCCCTTAAACCCCCGTTGCGTCTTTTAACAGCCGTTGCACCTCTCCCTTAAACTCCCGGTACGTCTATCAGCCGATGCACCTCTCCCTTAAACTCCCGGTGCGTCTATCAACAGCCGTGGCACCTCTCCCTTAAACTCCCGGTACGTCTATCAGCCGATGCACCTCTCCCTTAAACTCCCGGTACGTCTATTAACAGCCGTTGCACCTCTCCCTTAAACTCCCGGTACGTCTATTAACAGCCGTGGCACCTCTCCCTTAAACTCCCGGTACGTCTATTAACAGCCGTGGTACCTCTCCCTTAAACTCCTGGTACGTCTATTAACTGCCCTGGCACCTCTCCCTTAAACTCCCGGTGCGTCTATTATCAGCCGTTCCACCTCTCCCTTAAACTCCCGGTACGTCTATTAACAGCCGTGGCACCTCTCCCTTAAATTCCCGGTACGTCTATTAACAGCCGTGGTACCTCTCCCTTAAACTCCCGGTACGTCTATTAACTGCCCTGGCACCTCTCCCTTAAACTCCCGGTGCGTCTATTAACAGCCGTTGCACCTCTCCCTTAAACTCCCGGTACGTCTATTAACAGCCGTGGCACCTCTCCCTTAAACTCCCGGTACGTCTATTAACAGCCGTGGCAGCTCTCCCTTAAACTCCCGGTACGTCTATTAACTGCCCTCGCACCTCTCCCTTAAACTCCCGGTACGTCTATCAGCCGATGCACCTCTCCCTTAAACCCCCGTTGCGTCTTTTAACAGCCGTTGCACCTCTCCCTTAAACTCCCGGTACGTCTATTAACAGCCGTGGCACCTCTCCCTTAAACTCCCGGTACGTCTATCAGCCAAAGCACCTCTCCCTTAAACTCCCGGTGCGTCTATTAACAGTCGTTGCACCTCTCCCTTAAACTCCCGGTACGTCTATCAGGCGATGCACCGCTCCCTTAAACTTCCGGTATGTCTATTAACAGCCGTGGCACCTCTCCCTTAAACCCCCGTTGCGTCTTTTAACAGCCGTTGCACCTCTCCCTTAAACTCCCGGTACGTCTATCAGCCGATGCACCTCTCCCTTAAACTCCCGGTGCGTCTATCAACAGCCGTGGCACCTCTCCCTTAAACTCCCGGTACGTCTATCAGCCGATGCACCGCTCCCTTAAACTCCCGGTACGTCTATCAGCCGATGCACCTCTCCCTTAAACTCCCGGTACGTCTATTAACAGCCGTGGCACCTCTCCCTTAAACACCCGGTACGTCTATTAACTGCCCTGGCACCTCTCCCTTAAACTCCCGGTACGTCTATCAGCCGATGCACCTCTCCCTTAAACCCCCGTTGCGTCTTTTAACAGCCGTTGCACCTCTCCCTTAAACTCCCGGTACGTCTATCAGCCGATGCACCTCTCCCTTAAACTCCCGGTACGTCTATTAACAGCCGTGGCACCTCTCCCTTAAACACCCGGTACGTCTATTAACTGCCCTGGCACCTCTCCCTTAAACTCCCGGTACATCTATCAGCCGATGCACCTCTCCCTTAAACTCCCGGTACGTCTATTAACAGCCGTGGCAACTCTCCCTTAAACTCCCGGTACGTCTATTAACAGCCGTGGCACCTCTCCCTTAAACTCCCGGTACGTCTATTAACTACCCTCGCACCTCTCCCTTAAACTCCCGGTAAGTCTATCAGCCAAAGCACCTCTCCCTTAAACTCCCGGTGCGTCTATTAACAGTCGTTGCACCGCTCCCTTAAACTTCCGGTATGTCTATTAACAGCCGTGGCACCTCTCCCTTAAACTCCCGTTACGTCTATTAACAGCCGTGGCAACTCTCCCTTAAACTCCCGGTACGTCTATTAACAGCCGTGTACCTCTCCCTTAAACTCCCGGTACGTCTATTAACAGCCGTGGCACCTCTCCCTTTAACTCCCGGTACGTTAACAGCCGTGGCACCTCTCCCTTAAACTCCCGGTACGTCTATAACAACCGTGGCACCTCTCCCTTAAACTCCCGGACCTCTATTACCAGCCGTAGAACCTCTCCCTTAAACTCCCGGTGCGTCTATTAACAGCCGTGGCACCTCTCCCTTAAACTCCCGGTACGTCTATTAACAGTCGTTGCACCTCTCCCTTAAACTCCCGGTACGTCTATCAGCCGTTGCACCTCTATCTTAAACTCCCGGTACGTCTATCAGCCGATGCACCTCTCCCTTAAACTCCCGGTACGTCTATTAACAGCCTTGGCACCTCTCTCTTAAACTCCCGGTACGTTAACAGCCGTGGCATCTCTCCCTTAAACTCCCGGTACGTCTATTAACAGCCGTGGCACCTCTCCCTTAAACTCCCGGTACGTCTATTAATTGCCCTGGCACCTCTCCCTTAAACTCCCGGTACGTCTATTAACAGCCGATGCACCTCTCCCTTAAACTCCCGGTGCGTCTATTAACAGTCGTTGCACCTCTCCCTTAAACTCCCGGTACGTCTATTAACTGCCCTGGCACCTCTCCCTTAAACTCCCGGTACGTCTATCAGCCGATGCACCTCTCCCTTAAACCCCCGTTGCGTCTTTTAACAGCCGTGGCGCATCTCCCTTAAACTCCCGGTACGTCTATTAACAGCCGATGCACCTCTCCCTTAAACTCCCGGTACGTCTATTAACAGCCGTGGCACCTCTCCCTTAAACTCCCGGTACGTCTATTAACTGCCCTGGCACCTCTCCCTTAAACTCCCGGTACGTCTATCAGCCAATGCACCTCTCCCTTAAACCCCCGTTGCGTCTTTTAACAGCCGTTGCACCTCTCCCTTAAACTCCCGGTACGTCTATCAGCCGTTGCACCTCTATCTTAAACTCCCGGTACGTCTATCAGCCGATGCACCTCTCCCTTAAACTCCCGGTACGTCTATTAACAGCCTTGGCACCTCTCTCTTAAACTCCCGGTACGTTAACAGCCGTGGCATCTCTCCCTTAAACTCCCGGTACGTCTATTAACAGCCGTGGCACCTCTCCCTTAAACTCCCGGTACGTCTATTAATTGCCCTGGCACCTCTCCCTTAAACTCCCGGTACGTCTATTAACAGCCGATGCACCTCTCCCTTAAACTCCCGGTGCGTCTATTAACAGTCGTTGCACCTCTCCCTTAAACTCCCGGTACGTCTATTAACTGCCCTGGCACCTCTCCCTTAAACTCCCGGTACGTCTATCAGCCGATGCACCTCTCCCTTAAACCCCCGTTGCGTCTTTTAACAGCCGTGGCGCATCTCCCTTAAACTCCCGGTACGTCTATTAACAGCCGATGCACCTCTCCCTTAAACTCCCGGTACGTCTATTAACAGCCGTGGCACCTCTCCCTTAAACTCCCGGTACGTCTATTAACTGCCCTGGCACCTCTCCCTTAAACTCCCGGTACGTCTATCAGCCAATGCACCTCTCCCTTAAACCCCCGTTGCGTCTTTTAACAGCCGTTGCACCTCTCCCTTAAACTCCCGGTACGTCTATTAACAGCCGTGGCACCTCTCCCTTAAACTCCCGGTACGTCTATCAGCCGATTCACCTCTCCCTTAAACTCCCGGTGCGTCTATTAACAGTCGTTGCACCTCTCCCTTAAACTCCCGGTACGTCTATCAGCCGTTGCACCTCTCCCTTAGACTCCTGGTACGTCTATCAGCCGATGCACCTCTCCCTTAAACTTCCGGTGCGTCTATTAACAGTCGTTGCACCTCTCCCTTAAACTCCCGGTACGTCTATCAGCCGATGCACCGCTCCCTTAAACTCCCGGTACGTCTATCAGCCGATGCACCTCTCCCTTAAACCCCCGTTGCGTCTTTTAACAGCCGTTGCACCTCTCCCTTAAACTCCCGGTACGTCTATCAGCCGATGCACCTCTCCCTTAAACTCCCGGTGCGTCTATCAACAGCCGTGGCACCTCTCCCTTAAACTCCCGGTACGTCTATCAGCCGATGCACCGCTACCTTAAACTCCCGGTACGTCTATCAGCCGATGCACCTCTCCCTTAAACTCCCGGTACGTCTATTAACAGCCGTGGCACCTCTCCCTTAAACACCCGGTACGTCTATTAACTGCCCTGGCACCTCTCCCTTAAACTCCCGGTACGTCTATCAGCCGATGCACCTCTCCCTTAAACCCCCGTTGCGTCTTTTAACAGCCGTTGCACCTCTCCCTTAAACTCCCGGTGCGTCTATTAACAGCCGTTGCACCTCTCCCTTAAACTCCCGGTACGTCTATTAACAGCCGTGGCACCTCTCCCTTAAACTCCCGGTACGTCTATTAACAGCCGTGGTATCTCTCCCTTAAACTCCCGGTACGTCTATTAACTGCCCTGGCACCTCTCCCTTAAACTCCCGGTGCGTCTATTAACAGTCGTTGCACCTCTCCCTTAAACTCCCGGTGCGTCTATTAACAGCCGTTGCACCTCTCCCTTAAACTCCCGGTACGTCTATTAACAGCCGTGGCACCTCTCCCTTAAACTCCCGGTACGTCTATTAACAGCCGTGGCACCTCTCCCTTAAACTCCCGGTACGTCTATTAACTGCCCTCGCACCTCTCCCTTAAACTCCCGGTACGTCTATCAGCCGATGCACCTCTCCCTTAAACCCCCGTTGCGTCTTTTAACAGCCGTTGCACCTCTCCCTTAAACTCCCGGTACGTCTATTAACAGCCGTGGCCCCTCTCCCTTAAACTCCCGGTACGTCTATCAGCCGATTCACCTCTCCCATAAACTCCCGGTGCGTCTATTAACAGTCGTTGCACCTCTCCCTTAAACTCCCGGTACGTCTATCAGCCGTTGCACCTCTCCCTTAAACTCCTGGTACGTCTATCAGCCGATGCACCTCTCCCTTAAACTTCCGGTGCGTCTATTAACAGTCGTTGCACCTCTCCCTTAAACTCCCGGTACGTCTATCAGCCGATGCACCGCTCCCTTAAACTCCCGGTACGTCTATCAGCCGATGCACCTCTCCCTTAAACCCCCGTTGCGTCTTTTAACAGCCGTTGCACCTCTCCCTTAAACTCCCGGTACGTCTATTAACAGCCGATGCACCTCTCCCTTAAACTCCCGGTGCGTCTATTAACAGTCGTTGCACCTCTCCCTTAAACTCCCGGTACGTCTATTAACTGCCCTGGCACCTCTCCCTTAAACTCCCGGTGCGTCTATCAACAGCCGTGGCACCTCTCCCTTAAACTCCCGGTACGTCTATCAGCCGATGCACCGCTCCCTTAAACTCCCGGTACGTCTATCAGCCGATGCACCTCTCCCTTAAACTCCCGGTACGTCTATTAACAGCCGTGGCACCTCTCCCTTAAACACCCGGTACGTCTATTAACTGCCCTGGCACCTCTCCCTTAAACTCCCGGTACGTCTATCAGCCGATGCACCTCTCCCTTAAACCCCCGTTGCGTCTTTTAACAGCCGTTGCACCTCTCCCTTAAACTCCCGGTGCGTCTATTAACAGCCGTTGCACCTCTCCCTTAAACTCCCGGTACGTCTATTAACAGCCGTGGCACCTCTCCCTTAAACTCCCGGTACGTCTATTAACAGCCGTGGTATCTCTCCCTTAAACTCCCGGTACGTCTATTAACTGCCCTGGCACCTCTCCCTTAAACTCCCGGTGCGTCTATTAACAGTCGTTGCACCTCTCCCTTAAACTCCCGGTGCGTCTATTAACAGCCGTTGCACCTCTCCCTTAAACTCCCGGTACGTCTATTAACAGCCGTGGCACCTCTCCCTTAAACTCCCGGTACGTCTATTAACAGCCGTGGCACCTCTCCCTTAAACTCCCGGTACGTCTATTAACTGCCCTCGCACCTCTCCCTTAAACTCCCGGTACGTCTATCAGCCGATGCACCTCTCCCTTAAACCCCCGTTGCGTCTTTTAACAGCCGTTGCACCTCTCCCTTAAACTCCCGGTACGTCTATTAACAGCCGTGGCCCCTCTCGCTTAAACTCCCGGTACGTCTATCAGCCGATTCACCTCTCCCTTAAACTCCCGGTGCGTCTATTAACAGTCGTTGCACCTCTCCCTTAAACTCCCGGTACGTCTATCAGCCGTTGCACCTCTCCCTTAAACTCCTGGTACGTCTATCAGCCGATGCACCTCTCCCTTAAACTTCCGGTGCGTCTATTAACAGTCGTTGCACCTCTCCCTTAAACTCCCGGTACGTCTATCAGCCGATGCACCGCTCCCTTAAACTCCCGGTACGTCTATCAGCCGATGCACCTCTCCCTTAAACCCCCGTTGCGTCTTTTAACAGCCGTTGCACCTCTCCCTTAAACTCCCGGTACGTCTATTAACAGCCGATGCACCTCTCCCTTAAACTCCCGGTGCGTCTATTAACAGTCGTTGCACCTCTCCCTTAAACTCCCGGTACGTCTATTAACTGCCCTGGCACCTCTCCCTTAAACTCCCGGTACGTCTATCAGCCGATGCACCTCTCCCTTAAACCCCCGTTGCGTCTTTTAACAGCCGTGGCACCTCTCCCTTAAACTCCCGGTACGTCTATTAACAGCCGATGCAGCTCTCCCTTAAACTCCCGGTACGTCTATTAACAGCCGTGGCACCTCTCCCTTAAACTCCCGGTACGTCTATTAACTGCCCTGGCACCTCTCCCTTAAACTCCCGGTACGTCTATCAGCCAATGCACCTCTCCCTTAAACCCCCGTTGCGTCTTTTAACAGCCGTTGCACCTCTCCCTTAAACTCCCGGTACGTCTATTAACAGCCGTGGCACCTCTCCCTTAAACTCCCGGTACGTCTATCAGCCGATGCACCTCTCCCTTAAACTCCCGGTGCGTCTATTAACAGTCGTTGCACCTCTCAATTAAACTCCCGGTACGTCTATCAGCCGTTGCACCTCTCCCTTAAACTCCTGGTACGTCTATCAGCCGATGCATCTCTCCCTTAAACTTCCGGTGCGTCTATTAACAGTCGTTGCACCTCTCCCTTAAACTCCCGGTACGTCTATCAGCCGATGCACCGCTCCCTTAAACTCCCGGTACGTCTATCAGCCGATGCACCTCTCCCTTAAGCCCCCGTTGCGTCTTTTAACAGCCGTTGCACCTCTCCCTTAAACTCCCGGTACGTCTATCAGCCGATGCACCTCTCCCTTAAACTCCCGGTGCGTCTATTAACAGCCGTGGCACCTCTCCCTTAAACTCCCGGTACGTCTATCAGCCGATGCACCGCTCCCTTAAACTCCCGGTACGTCTATCAGCCGATGCACCTCTCCCTTAAACTCCCGGTACGTCTATTAACAGCCGTGGCACCTCTCCCTTAAACTCCCGGTACATCTATTAACTGCCCTGGCACCTCTCCCTTAAACTCCCGGTACGTCTATCAGCCGATGCACCTCTCCCTTAAACCCCCGTTGCGTCTTTTAACAGCCGTTGCACCTCTCCCTTAAACTCCCGGTACGTCTATCAGCCGTTGCACCTCTATCTTAAACTCCCGGTACGTCTATCAGCCGATGCACCTCTCCCTTAAACTCCCGGTACGTCTATTAACAGCCGTTGCACCTCTCCCTTAAACTCCCGGTACGTCTATTAACAGCCGTGGCACCTCTCCCTTAAACTCCCGGTACGTCTATTAACAGCCGTGGTACCTCTCCCTTAAACTCCCGGTACGTCTATTAACTGCCCTGGCACCTCTCCCTTAAACTCCCGGTGCGTCTATTATCAGCCGTTGCACCTCTCCCTTAAACTCCCGGTACGTCTATTAACAGCCGTGGCACCTCTCCCTTAAATTCCCGGTACGTCTATTAACAGCCGTGGTACCTCTCCCTTAAACTCCCGGTACGTCTATTAACTGCCCTGGCACCTCTCCCTTAAACTCCCGGTGCGTCTATTAACAGCCGTTGCACCTCTCCCTTAAACTCCCGGTACGTCTATTAACAGCCGTGGCACCTCTCCCTTAAACTCCCGGTACGTCTATTAACAGCCGTGGCAGCTCTCCCTTAAACTCCCGGTACGTCTATTAACTGCCCTCGCACCTCTCCCTTAAACTCCCGGTACGTCTATCAGCCGATGCACCTCTCCCTTAAACCCCCGTTGCGTCTTTTAACAGCCGTTGCACCTCTCCCTTAAACTCCCGGTACGTCTATTAACAGCCGTGGCACCTCTCCCTTAAACTCCCGGTACGTCTATCAGCCAAAGCACCTCTCCCTTAAACTCCCGGTGCGTCTATTAACAGTCGTTGCACCTCTCCCTTAAACTCCCGGTACGTCTATCAGGCGATGCACCGCTCCCTTAAACTTCCGGTATGTCTATTAACAGCCGTGGCACCTCTCCCTTAAACCCCCGTTGCGTCTTTTAACAGCCGTTGCACCTCTCCCTTAAACTCCCGGTACGTCTATCAGCCGATGCACCTCTCCCTTAAACTCCCGGTGCGTCTATCAACAGCCGTGGCACCTCTCCCTTAAACTCCCGGTACGTCTATCAGCCGATGCACCGCTCCCTTAAACTCCCGGTACGTCTATCAGCCGATGCACCTCTCCCTTAAACTCCCGGTACGTCTATTAACAGCCGTGGCACCTCTCCCTTAAACACCCGGTACGTCTATTAACTGCCCTGGCACCTCTCCCTTAAACTCCCGGTACGTCTATCAGCCGATGCACCTCTCCCTTAAACCCCCGTTGCGTCTTTTAACAGCCGTTGCACCTCTACCTTAAACTCCCGGTACGTCTATCAGCCGATGCACCTCTCCCTTAAACTCCCGGTACGTCTATTAACAGCCGTGGCACCTCTCCCTTAAACACCCGGTACGTCTATTAACTGCCCTGGCACCTCTCCCTTAAACTCCCGGTACGTCTATCAGCCGATGCACCTCTCCCTTAAACTCCCGGTACGTCTATTAACAGCCGTGGCACCTCTCCCTTAAACTCCCGGTACGTCTATTAACAGCCGTGGCACCTCTCCCTTAAACTCCCGGTACGTCTATTAACTGCCCTCGCACCTCTCCCTTAAACTCCCGGTACGTCTATCAGCCAAAGCACCTCTCCCTTAAACTTCCGGTGCGTCTATTAACAGTCGTTGCACCTCTCCCTTAAACTCCCGGTACGTCTATCAGCCGATGCACCGCTCCCTTAAACTCCCGGTACGTCTATCAGCCGATGCACCTCTCCCTTAAACCCCCGTTGCGTCTTTTAACAGCCGTTGCACCTCTCCCTTAAACTCCCGGTACGTCTATTAACAGCCGATGCACCTCTCCCTTAAACTCCCGGTGCGTCTATTAACAGTCGTTGCACCTCTCCCTTAAACTCCCGGTACGTCTATTAACTGCCCTGGCACCTCTCCCTTAAACTCCCGGTGCGTCTATCAACAGCCGTGGCACCTCTCCCTTAAACTCCCGGTACGTCTATCAGCCGATGCACCGCTCCCTTAAACTCCCGGTACGTCTATCAGCCGATGCACCTCTCCCTTAAACTCCCGGTACGTCTATTAACAGCCGTGGCACCTCTCCCTTAAACACCCGGTACGTCTATTAACTGCCCTGGCACCTCTCCCTTAAACTCCCGGTACGTCTATCAGCCGATGCACCTCTCCCTTAAACCCCCGTTGCGTCTTTTAACAGCCGTTGCACCTCTCCCTTAAACTCCCGGTGCGTCTATTAACAGCCGTTGCACCTCTCCCTTAAACTCCCGGTACGTCTATTAACAGCCGTGGCACCTCTCCCTTAAACTCCCGGTACGTCTATTAACAGCCGTGGTATCTCTCCCTTAAACTCCCGGTACGTCTATTAACTGCCCTGGCACCTCTCCCTTAAACTCCCGGTGCGTCTATTAACAGTCGTTGCACCTCTCCCTTAAACTCCCGGTGCGTCTATTAACAGCCGTTGCACCTCTCCCTTAAACTCCCGGTACGTCTATTAACAGCCGTGGCACCTCTCCCTTAAACTCCCGGTACGTCTATTAACAGCCGTGGCACCTCTCCCTTAAACTCCCGGTACGTCTATTAACTGCCCTCGCACCTCTCCCTTAAACTCCCGGTACGTCTATCAGCCGATGCACCTCTCCCTTAAACCCCCGTTGCGTCTTTTAACAGCCGTTGCACCTCTCCCTTAAACTCCCGGTACGTCTATTAACAGCCGTGGCCCCTCTCGCTTAAACTCCCGGTACGTCTATCAGCCGATTCACCTCTCCCTTAAACTCCCGGTGCGTCTATTAACAGTCGTTGCACCTCTCCCTTAAACTCCCGGTACGTCTATCAGCCGTTGCACCTCTCCCTTAAACTCCTGGTACGTCTATCAGCCGATGCACCTCTCCCTTAAACCCCCGTTGCGTCTTTTAACAGCCGTTGCACCTCTCCCTTAAACTCCCGGTACGTCTATTAACAGCCGATGCACCTCTCCCTTAAACTCCCGGTGCGTCTATTAACAGTCGTTGCACCTCTCCCTTAAACTCCCGGTACGTCTATTAACTGCCCTGGCACCTCTCCCTTAAACTCCCGGTACGTCTATCAGCCGATGCACCTCTCCCTTAAACCCCCGTTGCGTCTTTTAACAGCCGTGGCACCTCTCCCTTAAACTCCCGGTACGTCTATTAACAGCCGATGCAGCTCTCCCTTAAACTCCCGGTACGTCTATTAACAGCCGTGGCACCTCTCCCTTAAACTCCCGGTACGTCTATTAACTGCCCTGGCACCTCTCCCTTAAACTCCCGGTACGTCTATCAGCCAATGCACCTCTCCCTTAAACCCCCGTTGCGTCTTTTAACAGCCGTTGCACCTCTCCCTTAAACTCCCGGTACGTCTATTAACAGCCGTGGCACCTCTCCCTTAAACTCCCGGTACGTCTATCAGCCGATGCACCTCTCCCTTAAACTCCCGGTGCGTCTATTAACAGTCGTTGCACCTCTCAATTAAACTCCCGGTACGTCTATCAGCCGTTGCACCTCTCCCTT
Source organism: Gasterosteus aculeatus (assembly GCF_964276395.1). Lineage (NCBI taxonomy): Eukaryota > Metazoa > Chordata > Actinopteri > Perciformes > Gasterosteidae > Gasterosteus > Gasterosteus aculeatus. Next base: position 20,204,772 of record NC_135709.1, on the reverse strand, counting down.
AAACTCCTGGTACGTCTATCAGCCGATGCATCTCTCCCTTAAACTTCCGGTGCGTCTATTAACAGTCGTTGCACCTCTCCCTTAAACTCCCGGTACGTCTATCAGCCGATGCACCGCTCCCTTAAACTCCCGGTACGTCTATCAGCCGATGCACCTCTCCCTTAAGCCCCCGTTGCGTCTTTTAACAGCCGTTGCACCTCTCCCTTAAACTCCCGGTACGTCTATCAGCCGATGCACCTCTCCCTTAAACTCCCGGTGCGTCTATTAACAGCCGTGGCACCTCTCCCTTAAACTCCCGGTACGTCTATCAGCCGATGCACCGCTCCCTTAAACTCCCGGTACGTCTATCAGCCGATGCACCTCTCCCTTAAACTCCCGGTACGTCTATTAACAGCCGTGGCACCTCTCCCTTAAACTCCCGGTACATCTATTAACTGCCCTGGCACCTCTCCCTTAAACTCCCGGTACGTCTATCAGCCGATGCACCTCTCCCTTAAACCCCCGTTGCGTCTTTTAACAGCCGTTGCACCTCTCCCTTAAACTCCCGGTACGTCTATCAGCCGTTGCACCTCTATCTTAAACTCCCGGTACGTCTATCAGCCGATGCACCTCTCCCTTAAACTCCCGGTACGTCTATTAACAGCCGTTGCACCTCTCCCTTAAACTCCCGGTACGTCTATTAACAGCCGTGGCACCTCTCCCTTAAACTCCCGGTACGTCTATTAACAGCCGTGGTACCTCTCCCTTAAACTCCCGGTACGTCTATTAACTGCCCTGGCACCTCTCCCTTAAACTCCCGGTGCGTCTATTATCAGCCGTTGCACCTCTCCCTTAAACTCCCGGTACGTCTATTAACAGCCGTGGCACCTCTCCCTTAAATTCCCGGTACGTCTATTAACAGCCGTGGTACCTCTCCCTTAAACTCCCGGTACGTCTATTAACTGCCCTGGCACCTCTCCCTTAAACTCCCGGTGCGTCTATTAACAGCCGTTGCACCTCTCCCTTAAACTCCCGGTACGTCTATTAACAGCCGTGGCACCTCTCCCTTAAACTCCCGGTACGTCTATTAACAGCCGTGGCAGCTCTCCCTTAAACTCCCGGTACGTCTATTAACTGCCCTCGCACCTCTCCCTTAAACTCCCGGTACGTCTATCAGCCGATGCACCTCTCCCTTAAACCCCCGTTGCGTCTTTTAACAGCCGTTGCACCTCTCCCTTAAACTCCCGGTACGTCTATTAACAGCCGTGGCACCTCTCCCTTAAACTCCCGGTACGTCTATCAGCCAAAGCACCTCTCCCTTAAACTCCCGGTGCGTCTATTAACAGTCGTTGCACCTCTCCCTTAAACTCCCGGTACGTCTATCAGGCGATGCACCGCTCCCTTAAACTTCCGGTATGTCTATTAACAGCCGTGGCACCTCTCCCTTAAACCCCCGTTGCGTCTTTTAACAGCCGTTGCACCTCTCCCTTAAACTCCCGGTACGTCTATCAGCCGATGCACCTCTCCCTTAAACTCCCGGTGCGTCTATCAACAGCCGTGGCACCTCTCCCTTAAACTCCCGGTACGTCTATCAGCCGATGCACCGCTCCCTTAAACTCCCGGTACGTCTATCAGCCGATGCACCTCTCCCTTAAACTCCCGGTACGTCTATTAACAGCCGTGGCACCTCTCCCTTAAACACCCGGTACGTCTATTAACTGCCCTGGCACCTCTCCCTTAAACTCCCGGTACGTCTATCAGCCGATGCACCTCTCCCTTAAACCCCCGTTGCGTCTTTTAACAGCCGTTGCACCTCTACCTTAAACTCCCGGTACGTCTATCAGCCGATGCACCTCTCCCTTAAACTCCCGGTACGTCTATTAACAGCCGTGGCACCTCTCCCTTAAACACCCGGTACGTCTATTAACTGCCCTGGCACCTCTCCCTTAAACTCCCGGTACGTCTATCAGCCGATGCACCTCTCCCTTAAACTCCCGGTACGTCTATTAACAGCCGTGGCACCTCTCCCTTAAACTCCCGGTACGTCTATTAACAGCCGTGGCACCTCTCCCTTAAACTCCCGGTACGTCTATTAACTGCCCTCGCACCTCTCCCTTAAACTCCCGGTACGTCTATCAGCCAAAGCACCTCTCCCTTAAACTCCCGGTGCGTCTATTAACAGTCGTTGCACCGCTCCCTTAAACTTCCGGTATGTCTATTAACAGCCGTGGCACCTCTCCCTTAAACTCCCGTTACGTCTATTAACAGCCGTGGCAACTCTCCCTTAAACTCCCGGTACGTCTATTAACAGCCGTGTACCTCTCCCTTAAACTCCCGGTACGTCTATTAACAGCCGTGGCACCTCTCCCTTTAACTCCCGGTACGTTAACAGCCGTGGCACCTCTCCCTTAAACTCCCGGTACGTCTATAACAACCGTGGCACCTCTCCCTTAAACTCCCGGACCTCTATTACCAGCCGTAGAACCTCTCCCTTAAACTCCCGGTGCGTCTATTAACAGCCGTGGCACCTCTCCCTTAAACTCCCGGTACGTCTATTAACAGTCGTTGCACCTCTCCCTTAAACTCCCGGTACGTCTATTAACAGCCGTGGTATCTCTCCCTTAAACTCCCGGTACGTCTATTAACTGCCCTGGCACCTCTCCCTTAAACTCCCGGTGCGTCTATTAACAGTCGTTGCACCTCTCCCTTAAACTCCCGGTGCGTCTATTAACAGCCGTTGCACCTCTCCCTTAAACTCCCGGTACGTCTATTAACAGCCGTGGCACCTCTCCCTTAAACTCCCGGTACGTCTATTAACAGCCGTGGCACCTCTCCCTTAAACTCCCGGTACGTCTATTAACTGCCCTCGCACCTCTCCCTTAAACTCCCGGTACGTCTATCAGCCGATGCACCTCTCCCTTAAACCCCCGTTGCGTCTTTTAACAGCCGTTGCACCTCTCCCTTAAACTCCCGGTACGTCTATTAACAGCCGTGGCCCCTCTCCCTTAAACTCCCGGTACGTCTATCAGCCGATTCACCTCTCCCTTAAACTCCCGGTGCGTCTATTAACAGTCGTTGCACCTCTCCCTTAAACTCCCGGTACGTCTATCAGCCGTTGCACCTCTCCCTTAAACTCCTGGTACGTCTATCAGCCGATGCACCTCTCCCTTAAACTTCCGGTGCGTCTATTAACAGTCGTTGCACCTCTCCCTTAAACTCCCGGTACGTCTATCAGCCGATGCACCGCTCCCTTAAACTCCCGGTACGTCTATCAGCCGATGCACCTCTCCCTTAAACCCCCGTTGCGTCTTTTAACAGCCGTTGCACCTCTCCCTTAAACTCCCGGTACGTCTATTAACAGCCGATGCACCTCTCCCTTAAACTCCCGGTGCGTCTATTAACAGTCGTTGCACCTCTCCCTTAAACTCCCGGTACGTCTATTAACTGCCCTGGCACCTCTCCCTTAAACTCCCGGTGCGTCTATCAACAGCCGTGGCACCTCTCCCTTAAACTCCCGGTACGTCTATCAGCCGATGCACCGCTCCCTTAAACTCCCGGTACGTCTATCAGCCGATGCACCTCTCCCTTAAACTCCCGGTACGTCTATTAACAGCCGTGGCACCTCTCCCTTAAACACCCGGTACGTCTATTAACTGCCCTGGCACCTCTCCCTTAAACTCCCGGTACGTCTATCAGCCGATGCACCTCTCCCTTAAACCCCCGTTGCGTCTTTTAACAGCCGTTGCACCTCTCCCTTAAACTCCCGGTGCGTCTATTAACAGCCGTTGCACCTCTCCCTTAAACTCCCGGTACGTCTATTAACAGCCGTGGCACCTCTCCCTTAAACTCCCGGTACGTCTATTAACAGCCGTGGCACCTCTCCCTTAAACACCCGGTACGTCTATTAACTGCCCTGGCACCTCTCCCTTAAACTCCCGGTACGTCTATCAGCCGATGCACCTCTCCCTTAAACCCCCGTTGCGTCTTTTAACAGCCGTTGCACCTCTCCCTTAAACTCCCGGTGCGTCTATTAACAGCCGTTGCACCTCTCCCTTAAACTCCCGGTACGTCTATTAACAGTCGTTGCACCTCTCCCTTAAACTCCCGGTACGTCTATTAACTGCCCTGGCACCTCTCCCTTAAACTCCCGGTACGTCTATCAGCCGATGCACCTCTCCCTTAAACCCCCGTTGCGTCTTTTAACAGCCGTGGCACCTCTCCCTTAAACTCCCGGTACGTCTATTAACAGCCGTGGTATCTCTCCCTTAAACTCCCGGTACGTCTATTAACTGCCCTGGCACCTCTCCCTTAAACTCCCGGTGCGTCTATTAACAGTCGTTGCACCTCTCCCTTAAACTCCCGGTGCGTCTATTAACAGCCGTTGCACCTCTCCCTTAAACTCCCGGTACGTCTATTAACAGCCGTGGCACCTCTCCCTTAAACTCCCGGTACGTCTATTAACAGCCGTGGCACCTCTCCCTTAAACTCCCGGTACGTCTATCAGCCGATGCACCTCTCCCTTAAACCCCCGTTGCGTCTATTAACAGCCGTGGCACCTCTCCCTTAAACTCCCGGTACGTCTATTAACAGCCGATGCACCTCTCCCTTAAACTCCCGGTGCGTCTATTAACAGTCGTTGCACCTCTCCCTTAAACTCCCGGTACGTCTATTAACTGCCCTGGCACCTCTCCCTTAAACTCCCGGTACGTCTATCAGCCGATGCACCTCTCCCTTAAACCCCCGTTGCGTCTTTTAACAGCCGTGGCGCATCTCCCTTAAACTCCCGGTACGTCTATTAACAGCCGATGCACCTCTCCCTTAAACTCCCGGTACGTCTATTAACAGCCGTGGCACCTCTCCCTTAAACTCCCGGTACGTCTATTAACTGCCCTGGCACCTCTCCCTTAAACTCCCGGTACGTCTATCAGCCAATGCACCTCTCCCTTAAACCCCCGTTGCGTCTTTTAACAGCCGTTGCACCTCTCCCTTAAACTCCCGGTACGTCTATTAACAGCCGTGGCACCTCTCCCTTAAACTCCCGGTACGTCTATCAGCCGATTCACCTCTCCCTTAAACTCCCAGTGCGTCTATTAACAGTCGTTGCACCTCTCCCTTAAACTCCCGGTACGTCTATCAGCCGTTGCACCTCTCCCTTAGACTCCTGGTACGTCTATCAGCCGATGCACCTCTCCCTTAAACTTCCGGTGCGTCTATTAACAGTCGTTGCACCTCTCCCTTAAACTCCCGGTACGTCTATCAGCCGATGCACCGCTCCCTTAAACTCCCGGTACGTCTATCAGCCGATGCACCTCTCCCTTAAACCCCCGTTGCGTCTTTTAACAGCCGTTGCACCTCTCCCTTAAACTCCCGGTACGTCTATCAGCCGATGCACCTCTCCCTTAAACTCCCGGTGCGTCTATCAACAGCCGTGGCACCTCTCCCTTAAACTCCCGGTACGTCTATCAGCCGATGCACCGCTCCCTTAAACTCCCGGTACGTCTATCAGCCGATGCACCTCTCCCTTAAACTCCCGGTACGTCTATTAACAGCCGTGGCACCTCTCCCTTAAACACCCGGTACGTCTATTAACTGCCCTGGCACCTCTCCCTTAAACTCCCGGTACGTCTATCAGCCGATGCACCTCTCCCTTAAACCCCCGTTGCGTCTTTTAACAGCCGTTGCACCTCTCCCTTAAACTCCCGGTGCGTCTATTAACAGCCGTTGCACCTCTCCCTTAAACTCCCGGTACGTCTATTAACAGCCGTGGCACCTCTCCCTTAAACTCCCGGTACGTCTATTAACAGCCGTGGTATCTCTCCCTTAAACTCCCGGTACGTCTATTAACTGCCCTGGCACCTCTCCCTTAAACTCCCGGTGCGTCTATTAACAGTCGTTGCACCTCTCCCTTAAACTCCCGGTGCGTCTATTAACAGCCGTTGCACCTCTCCCTTAAACTCCCGGTACGTCTATTAACAGCCGTGGCACCTCTCCCTTAAACTCCCGGTACGTCTATTAACAGCCGTGGCACCTCTCCCTTAAACTCCCGGTACGTCTATTAACTGCCCTCGCACCTCTCCCTTAAACTCCCGGTACGTCTATCAGCCGATGCACCTCTCCCTAAACCCCCGTTGCGTCTTTTAACAGCCGTTGCACCTCTCCCTTAAACTCCCGGTACGTCTATTAACAGCCGTGGCACCTCTCCCTTAAACTCCCGGTACGTCTATCAGCCAAAGCACCTCTCCCTTAAACTCCCGGTGCGTCTATTAACAGTCGTTGCACCTCTCCCTTAAACTCCCGGTACGTCTATCAGGCGATGCACCGCTCCCTTAAACTTCCGGTATGTCTATTAACAGCCGTGGCACCTCTCCCTTAAACTCCCGTTACGTCTATTAACAGCCGTGGCAACTCTCCCTTAAACTCCCGGTACGTCTATTAACAGCCGTGTACCTCTCCCTTAAACTCCCGGTACGTCTATTAACAGCCGTGGCACCTCTCCCTTTAACTCCCGGTACGTTAACAGCCGTGGCACCTCTCCCTTAAACTCCCGGTACGTCTATAACAACCGTGGCACCTCTCCCTTAAACTCCCGGACCTCTATTACCAGCCGTAGAACCTCTCCCTTAAACTCCCGGTGCGTCTATTAACAGCCGTGGCACCTCTCCCTTAAACTCCCGGTACGTCTATCAGCCGATGCACCTCTCCCTTAAACTCCCGGTGCGTCTATTAACAGTCGTTGCACCTCTCCCTTAAACTCCCGGTACGTCTATCAGCCGTTGCACCTCTATCTTAAACTCCCGGTACGTCTATCAGCCGATGCACCTCTCCCTTAAACTCCCGGTACGTCTATTAACAGCCTTGGCACCTCTCCCTTAAACTCCCGGTACGTTAACAGCCGTGGCATCTCTCCCTTAAACTCCCGGTACGTCTATTAACAGCCGTGGCACCTCTCCCTTAAACTCCCGGTACGTCTATTAACTGCCCTGGCACCTTTCCCTTAAACTCCCGGTACGTCTATCAGCCAATGCACCTCTCCCTTAAACCCCCGTTGCGTCTTTTAACAGCCGTTGCACCTCTCCCTTAAACTCCCGGTACGTCTATTAACAGCCGTGGCACCTCTCCCTTAAACTCCCGGTACGTCTATCAGCCGATGCACCTCTCCCTTAAACCCCTGTTGCGTCTATTAACAGCCGTGGCACCTCTCCCTTAAACTCCCGGTACGTCTATTAACAGCCGATGCACCTCTCCCTTAAACTCCCGGTGCGTCTATTAACAGTCGTTGCACCTCTCCCTTAAACTCCCGGTACGTCTATTAACTGCCCTGGCACCTCTCCCTTAAACTCCCGGTACGTCTATCAGCCGATGCACCTCTCCCTTAAACCCCCGTTGCGTCTTTTAACAGCCGTGGCACCTCTCCCTTAAACTCCCGGTACGTCTATTAACAGCCGATGCACCTCTCCCTTAAACTCCCGGTACGTCTATTAACAGCCGTGGTATCTCTCCCTTAAACTCCCGGTACGTCTATTAACTGCCCTGGCACCTCTCCCTTAAACTCCCGGTGCGTCTATTAACAGTCGTTGCACCTCTCCCTTAAACTCCCGGTGCGTCTATTAACAGCCGTTGCACCTCTCCCTTAAACTCCCGGTACGTCTATTAACAGCCGTGGCACCTCTCCCTTAAACTCCCGGTACGTCTATTAACAGCCGTTGCACCTCTCCCTTAAACTCCCGGTACGTCTATTAACTGCCCTCGCACCTCTCCCTTAAACTCCCGGTACGTCTATCAGCCGATGCACCTCTCCCTTAAACCCCCGTTGCGTCTTTTAACAGCCGTTGCACCTCTCCCTTAAACTCCCGGTACGTCTATTAACAGCCGTGGCACCTCTCCCTTAAACTCCCGGTACGTCTATCAGCCAAAGCACCTCTCCCTTAAACTCCCGGTGCGTCTATTAACAGTCGTTGCACCTCTCCCTTAAACTCCCGGTACGTCTATCAGGCGATGCACCGCTCCCTTAAACTTCCGGTATGTCTATTAACAGCCGTGGCACCTCTCCCTTAAACTCCCGTTATGTCTATTAACAGCCGTGGCAACTCTCCCTTAAACTCCCGGTACGTCTATTAACAGCCGTGTACCTCTCCCTTAAACTCCCGGTACGTCTATTAACAGCCGTGGCACCTCTCCCTTTGACTCCCGGTACGTTAACAGCCGTGGCACCTCTCCCTTAAACTCCCGGTACGTCTATAACAACCGTGGCACCTCTCCCTTAAACTCCCGGACCTCTATTACCAGCCGTAGAACCTCTCCCTTAAACTCCCGGTGCGTCTATTAACAGCCGTGGCACCTCTCCCTTAAACTCCCGGTACGTCTATCAGCCGATGCACCTCTCCCTTAAACTCCCGGTGCGTCTATTAACAGTCGTTGCACCTCTCCCTTAAACTCCCGGTACGTCTACCAGCCGTTGCACCTCTATCTTAAACTCCCGGTACGTCTATCAGCCGATGCACCTCTCCCTTAAACTCCCGGTACGTCTATTAACAGCCTTGGCACCTCTCCCTTAAACTCCCGGTACGTTAACAGCCGTGGCATCTCTCCCTTAAACTCCCGGTACGTCTATTAACAGCCGTGGCACCTCTCCCTTAAACTCCCGGTACGTCTATTAACTGCCCTGGCACCTTTCCCTTAAACTCCCGGTACGTCTATCAGCCAATGCACCTCTCCCTTAAACCCCCGTTGCGTCTTTTAACAGCCGTTGCACCTCTCCCTTAAACTCCCGGTACGTCTATTAACAGCCGTGGCACCTCTCCCTTAAACTCCCGGTACGTCTATCAGCCGATGCACCTCTCCCTTAAACCCCCGTTGCGTCTATTAACAGCCGTGGCACCTCTCCCTTAAACTCCCGGTACGTCTATTAACAGCCGATGCACCTCTCCCTTAAACTCCCGGTGCGTCTATTAACAGTCGTTGCACCTCTCCCTTAAACTCCCGGTACGTCTATTAACTGCCCTGGCACCTCTCCCTTAAACTCCCGGTACGTCTATCAGCCGATGCACCTCTCCCTTAAACCCCCGTTGCGTCTTTTAACAGCCGTGGCACCTCTCCCTTAAACTCCCGGTACGTCTATTAACAGCCGATGCACCTCTCCCTTAAACCCCCGTTGCGTCTTTTAACAGCCGTTGCACCTCTCCCTTAAACTCCCGGTGCGTCTATTAACAGCCGTTGCACCTCTCCCTTAAACTCCCGGTACGTCTATTAACAGCCGTGGCACCTCTCCCTTAAACTCCCGGTACGTCTATTAACAGCCGTGGCACCTCTCCCTTAAACACCCGGTACGTCTATTAACTGCCCTGGCACCTCTCCCTTAAACTCCCGGTACGTCTATCAGCCGATGCACCTCTCCCTTAAACCCCCGTTGCGTCTTTTAACAGCCGTTGCACCTCTCCCTTAAACTCCCGGTGCGTCTATTAACAGCCGTTGCACCTCTCCCTTAAACTCCCGGTACGTCTATTAACAGTCGTTGCACCTCTCCCTTAAACTCCCGGTACGTCTATTAACTGCCCTGGCACCTCTCCCTTAAACTCCCGGTACGTCTATCAGCCGATGCACCTCTCCCTTAAACCCCCGTTGCGTCTTTTAACAGCCGTGGCACCTCTCCCTTAAACTCCCGGTACGTCTATTAACAGCCGTGGTATCTCTCCCTTAAACTCCCGGTACGTCTATTAACTGCCCTGGCACCTCTCCCTTAAACTCCCGGTGCGTCTATTAACAGTCGTTGCACCTCTCCCTTAAACTCCCGGTGCGTCTATTAACAGCCGTTGCACCTCTCCCTTAAACTCCCGGTACGTCTATTAACAGCCGTGGCACCTCTCCCTTAAACTCCCGGTACGTCTATTAACAGCCGTGGCACCTCTCCCTTAAACTCCCGGTACGTCTATCAGCCGATGCACCTCTCCCTTAAACCCCCGTTGCGTCTATTAACAGCCGTGGCACCTCTCCCTTAAACTCCCGGTACGTCTATTAACAGCCGATGCACCTCTCCCTTAAACTCCCGGTGCGTCTATTAACAGTCGTTGCACCTCTCCCTTAAACTCCCGGTACGTCTATTAACTGCCCTGGCACCTCTCCCTTAAACTCCCGGTACGTCTATCAGCCGATGCACCTCTCCCTTAAACCCCCGTTGCGTCTTTTAACAGCCGTGGCGCATCTCCCTTAAACTCCCGGTACGTCTATTAACAGCCGATGCACCTCTCCCTTAAACTCCCGGTACGTCTATTAACAGCCGTGGCACCTCTCCCTTAAACTCCCGGTACGTCTATTAACTGCCCTGGCACCTCTCCCTTAAACTCCCGGTACGTCTATCAGCCAATGCACCTCTCCCTTAAACCCCCGTTGCGTCTTTTAACAGCCGTTGCACCTCTCCCTTAAACTCCCGGTACGTCTATTAACAGCCGTGGCACCTCTCCCTTAAACTCCCGGTACGTCTATCAGCCGATTCACCTCTCCCTTAAACTCCCAGTGCGTCTATTAACAGTCGTTGCACCTCTCCCTTAAACTCCCGGTACGTCTATCAGCCGTTGCACCTCTCCCTTAGACTCCTGGTACGTCTATCAGCCGATGCACCTCTCCCTTAAACTTCCGGTGCGTCTATTAACAGTCGTTGCACCTCTCCCTTAAACTCCCGGTACGTCTATCAGCCGATGCACCGCTCCCTTAAACTCCCGGTACGTCTATCAGCCGATGCACCTCTCCCTTAAACCCCCGTTGCGTCTTTTAACAGCCGTTGCACCTCTCCCTTAAACTCCCGGTACGTCTATCAGCCGATGCACCTCTCCCTTAAACTCCCGGTGCGTCTATCAACAGCCGTGGCACCTCTCCCTTAAACTCCCGGTACGTCTATCAGCCGATGCACCGCTCCCTTAAACTCCCGGTACGTCTATCAGCCGATGCACCTCTCCCTTAAACTCCCGGTACGTCTATTAACAGCCGTGGCACCTCTCCCTTAAACACCCGGTACGTCTATTAACTGCCCTGGCACCTCTCCCTTAAACTCCCGGTACGTCTATCAGCCGATGCACCTCTCCCTTAAACCCCCGTTGCGTCTTTTAACAGCCGTTGCACCTCTCCCTTAAACTCCCGGTGCGTCTATTAACAGCCGTTGCACCTCTCCCTTAAACTCCCGGTACGTCTATTAACAGCCGTGGCACCTCTCCCTTAAACTCCCGGTACGTCTATTAACAGCCGTGGTATCTCTCCCTTAAACTCCCGGTACGTCTATTAACTGCCCTGGCACCTCTCCCTTAAACTCCCGGTGCGTCTATTAACAGTCGTTGCACCTCTCCCTTAAACTCCCGGTGCGTCTATTAACAGCCGTTGCACCTCTCCCTTAAACTCCCGGTACGTCTATTAACAGCCGTGGCACCTCTCCCTTAAACTCCCGGTACGTCTATTAACAGCCGTGGCACCTCTCCCTTAAACTCCCGGTACGTCTATTAACTGCCCTCGCACCTCTCCCTTAAACTCCCGGTACGTCTATCAGCCGATGCACCTCTCCCTAAACCCCCGTTGCGTCTTTTAACAGCCGTTGCACCTCTCCCTTAAACTCCCGGTACGTCTATTAACAGCCGTGGCACCTCTCCCTTAAACTCCCGGTACGTCTATCAGCCAAAGCACCTCTCCCTTAAACTCCCGGTACGTCTATTAACAGCCGTGGCACCTCTCCCTTAAACTCCCGGTACGTCTATTAACAGCCGTGGCACCTCTCCCTTAAACACCCGGTACGTCTATTAACTGCCCTGGCACCTCTCCCTTAAACTCCCGGTACGTCTATCAGCCGATGCACCTCTCCCTTAAACCCCCGTTGCGTCTTTTAACAGCCGTTGCACCTCTCCCTTAAACTCCCGGTGCGTCTATTAACAGCCGTTGCACCTCTCCCTTAAACTCCCGGTACGTCTATTAACAGTCGTTGCACCTCTCCCTTAAACTCCCGGTACGTCTATTAACTGCCCTGGCACCTCTCCCTTAAACTCCCGGTACGTCTATCAGCCGATGCACCTCTCCCTTAAACCCCCGTTGCGTCTTTTAACAGCCGTGGCACCTCTCCCTTAAACTCCCGGTACGTCTATTAACAGCCGTGGTATCTCTCCCTTAAACTCCCGGTACGTCTATTAACTGCCCTGGCACCTCTCCCTTAAACTCCCGGTGCGTCTATTAACAGTCGTTGCACCTCTCCCTTAAACTCCCGGTGCGTCTATTAACAGCCGTTGCACCTCTCCCTTAAACTCCCGGTACGTCTATTAACAGCCGTGGCACCTCTCCCTTAAACTCCCGGTACGTCTATTAACAGCCGTGGCACCTCTCCCTTAAACTCCCGGTACGTCTATCAGCCGATGCACCTCTCCCTTAAACCCCCGTTGCGTCTATTAACAGCCGTGGCACCTCTCCCTTAAACTCCCGGTACGTCTATTAACAGCCGATGCACCTCTCCCTTAAACTCCCGGTGCGTCTATTAACAGTCGTTGCACCTCTCCCTTAAACTCCCGGTACGTCTATTAACTGCCCTGGCACCTCTCCCTTAAACTCCCGGTACGTCTATCAGCCGATGCACCTCTCCCTTAAACCCCCGTTGCGTCTTTTAACAGCCGTGGCGCATCTCCCTTAAACTCCCGGTACGTCTATTAACAGCCGATGCACCTCTCCCTTAAACTCCCGGTACGTCTATTAACAGCCGTGGCACCTCTCCCTTAAACTCCCGGTACGTCTATTAACTGCCCTGGCACCTCTCCCTTAAACTCCCGGTACGTCTATCAGCCAATGCACCTCTCCCTTAAACCCCCGTTGCGTCTTTTAACAGCCGTTGCACCTCTCCCTTAAACTCCCGGTACGTCTATTAACAGCCGTGGCACCTCTCCCTTAAACTCCCGGTACGTCTATCAGCCGATTCACCTCTCCCTTAAACTCCCAGTGCGTCTATTAACAGTCGTTGCACCTCTCCCTTAAACTCCCGGTACGTCTATCAGCCGTTGCACCTCTCCCTTAGACTCCTGGTACGTCTATCAGCCGATGCACCTCTCCCTTAAACTTCCGGTGCGTCTATTAACAGTCGTTGCACCTCTCCCTTAAACTCCCGGTACGTCTATCAGCCGATGCACCGCTCCCTTAAACTCCCGGTACGTCTATCAGCCGATGCACCTCTCCCTTAAACCCCCGTTGCGTCTTTTAACAGCCGTTGCACCTCTCCCTTAAACTCCCGGTACGTCTATCAGCCGATGCACCTCTCCCTTAAACTCCCGGTGCGTCTATCAACAGCCGTGGCACCTCTCCCTTAAACTCCCGGTACGTCTATCAGCCGATGCACCGCTCCCTTAAACTCCCGGTACGTCTATCAGCCGATGCACCTCTCCCTTAAACTCCCGGTACGTCTATTAACAGCCGTGGCACCTCTCCCTTAAACACCCGGTACGTCTATTAACTGCCCTGGCACCTCTCCCTTAAACTCCCGGTACGTCTATCAGCCGATGCACCTCTCCCTTAAACCCCCGTTGCGTCTTTTAACAGCCGTTGCACCTCTCCCTTAAACTCCCGGTGCGTCTATTAACAGCCGTTGCACCTCTCCCTTAAACTCCCGGTACGTCTATTAACAGCCGTGGCACCTCTCCCTTAAACTCCCGGTACGTCTATTAACAGCCGTGGTATCTCTCCCTTAAACTCCCGGTACGTCTATTAACTGCCCTGGCACCTCTCCCTTAAACTCCCGGTGCGTCTATTAACAGTCGTTGCACCTCTCCCTTAAACTCCCGGTGCGTCTATTAACAGCCGTTGCACCTCTCCCTTAAACTCCCGGTACGTCTATTAACAGCCGTGGCACCTCTCCCTTAAACTCCCGGTACGTCTATTAACAGCCGTGGCACCTCTCCCTTAAACTCCCGGTACGTCTATTAACTGCCCTCGCACCTCTCCCTTAAACTCCCGGTACGTCTATCAGCCGATGCACCTCTCCCTAAACCCCCGTTGCGTCTTTTAACAGCCGTTGCACCTCTCCCTTAAACTCCCGGTACGTCTATTAACAGCCGTGGCACCTCTCCCTTAAACTCCCGGTACGTCTATCAGCCAAAGCACCTCTCCCTTAAACTCCCGGTGCGTCTATTAACAGTCGTTGCACCTCTCCCTTAAACTCCCGGTACGTCTATCAGCCGATGCACCTCTCCCTTAAACTCCCGGTGCGTCTATTAACAGTCGTTGCACCTCTCCCTTAAACTCCCGGTACGTCTATCAGCCGTTGCACCTCTATCTTAAACTCCCGGTACGTCTATCAGCCGATGCACCTCTCCCTTAAACTCCCGGTACGTCTATTAACAGCCTTGGCACCTCTCCCTTAAACTCCCGGTACGTTAACAGCCGTGGCATCTCTCCCTTAAACTCCCGGTACGTCTATTAACAGCCGTGGCACCTCTCCCTTAAACTCCCGGTACGTCTATTAACTGCCCTGGCACCTTTCCCTTAAACTCCCGGTACGTCTATCAGCCAATGCACCTCTCCCTTAAACCCCCGTTGCGTCTTTTAACAGCCGTTGCACCTCTCCCTTAAACTCCCGGTACGTCTATTAACAGCCGTGGCACCTCTCCCTTAAACTCCCGGTACGTCTATCAGCCGATGCACCTCTCCCTTAAACCCCTGTTGCGTCTATTAACAGCCGTGGCACCTCTCCCTTAAACTCCCGGTACGTCTATTAACAGCCGATGCACCTCTCCCTTAAACTCCCGGTGCGTCTATTAACAGTCGTTGCACCTCTCCCTTAAACTCCCGGTACGTCTATTAACTGCCCTGGCACCTCTCCCTTAAACTCCCGGTACGTCTATCAGCCGATGCACCTCTCCCTTAAACCCCCGTTGCGTCTTTTAACAGCCGTGGCACCTCTCCCTTAAACTCCCGGTACGTCTATTAACAGCCGATGCACCTCTCCCTTAAACTCCCGGTACGTCTATTAACAGCCGTGGTATCTCTCCCTTAAACTCCCGGTACGTCTATTAACTGCCCTGGCACCTCTCCCTTAAACTCCCGGTGCGTCTATTAACAGTCGTTGCACCTCTCCCTTAAACTCCCGGTGCGTCTATTAACAGCCGTTGCACCTCTCCCTTAAACTCCCGGTACGTCTATTAACAGCCGTGGCACCTCTCCCTTAAACTCCCGGTACGTCTATTAACAGCCGTTGCACCTCTCCCTTAAACTCCCGGTACGTCTATTAACTGCCCTCGCACCTCTCCCTTAAACTCCCGGTACGTCTATCAGCCGATGCACCTCTCCCTTAAACCCCCGTTGCGTCTTTTAACAGCCGTTGCACCTCTCCCTTAAACTCCCGGTACGTCTATTAACAGCCGTGGCACCTCTCCCTTAAACTCCCGGTACGTCTATCAGCCAAAGCACCTCTCCCTTAAACTCCCGGTGCGTCTATTAACAGTCGTTGCACCTCTCCCTTAAACTCCCGGTACGTCTATCAGGCGATGCACCGCTCCCTTAAACTTCCGGTATGTCTATTAACAGCCGTGGCACCTCTCCCTTAAACTCCCGTTATGTCTATTAACAGCCGTGGCAACTCTCCCTTAAACTCCCGGTACGTCTATTAACAGCCGTGTACCTCTCCCTTAAACTCCCGGTACGTCTATTAACAGCCGTGGCACCTCTCCCTTTGACTCCCGGTACGTTAACAGCCGTGGCACCTCTCCCTTAAACTCCCGGTACGTCTATAACAACCGTGGCACCTCTCCCTTAAACTCCCGGACCTCTATTACCAGCCGTAGAACCTCTCCCTTAAACTCCCGGTGCGTCTATTAACAGCCGTGGCACCTCTCCCTTAAACTCCCGGTACGTCTATCAGCCGATGCACCTCTCCCTTAAACTCCCGGTGCGTCTATTAACAGTCGTTGCACCTCTCCCTTAAACTCCCGGTACGTCTACCAGCCGTTGCACCTCTATCTTAAACTCCCGGTACGTCTATCAGCCGATGCACCTCTCCCTTAAACTCCCGGTACGTCTATTAACAGCCTTGGCACCTCTCCCTTAAACTCCCGGTACGTTAACAGCCGTGGCATCTCTCCCTTAAACTCCCGGTACGTCTATTAACAGCCGTGGCACCTCTCCCTTAAACTCCCGGTACGTCTATTAACTGCCCTGGCACCTTTCCCTTAAACTCCCGGTACGTCTATCAGCCAATGCACCTCTCCCTTAAACCCCCGTTGCGTCTTTTAACAGCCGTTGCACCTCTCCCTTAAACTCCCGGTACGTCTATTAACAGCCGTGGCACCTCTCCCTTAAACTCCCGGTACGTCTATCAGCCGATGCACCTCTCCCTTAAACCCCCGTTGCGTCTATTAACAGCCGTGGCACCTCTCCCTTAAACTCCCGGTACGTCTATTAACAGCCGATGCACCTCTCCCTTAAACTCCCGGTGCGTCTATTAACAGTCGTTGCACCTCTCCCTTAAACTCCCGGTACGTCTATTAACTGCCCTGGCACCTCTCCCTTAAACTCCCGGTACGTCTATCAGCCGATGCACCTCTCCCTTAAACCCCCGTTGCGTCTTTTAACAGCCGTGGCACCTCTCCCTTAAACTCCCGGTACGTCTATTAACAGCCGATGCACCTCTCCCTTAAACTCCCGGTACGTCTATTAACAGCCGTGGCACCTCTCCCTTAAACTCCCGGTACGTCTATTAACTGCCCTGGCACCTCTCCCTTAAACTCCCGGTACGTCTATCAGCCAATGCACCTCTCCCTTAAACCCCCGTTGCGTCTTTTAACAGCCGTTGCACCTCTCCCTTAAACTCCCGTTACGTCTATTAACAGCCGTGGCAACTCTCCCTTAAACTCCCGGTACGTCTATTAACAGCCGTGTACCTCTCCCTTAAACTCCCGGTACGTCTATTAACAGCCGTGGCACCTCTCCCTTTAACTCCCGGTACGTTAACAGCCGTGGCACCTCTCCCTTAAACTCCCGGTACGTCTATAACAACCGTGGCACCTCTCCCTTAAACTCCCGGACCTCTATTACCAGCCGTAGAACCTCTCCCTTAAACTCCCGGTGCGTCTATTAACAGCCGTGGCACCTCTCCCTTAAACTCCCGGTACGTCTATCAGCCGATGCACCTCTCCCTTAAACTCCCGGTGCGTCTATTAACAGTCGTTGCACCTCTCCCTTAAACTCCCGGTACGTCTATCAGCCGTTGCACCTCTATCTTAAACTCCCGGTACGTCTATCAGCCGATGCACCTCTCCCTTAAACTCCCGGTACGTCTATTAACAGCCTTGGCACCTCTCCCTTAAACTCCCGGTACGTTAACAGCCGTGGCATCTCTCCCTTAAACTCCCGGTACGTCTATTAACAGCCGTGGCACCTCTCCCTTAAACTCCCGGTACGTCTATTAACTGCCCTGGCACCTTTCCCTTAAACTCCCGGTACGTCTATCAGCCAATGCACCTCTCCCTTAAACCCCCGTTGCGTCTTTTAACAGCCGTTGCACCTCTCCCTTAAACTCCCGGTACGTCTATTAACAGCCGTGGCACCTCTCCCTTAAACTCCCGGTACGTCTATCAGCCGATGCACCTCTCCCTTAAACCCCTGTTGCGTCTATTAACAGCCGTGGCACCTCTCCCTTAAACTCCCGGTACGTCTATTAACAGCCGATGCACCTCTCCCTTAAACTCCCGGTGCGTCTATTAACAGTCGTTGCACCTCTCCCTTAAACTCCCGGTACGTCTATTAACTGCCCTGGCACCTCTCCCTTAAACTCCCGGTACGTCTATCAGCCGATGCACCTCTCCCTTAAACCCCCGTTGCGTCTTTTAACAGCCGTGGCACCTCTCCCTTAAACTCCCGGTACGTCTATTAACAGCCGATGCACCTCTCCCTTAAACTCCCGGTACGTCTATTAACAGCCGTGGTATCTCTCCCTTAAACTCCCGGTACGTCTATTAACTGCCCTGGCACCTCTCCCTTAAACTCCCGGTGCGTCTATTAACAGTCGTTGCACCTCTCCCTTAAACTCCCGGTGCGTCTATTAACAGCCGTTGCACCTCTCCCTTAAACTCCCGGTACGTCTATTAACAGCCGTGGCACCTCTCCCTTAAACTCCCGGTACGTCTATTAACAGCCGTTGCACCTCTCCCTTAAACTCCCGGTACGTCTATTAACTGCCCTCGCACCTCTCCCTTAAACTCCCGGTACGTCTATCAGCCGATGCACCTCTCCCTTAAACCCCCGTTGCGTCTTTTAACAGCCGTTGCACCTCTCCCTTAAACTCCCGGTACGTCTATTAACAGCCGTGGCACCTCTCCCTTAAACTCCCGGTACGTCTATCAGCCAAAGCACCTCTCCCTTAAACTCCCGGTGCGTCTATTAACAGTCGTTGCACCTCTCCCTTAAACTCCCGGTACGTCTATCAGGCGATGCACCGCTCCCTTAAACTTCCGGTATGTCTATTAACAGCCGTGGCACCTCTCCCTTAAACTCCCGTTATGTCTATTAACAGCCGTGGCAACTCTCCCTTAAACTCCCGGTACGTCTATTAACAGCCGTGTACCTCTCCCTTAAACTCCCGGTACGTCTATTAACAGCCGTGGCACCTCTCCCTTTGACTCCCGGTACGTTAACAGCCGTGGCACCTCTCCCTTAAACTCCCGGTACGTCTATAACAACCGTGGCACCTCTCCCTTAAACTCCCGGACCTCTATTACCAGCCGTAGAACCTCTCCCTTAAACTCCCGGTGCGTCTATTAACAGCCGTGGCACCTCTCCCTTAAACTCCCGGTACGTCTATCAGCCGATGCACCTCTCCCTTAAACTCCCGGTGCGTCTATTAACAGTCGTTGCACCTCTCCCTTAAACTCCCGGTACGTCTACCAGCCGTTGCACCTCTATCTTAAACTCCCGGTACGTCTATCAGCCGATGCACCTCTCCCTTAAACTCCCGGTACGTCTATTAACAGCCTTGGCACCTCTCCCTTAAACTCCCGGTACGTTAACAGCCGTGGCATCTCTCCCTTAAACTCCCGGTACGTCTATTAACAGCCGTGGCACCTCTCCCTTAAACTCCCGGTACGTCTATTAACTGCCCTGGCACCTTTCCCTTAAACTCCCGGTACGTCTATCAGCCAATGCACCTCTCCCTTAAACCCCCGTTGCGTCTTTTAACAGCCGTTGCACCTCTCCCTTAAACTCCCGGTACGTCTATTAACAGCCGTGGCACCTCTCCCTTAAACTCCCGGTACGTCTATCAGCCGATGCACCTCTCCCTTAAACCCCCGTTGCGTCTATTAACAGCCGTGGCACCTCTCCCTTAAACTCCCGGTACGTCTATTAACAGCCGATGCACCTCTCCCTTAAACTCCCGGTGCGTCTATTAACAGTCGTTGCACCTCTCCCTTAAACTCCCGGTACGTCTATTAACTGCCCTGGCACCTCTCCCTTAAACTCCCGGTACGTCTATCAGCCGATGCACCTCTCCCTTAAACCCCCGTTGCGTCTTTTAACAGCCGTGGCACCTCTCCCTTAAACTCCCGGTACGTCTATTAACAGCCGATGCACCTCTCCCTTAAACTCCCGGTACGTCTATTAACAGCCGTGGCACCTCTCCCTTAAACTCCCGGTACGTCTATTAACTGCCCTGGCACCTCTCCCTTAAACTCCCGGTACGTCTATCAGCCAATGCACCTCTCCCTTAAACCCCCGTTGCGTCTTTTAACAGCCGTTGCACCTCTCCCTTAAACTCCCGGTACGTCTATTAACAGCCGTGGCACCTCTCCCTTAAACTCCCGGTACGTCTATCAGCCGATGCACCTCTCCCTTAAACTCCCGGTGCGTCTATTAACAGTCGTTGCACCTCTCCCTTAAACTCCCGGTACGTCTATCAGCCGTTGCACCTCTCCCTTAAACTCCTGGTACGTCTATCAGCCGATGCACCTCTCCCTTAAACTTCCGGTGCGTCTATTAACAGTCGTTGCACCTCTCCCTTAAACTCCCGGTACGTCTATCAGCCGATGCACCGCTCCCTTAAACTCCCGGTACGTCTATCAGCCGATGCACCTCTCCCTTAAGCCCCCGTTGCGTCTTTTAACAGCCGTTGCACCTCTCCCTTAAACTCCCGGTACGTCTATCAGCCGATGCACCTCTCCCTTAAACTCCCGGTGCGTCTATTAACAGCCGTGGCACCTCTCCCTTAAACTCCCGGTAGGTCTATCAGCCGATGCACCGCTCCCTTAAACTCCCGGTACGTCTATCAGCCGATGCACCTCTCCCTTAAACTCCCGGTACGTCTATTAACAGCCGTGGCACCTCTCCCTTAAACTCCCGGTACGTCTATTAACTGCCCTGGCACCTCTCCCTTAAACTCCCGGTACGTCTATCAGCCGATGCACCTCCCCCTTAAACCCCCGTTGCGTCTTTTAACAGCCGTTGCACCTCTCCCTTAAACTCCCGGTTCGTCTATTAACAGCCGTGGCACCTCCCCCTTAAACTCCCGGTACGTCTATCAGCCGATGCACCTCTCCCTTAAACTCCCGGTGCGTCTATTAACAGTCGTTGCACCTCTCCCTTAAACTCCCGGTACGTCTATTAACAGCCGTGGCACCTCTCCCTTAAACTCCTGGTACGTCTATTAACAGCCGTGGCACCTCTCCCTTAAACTCCCGGTACGTCTATTAACTGCCCTCGCAACTCTCACTTAAACTCCCGGTACG
This sequence comes from Gasterosteus aculeatus, assembly GCF_964276395.1. NCBI lineage: Eukaryota > Metazoa > Chordata > Actinopteri > Perciformes > Gasterosteidae > Gasterosteus > Gasterosteus aculeatus. Next base: position 20,184,073 of record NC_135709.1, on the reverse strand, counting down.
TCTATCAGCCGATGCACCTCTCCCTTAAACCCCCGTTGCGACTTTTAACAGCCGTTGCACCTCTCCATTAAACTCCCGGTACGTCTATTAACAGCCGTGGCACCTCTCCCTTAAACTCCCGGTACGTCTATCAGCCAAAGCACCTCTCCCTTAAACTCCCGGTGCGTCTATTAACAGTCGTTGCACCTCTCCCTTAAACTCCCGGTACGTCTATCAGGCGATGCACCGCTCCCTTAAACTTCCGGTATGTCTATTAACAGCCGTGGCACCTCTCCCTTAAACTCCCGTTACGTCTATTAACAGCCGTGGCAACTCTCCCTTAAACTCCCGGTACGTCTATCAGCCGATGCACCTCTCCCTTAAACCCCCGTTGCGTCTTTTAACAGCCGTTGCACCTCTCCCTTAAACTCCCGGTACGTCTATTAACAGCCGATGCACCTCTCCCTTAAACTCCCGGTGCGTCTATTAACAGTCGTTGCACCTCTCCCTTAAACTCCCGGTACGTCTATTAACTGCCCTGGCACCTCTCCCTTAAACTCCCGGTGCGTCTATCAACAGCCGTGGCACCTCTCCCTTAAACTCCCGGTACGTCTATCAGCCGATGCACCGCTCCCTTAAACTCCCGGTACGTCTATCAGCCGATGCACCTCTCCCTTAAACTCCCGGTACGTCTATTAACAGCCGTGGCACCTCTCCCTTAAACACCCGGTACGTCTATTACCTGCCCTGGCACCTCTCCCTTAAACTCCCGGTACGTCTATCAGCCGATGCACCTCTCCCTTAAACCCCCGTTGCGTCTTTTAACAGCCGTTGCACCTCTCCCTTAAACTCCCGGTGCGTCTATTAACAGCCGTTGCACCTCTCCCTTAAACTCCCGGTACGTCTATTAACAGCCGTGGCACCTCTCCCTTAAACTCCCGGTACGTCTATTAACAGCCGTGGTATCTCTCCCTTAAACTCCCGGTACGTCTATTAACTGCCCTGGCACCTCTCCCTTAAACTCCCGGTGCGTCTATTAACAGTCGTTGCACCTCTCCCTTAAACTCCCGGTGCGTCTATTAACAGCCGTTGCACCTCTCCCTTAAACTCCCGGTACGTCTATTAACAGCCGTGGCACCTCTCCCTTAAACTCCCGGTACGTCTATTAACAGCCGTGGCACCTCTCCCTTAAACTCCCGGTACGTCTATTAACTGCCCTCGCACCTCTCCCTTAAACTCCCGGTACGTCTATCAGCCGATGCACCTCTCCCTTAAACCCCCGTTGCGTCTTTTAACAGCCGTTGCACCTCTCCCTTAAACTCCCGGTACGTCTATTAACAGCCGTGGCCCCTCTCCCTTAAACTCCCGGTACGTCTATCAGCCGATTCACCTCTCCCTTAAACTCCCGGTGCGTCTATTAACAGTCGTTGCACCTCTCCCTTAAACTCCCGGTACGTCTATCAGCCGTTGCACCTCTCCCTTAAACTCCTGGTACGTCTATCAGCCGATGCACCTCTCCCTTAAACTTCCGGTGCGTCTATTAACAGTCGTTGCACCTCTCCCTTAAACTCCCGGTACGTCTATCAGCCGATGCACCGCTCCCTTAAACTCCCGGTACGTCTATCAGCCGATGCACCTCTCCCTTAAACCCCCGTTGTGTCTTTTAACAGCCGTTGCACCTCTCCCTTAAACTCCCGGTACGTCTATTAACAGCCGATGCACCTCTCCCTTAAACTCCCGGTGCGTCTATTAACAGTCGTTGCACCTCTCCCTTAAACTCCCGGTACGTCTATTAACTGCCCTGGCACCTCTCCCTTAAACTCCCGGTACGTCTATCAGCCGATGCACCTCTCCCTTAAACCCCCGTTGCGTCTTTTAACAGCCGTGGCACCTCTCCCTTAAACTCCCGGTACGTCTATTAACAGCCGATGCAGCTCTCCCTTAAACTCCCGGTACGTCTATTAACAGCCGTGGCACCTCTCCCTTAAACTCCCGGTACGTCTATTAACTGCCCTGGCACCTCTCCCTTAAACTCCCGGTACGTCTATCAGCCAATGCACCTCTCCCTTAAACCCCCGTTGCGTCTTTTAACAGCCGTTGCACCTCTCCCTTAAACTCCCGGTACGTCTATTAACAGCCGTGGCACCTCTCCCTTAAACTCCCGGTACGTCTATCAGCCGATGCACCTCTCCCTTAAACTCCCGGTGCGTCTATTAACAGTCGTTGCACCTCTCAATTAAACTCCCGGTACGTCTATCAGCCGTTGCACCTCTCCCTTAAACTCCTGGTACGTCTATCAGCCGATGCATCTCTCCCTTAAACTTCCGGTGCGTCTATTAACAGTCGTTGCACCTCTCCCTTAAACTCCCGGTACGTCTATCAGCCGATGCACCGCTCCCTTAAACTCCCGGTACGTCTATCAGCCGATGCACCTCTCCCTTAAGCCCCCGTTGCGTCTTTTAACAGCCGTTGCACCTCTCCCTTAAACTCCCGGTACGTCTATCAGCCGATGCACCTCTCCCTTAAACTCCCGGTGCGTCTATTAACAGCCGTGGCACCTCTCCCTTAAACTCCCGGTACGTCTATCAGCCGATGCACCGCTCCCTTAAACTCCCGGTACGTCTATCAGCCGATGCACCTCTCCCTTAAACTCCCGGTACGTCTATTAACAGCCGTGGCACCTCTCCCTTAAACTCCCGGTACATCTATTAACTGCCCTGGCACCTCTCCCTTAAACTCCCGGTACGTCTATCAGCCGATGCACCTCTCCCTTAAACTCCCGGTGCGTCTATTAACAGTCGTTGCACCTCTCCCTTAAACTCCCGGTACGTCTATCAGCCGTTGCACCTCTATCTTAAACTCCCGGTACGTCTATCAGCCGATGCACCTCTCCCTTAAACTCCCGGTACGTCTATTAACAGCCTTGGCACCTCTCCCTTAAACTCCCGGTACGTTAACAGCCGTGGCATCTCTCCCTTAAACTCCCGGTACGTCTATTAACAGCCGTGGCACCTCTCCCTTAAACTCCCGGTACGTCTATTAACTGCCCTGGCACCTTTCCCTTAAACTCCCGGTACGTCTATCAGCCAATGCACCTCTCCCTTAAACCCCCGTTGCGTCTTTTAACAGCCGTTGCACCTCTCCCTTAAACTCCCGGTACGTCTATTAACAGCCGTGGCACCTCTCCCTTAAACTCCCGGTACGTCTATCAGCCGATGCACCTCTCCCTTAAACCCCTGTTGCGTCTATTAACAGCCGTGGCACCTCTCCCTTAAACTCCCGGTACGTCTATTAACAGCCGATGCACCTCTCCCTTAAACTCCCGGTGCGTCTATTAACAGTCGTTGCACCTCTCCCTTAAACTCCCGGTACGTCTATTAACTGCCCTGGCACCTCTCCCTTAAACTCCCGGTACGTCTATCAGCCGATGCACCTCTCCCTTAAACCCCCGTTGCGTCTTTTAACAGCCGTGGCACCTCTCCCTTAAACTCCCGGTACGTCTATTAACAGCCGATGCACCTCTCCCTTAAACTCCCGGTACGTCTATTAACAGCCGTGGTATCTCTCCCTTAAACTCCCGGTACGTCTATTAACTGCCCTGGCACCTCTCCCTTAAACTCCCGGTGCGTCTATTAACAGTCGTTGCACCTCTCCCTTAAACTCCCGGTGCGTCTATTAACAGCCGTTGCACCTCTCCCTTAAACTCCCGGTACGTCTATTAACAGCCGTGGCACCTCTCCCTTAAACTCCCGGTACGTCTATTAACAGCCGTTGCACCTCTCCCTTAAACTTCCGGTACGTCTATTAACTGCCCTCGCACCTCTCCCTTAAACTCCCGGTACGTCTATCAGCCGATGCACCTCTCCCTTAAACCCCCGTTGCGTCTTTTAACAGCCGTTGCACCTCTCCCTTAAACTCCCGGTACGTCTATTAACAGCCGTGGCACCTCTCCCTTAAACTCCCGGTACGTCTATCAGCCAAAGCACCTCTCCCTTAAACTCCCGGTGCGTCTATTAACAGTCGTTGCACCTCTCCCTTAAACTCCCGGTACGTCTATCAGGCGATGCACCGCTCCCTTAAACTTCCGGTATGTCTATTAACAGCCGTGGCACCTCTCCCTTAAACTCCCGTTATGTCTATTAACAGCCGTGGCAACTCTCCCTTAAACTCCCGGTACGTCTATTAACAGCCGTGTACCTCTCCCTTAAACTCCCGGTACGTCTATTAACAGCCGTGGCACCTCTCCCTTTAACTCCCGGTACGTTAACAGCCGTGGCACCTCTCCCTTAAACTCCCGGTACGTCTATAACAACCGTGGCACCTCTCCCTTAAACTCCCGGACCTCTATTACCAGCCGTAGAACCTCTCCCTTAAACTCCCGGTGCGTCTATTAACAGCCGTGGCACCTCTCCCTTAAACTCCCGGTACGTCTATCAGCCGATGCACCTCTCCCTTAAACTCCCGGTGCGTCTATTAACAGTCGTTGCACCTCTCCCTTAAACTCCCGGTACGTCTACCAGCCGTTGCACCTCTATCTTAAACTCCCGGTACGTCTATCAGCCGATGCACCTCTCCCTTAAACTCCCGGTACGTCTATTAACAGCCTTGGCACCTCTCCCTTAAACTCCCGGTACGTTAACAGCCGTGGCATCTCTCCCTTAAACTCCCGGTACGTCTATTAACAGCCGTGGCACCTCTCCCTTAAACTCCCGGTACGTCTATTAACTGCCCTGGCACCTTTCCCTTAAACTCCCGGTACGTCTATCAGCCAATGCACCTCTCCCTTAAACCCCCGTTGCGTCTTTTAACAGCCGTTGCACCTCTCCCTTAAACTCCCGGTACGTCTATTAACAGCCGTGGCACCTCTCCCTTAAACTCCCGGTACGTCTATCAGCCGATGCACCTCTCCCTTAAACCCCCGTTGCGTCTATTAACAGCCGTGGCACCTCTCCCTTAAACTCCCGGTACGTCTATTAACAGCCGATGCACCTCTCCCTTAAACTCCCGGTGCGTCTATTAACAGTCGTTGCACCTCTCCCTTAAACTCCCGGTACGTCTATTAACTGCCCTGGCACCTCTCCCTTAAACTCCCGGTACGTCTATCAGCCGATGCACCTCTCCCTTAAACCCCCGTTGCGTCTTTTAACAGCCGTGGCACCTCTCCCTTAAACTCCCGGTACGTCTATTAACAGCCGATGCACCTCTCCCTTAAACTCCCGGTACGTCTATTAACAGCCGTGGCACCTCTCCCTTAAACTCCCGGTACGTCTATCAGCCGATGCACCTCTCCCTTAAACTCCCGGTGCGTCTATTAACAGTCGTTGCACCTCTCCCTTAAACTCCCGGTACGTCTATCAGCCGTTGCACCTCTCCCTTAAACTCCTGGTACGTCTATCAGCCGATGCACCTCTCCCTTAAACTTCCGGTGCGTCTATTAACAGTCGTTGCACCTCTCCCTTAAACTCCCGGTACGTCTATCAGCCGATGCACCGCTCCCTTAAACTCCCGGTACGTCTATCAGCCGATGCACCTCTCCCTTAAGCCCCCGTTGCGTCTTTTAACAGCCGTTGCACCTCTCCCTTAAACTCCCGGTACGTCTATCAGCCGATGCACCTCTCCCTTAAACTCCCGGTGCGTCTATTAACAGCCGTGGCACCTCTCCCTTAAACTCCCGGTAGGTCTATCAGCCGATGCACCGCTCCCTTAAACTCCCGGTACGTCTATCAGCCGATGCACCTCTCCCTTAAACTCCCGGTACGTCTATTAACAGCCGTGGCACCTCTCCCTTAAACTCCCGGTACGTCTATTAACTGCCCTGGCACCTCTCCCTTAAACTCCCGGTACGTCTATCAGCCGATGCACCTCCCCCTTCAACCCCCGTTGCGTCTTTTAACAGCCGTTGCACCTCTCCCTTAAACTCCCGGTTCGTCTATTAACAGCCGTGGCACCTCCCCCTTAAACTCCCGGTACGTCTATCAGCCGATGCACCTCTCCCTTAAACTCCCGGTGCGTCTATTAACAGTCGTTGCACCTCTCCCTTAAAATTCCCGGTACGTCTATTAACAGCCGTGGCACCTCTCCCTTAAACTCCTGGTACGTCTATTAACAGCCGTGGCACCTCTCCCTTAAACTCCCGGTACGTCTATTAACTGCCCTCGCACCTCTCACTTAAACTCCCGGTACGTCTATCAGCCGATGCACCTCTCCCTTAAACCCCCGTTGCGTCTTTTAACAGCCGTTGCACCTCTCCCTTAAACTCCCGGTACGTCTATTAACAGCCGTGGCACCTCTCCCTTAAACTCCCGGTGCGTCTATTAACAGTCGTTGCACCTCTCCCTTAAACTCCCGGTACGTCTATCAGGCGATGCACCGCTCCCTTAAACTTCCGGTATGTCTATTAACAGCCGTGGCACCTCTCCCTTAAACTCCCGTTACGTCTATTAACAGCCGTGGCAACTCTCCCTTAAACTCCCGGTACGTCTATTAACAGCCGTGTACCTCTCCCTTAAACTCCCGGTACGTCTATTAACAGCCGTGGCACCTCTCCCTTTAACTCCCGGTACGTTAACAGCCGTGGCACCTCTCCCTTAAACTCCCGGTACGTCTATAACAACCGTGGCACCTCTCCCTTAAACTCCCGGACCTCTATTACCAGCCGTAGAACCTCTCCCTTAAACTCCCGGTGCGTCTATTAACAGCCGTTGCACCTCTCCCTTAAACTCCCGGTACGTCTATCAGCCGTTGCACCTCTATCTTAAACTCCCGGTACGTCTATCAGCCGATGCACCTCTCCCTTAAACTCCCGGTACGTCTATTAACAGCCTTGGCACCTCTCCCTTAAACTCCCGGTACGTTAACAGCCGTGGCATCTCTCCCTTAAACTCCCGGTACGTCTATTAACAGCCGTGGCACCTCTCCCTTAAACTCCCGGTACGTCTATTAACTGCCCTGGCACCTTTCCCTTAAACTCCCGGTACGTCTATCAGCCAATGCACCTCTCCCTTAAACCCCCGTTGCGTCGTTTAACAGCCGTTGCACCTCTCCCTTAAACTCCCGGTACGTCTATTAACAGCCGTGGCACCTCTCCCTTAAACTCCCGGTACGTCTATCAGCCGATGCACCTCTCCCTTAAACCCCCGTTGCGTCTATTAACAGCCGTGGCACCTCTCCCTTAAACTCCCGGTACGTCTATTAACAGTCGTTGCACCTCTCCCTTAAACTCCCGGTACGTCTATTAACTGCCCTGGCACCTCTCCCTTAAACTCCCGGTACGTCTATCAGCCGATGCACCTCTCCCTTAAACCCCCGTTGCGTCTTTTAACAGCCGTGGCACCTCTCCCTTAAACTCCCGGTACGTCTATTAACAGCCGATGCACCTCTCCCTTAAACTCCCGGTACGTCTATTAACAGCCGTGGCACCTCTCCCTTAAACTCCCGGTACGTCTATTAACTGCCCTGGCACCTCTCCCTTAAACTCCCGGTACGTCTATCAGCCAATGCACCTCTCCCTTAAACCCCCGTTGCGTCTTTTAACAGCAGTTGCACCTCTCCCTTAAACTCCCGGTACGTCTATTAACAGCCGTGGCACCTCTCCCTTAAACTCCCGGTACGTCTATAACAACCGTGGCACCTCTCCCTTAAACTCCCGGACCTCTATTACCAGCCGTAGAACCTCTCCCTTAAACTCCCGGTGCGTCTATTAACAGCCGTGGCACCTCTCCCTTAAACTCCCGGTACGTCTATCAGCCGATGCACCTCTCCCTTAAACTCCCGGTGCGTCTATTAACAGTCGTTGCACCTCTCCCTTAAACTCCCGGTACGTCTATCAGCCGTTGCACCTCTATCTTAAACTCCCGGTACGTCTATCAGCCGATGCACCTCTCCCTTAAACTCCCGGTACGTCTATTAACAGCCTTGGCACCTCTCCCTTAAACTCCCGGTACGTTAACAGCCAATGCACCTCTCCCTTAAACCCACGTTGCGTCTTTTAACAGCCGTTGCACCTCTCCCTTAAACTCCCGGTACGTCTATTAACAGCCGTGGCACCTCTCCCTTAAACTCCCGGTACGTCTATCAGCCGATGCACCTCTCCCTTAAACCCCCGTTGCGTCTATTAACAGCCGTGGCACCTCTCCCTTAAACTCCCGGTACGTCTATTAACATCCGATGCACCTCTCCCTTAAACTCCCGGTGCGTCTATTAACAGTCGTTGCACCTCTCCCTTAAACTCCCGGTACGTCTATTAACTGCCCTGGCACCTCTCCCTTAAAATCCCGGTACGTCTATCAGCCAATGCACCTCTCCCTTAAACCACCCGTTGCGTCTTTTAACAGCCGTTGCACCTCTCCCTTAAACTCCCGGTACGTCTATTAACAGCCGTGGCACCTCTCCCTTAAACTCCCGGTACGTCTATCAGCCGATGCACCTCTCCCTTAAACTCCCGGTGCGTCTATTAACAGTCGTTGCACCTCTCCCTTAAACTCCCGGTACGTCTATCAGCCTTTGCACCTCTCCCTTAAACTCCTGGTACGTCTATCAGCCGATGCATCTCTCCCTTAAACTTCCGGTGCGTCTATTAACAGTCGTTGCACCTCTCCCTTAAACTCCCGGTACGTCTATCAGCCAATGCACCGCTCCCTTAAACTCCCGGTACGTCTATTAGCCGATGCACCTCTCCCTTAAGCCCCCGTTGCGTCTTTTAACAGCCGTTGCACCTCTCCCTTAAACTCCCGGTACGTCTATCAGCCGATGCACCTCTCCCTTAAACTCCCGGTGCGTCTATTAACAGCCGTGGCACCTCTCCCTTAAACTCCCGGTACGTCTATCAGCCGATGCACCGCTCCCTTAAACTCCCGGTACGTCTATCAGCCGATGCACCTCTCCCTTAAACTCCCGGTACGTCTATTAACAGCCTTGGCACCTCTCCCTTAAACTCCCGGTACGTCTATTAACTGCCCTGGCACCTCTCCTTTAAACTCCCGGTACGTCTATCAGCCGATGCACCTCTCCCTTAAACCCCCGTTGCGTCTTTTAACAGCCGTTGCACCTCTCCCTTAAACTCCCGGTACGTCTATTAACAGCCGTGGCACCTCTCCCTTAAACTCCCGGTACGTCTATCAGCCGATGCACCTCTCCCTTAAACTCCCGGTGCGTCTATTAACAGTCGTTGCACCTCTCCCTTAAACTCCCGGTACGTCTATCAGCCGTTGGACCTCTATCTTAAACTCCCGGTACGTCTATCAGCCGATGCACCTCTCCCTTAAACTCCCGGTACGTCTATTAACAGCCTTGGCACCTCTCCCTTAAACTCCCGGTACGTTAACAGCCGTGGCATCTCTCCCTTAAACTCCCGGTACGTCTATTAACAGCCGTGGCACCTCTCCCTTAAACTCCCGGTGCGTCTATTAACAGCCGTTGCACCTCTCCCTTAAACTCCTGGTACGTCTATTAACAGCCGTGGCACCTCTCCCTTAAACTCCCGGTACGTCTATTAACAGCCGTGGTACCTCTCCCTTAAACTCCCGGTACGTCTATTAACTGCCCTGGCACCTCTCCCTTAAACTCCCGGTGCGTCTATTAACAGCCGTTGCACCTCTCCCTTAAACTCCCGGTACGTCTATTAACAGCCGTGGCACCTCTCCCTTAAACTCCCGGTACGTCTATTAACAGCCGTGGTACCTCTCCCTTAAACTCCCGGTACGTCTATTAACTGCCCTGGCACCTCTCCCTTAAACTCCCGGTGCGTCTATTAACAGTCGTTGCGCCTCTCCCTTAAACTCCCGGTGCGTCTATTAACAGCCGTTGCACCTCTCCCTTAAACTCCCGGTACGTCTATTAACAGCCGTGGCACCTCTCCCTTAAACTCCCGGTACGTCTATTAACAGCCGTGGCACCTCTCCCTTAAACTCCCGGTACGTTTATTAACTGCCCTCGCACCTCTCCCTTAAACTCCCGGTACGTCTATCAGCCGATGCACCTCTCCCTTAAACCCCCGTTGCGTCTTTTAACAGCCGTTGCACCTCTCCCTTAAACTCCCGGTACGTCTATTAACAGCCGTGGCACCTCTCCCTTAAACTCCCGGTACGTCTATCAGCCAAAGCACCTCTCCCTTAAACTCCCGGTGCGTCTATTAACAGTCGTTGCACCTCTCCCTTAAACTTCCGGTATGTCTATTAACAGCCGTGGCACCTCTCCCTTAAACTCCCGTTACGTCTATTAACAGCCGTGGCAACTCTCCCTTAAACTCCCGGTACGTCTATTAACAGCCGTGTACCTCTCCCTTAAACTCCCGGTACGTCTATTAACAGCCGTGGCACCTCTCCCTTTAACTCCCGGTACGTTAACAGCCGTGGCACCTCTCCCTTAAACTCCCGGTACGTCTATAACAACCGTGGCACCTCTCCCTTAAACTCCCGGACCTCTATTACCAGCCGTAGAACCTCTCCCTTAAACTCCCGGTGCGTCTATTAACAGCCGTGGCACCTCTCCCTTAAACTCCCGGTACGTCTATCAGCCGATGCACCTCTCCCTTAAACTCCCGGTGCGTCTATTAACAGTCGTTGCACCTCTCCCTTAAACTCCCGGTACGTCTATCAGCCGTTGCACCTCTATCTTAAACTCCCGGTACGTCTATCAGCCGATGCACCTCTCCCTTAAACTCCCGGTACGTCTATTAACAGCCTTGGCACCTCTCCCTTAAACTCCCGGTACGTTAACAGCCGTGGCATCTCTCCCTTAAACTCCCGGTACGTCTATTAACAGCCGTGGCACCTCTCCCTTAAACTCCCAGTACGTCTATTAACTGCCCTGGCACCTTTCCCTTAAACTCCCGGTACGTCTATCAGCCAATGCACCTCTCCCTTAAACCCCCGTTGCGTCTTTTAACAGCCGTTGCACCTCTCCCTTAAACTCCCGGTACGTCTATTAACAGCGGTGGCACCTTTCCCTTAAACTCCCGGTACGTCTATCAGCCGATGCACCTCTCCCTTAAACCCCCGTTGCGTCTATTAACAGCCGTGGCACCTCTCCCTTAAACTCCCGGTACGTCTATTAACAGCCGATGCACCTCTCCCTTAAACTCCCGGTGCGTCTATTAACAGCCGATGCACCTCTCCCTTAAACTCCCGGTTCGTCTATTAACAGTCGTTGCACCTCTCCCTTAAACTCCCGGTACGTCTATTAACTGCCCTGGCACCTCTCCCTTAAACTCCCGGTACGTCTATCAGCCGATGCACCTCTCCCTTAAACCCCGTTGCGTCTTTTAACAGCAGTGGCACCTCTCCCTTAAACTCCCGGTACGTCTATTAACAGCCGATGCACCTCTCCCTTAAACTCCCGGTACGTCTATTAACAGCCGTGGCACCTCTCCCTTAAACTCCCGGTACGTCTATTAACTGCCCTGGCACCTCTCCCTTAAACTCCCGGTACGTCTATCAGCCAATGCACCTCTCCCTTAAACCCCCGTTGCGTCTTTTAACAGCCGTTGCACCTCTCCCTTAAACTCCCGGTACGTCTATTAACAGCCGTGGCACCTCTCCCTTAAACTCCCGGTACGTCTATCAGCCGATGCACCTCTCCCTTAAACTCCCGGTGCGTCTATTAACAGTCGTTGCACCTCTCAATTAAACTCCCGGTACGTCTATCAGCCGTTGCACCTCTCCCTTAAACTCCTGGTACGTCTATCAGCCGATGCATCTCTCCCTTAAACTTCCGGTGCGTCTATTAACAGTCGTTGCACCTCTCCCTTAAACTCCCGGTACGTCTATCAGCCGATGCACCGCTCCCTTAAACTCCCGGTACGTCTATCAGCCGATGCACCTCTCCCTTAAGCCCCCGTTGCGTCTTTTAACAGCCGTTGCACCTCTCCCTTAAACTCCCGGTACGTCTATCAGCCGATGCACCTCTCCCTTAAACTCCCGGTGCGTCTATTAACAGCCGTGGCACCTCTCCCTTAAACTCCCGGTACGTCTATCAGCCGATGCACCGCTCCCTTAAACTCCCGGTACGTCTATCAGCCGATGCACCTCTCCCTTAAACTCCCGGTACGTCTATTAACAGCCGTGGCACCTCTCCCTTAAACTCCCGGTACGTCTATTAACTGCCCTGGCACCTCTCCCTTAAACTCCCGGTACGTCTATCAGCCGATGCACCTCTCCCTTAAACCCCCGTTGCGTCTTTTAACAGCCGTGGCACCTCTCCCTTAAACTCCCGGTACGTCTATTAACAGCCGATGCACCTCTCCCTTAAACTCCCGGTGCGTCTATTAACAGTCGTTGCACCTCTCCCTTAAACTCCCGGTACGTCTATTAACTGCCCTGGCACCTCTCCCTTAAACTCCCGGTACGTCTATCAGCCGATGCACCTCTCCCTTAAACTCCCGGTACGTCTATTAACAGCCTTGGCACCTCTCCCTTAAACTCCCGGTACGTTAACAGCCGTGGCATCTCTCCCTTAAACTCCCGGTACGTCTATTAACAGCCGTGGCACCTCTCCCTTAAACTCCCAGTACGTCTATTAACTGCCCTGGCACCTTTCCCTTAAACTCCCGGTACGTCTATCAGCCAATGCACCTCTCCCTTAAACCCCCGTTGCGTCTTTTAACAGCCGTTGCACCTCTCCCTTAAACTCCCGGTACGTCTATTAACAGCGGTGGCACCTTTCCCTTAAACTCCCGGTACGTCTATCAGCCGATGCACCTCTCCCTTAAACCCCCGTTGCGTCTATTAACAGCCGTGGCACCTCTCCCTTAAACTCCCGGTACGTCTATTAACAGCCGATGCACCTCTCCCTTAAACTCCCGGTGCGTCTATTAACAGCCGATGCACCTCTCCCTTAAACTCCCGGTTCGTCTATTAACAGTCGTTGCACCTCTCCCTTAAACTCCCGGTACGTCTATTAACTGCCCTGGCACCTCTCCCTTAAACTCCCGGTACGTCTATCAGCCGATGCACCTCTCCCTTAAACCCCGTTGCGTCTTTTAACAGCAGTGGCACCTCTCCCTTAAACTCCCGGTACGTCTATTAACAGCCGATGCACCTCTCCCTTAAACTCCCGGTACGTCTATTAACAGCCGTGGCACCTCTCCCTTAAACTCCCGGTACGTCTATTAACTGCCCTGGCACCTCTCCCTTAAACTCCCGGTACGTCTATCAGCCAATGCACCTCTCCCTTAAACCCCCGTTGCGTCTTTTAACAGCCGTTGCACCTCTCCCTTAAACTCCCGGTACGTCTATTAACAGCCGTGGCACCTCTCCCTTAAACTCCCGGTACGTCTATCAGCCGATGCACCTCTCCCTTAAACTCCCGGTGCGTCTATTAACAGTCGTTGCACCTCTCAATTAAACTCCCGGTACGTCTATCAGCCGTTGCACCTCTCCCTTAAACTCCTGGTACGTCTATCAGCCGATGCATCTCTCCCTTAAACTTCCGGTGCGTCTATTAACAGTCGTTGCACCTCTCCCTTAAACTCCCGGTACGTCTATCAGCCGATGCACCGCTCCCTTAAACTCCCGGTACGTCTATCAGCCGATGCACCTCTCCCTTAAGCCCCCGTTGCGTCTTTTAACAGCCGTTGCACCTCTCCCTTAAACTCCCGGTACGTCTATCAGCCGATGCACCTCTCCCTTAAACTCCCGGTGCGTCTATTAACAGCCGTGGCACCTCTCCCTTAAACTCCCGGTACGTCTATCAGCCGATGCACCGCTCCCTTAAACTCCCGGTACGTCTATCAGCCGATGCACCTCTCCCTTAAACTCCCGGTACGTCTATTAACAGCCGTGGCACCTCTCCCTTAAACTCCCGGTACGTCTATTAACTGCCCTGGCACCTCTCCCTTAAACTCCCGGTACGTCTATCAGCCGATGCACCTCTCCCTTAAACCCCCGTTGCGTCTTTTAACAGCCGTGGCACCTCTCCCTTAAACTCCCGGTACGTCTATTAACAGCCGATGCACCTCTCCCTTAAACTCCCGGTGCGTCTATTAACAGTCGTTGCACCTCTCCCTTAAACTCCCGGTACGTCTATTAACTGCCCTGGCACCTCTCCCTTAAACTCCCGGTACGTCTATCAGCCGATGCACCTCTCCCTTAAACCCTGTTGCGTCTTTTAACAGCCGTGGCACCTCTCCCTTAAACTCCCGGTACGTCTATTAACAGCCGATGCACCTCTCCCTTAAACTCCCGGTACGTCTATTAACAGCCGTGGCACCTCTCCCTTAAACTCCCGGTACGTCTATTAACTGCCCTGGCACCTCTCCCTTAAACTCCCGGTACGTCTATCAGCCAATGCACCTCTCCCTTAAACCCCCGTTGCGTCTTTTAACAGCCGTTGCACCTCTCCCTTAAACTCCCGGTACGTCTATTAACAGCCGTGGCACCTCTCCCTTAAACTCCCGGTACGTCTATCAGCCGATGCACCTCTCCCTTAAACTCCCGGTGCGTCTATTAACAGTCGTTGCACCTCTCAATTAAACTCCCGGTACGTCTATCAGCCGTTGCACCTCTCCCTTAAACTCCTGGTACGTCTATCAGCCGATGCATCTCTCCCTTAAACTTCCGGTGCGTCTATTAACAGTCGTTGCACCTCTCCCTTAAACTCCCGGTACGTCTATCAGCCGATGCACCGCTCCCTTAAACTCCCGGTACGTCTATCAGCCGATGCACCTCTCCCTTAAGCCCCCGTTGCGTCTTTTAACAGCCGTTGCACCTCTCCCTTAAACTCCCGGTACGTCTATCAGCCGATGCACCTCTCCCTTAAACTCCCGGTGCGTCTATTAACAGCCGTGGCACCTCTCCCTTAAACTCCCGGTGCGTCTATCAGCCGATGCACCGCTCCCTTAAACTCCCGGTACGTCTATCAGCCGATGCACCTCTCCCTTAAACTCCCGGTACGTCTATTAACAGCCGTGGCACCTCTCCCTTAAACTCCCGGTACGTCTATTAACTGCCCTGGCACCTCTCCCTTAAACTCCCGGTACGTCTATCAGCCGATGCACCTCTCCCTTAAACCCCCGTTGCGTCTTTTAACAGCCGTTGCACCTCTATCTTAAACTCCCGGTACGTCTATCAGCCGATGCACCTCTCCCTTAAACTCCCGGTGCGTCTATTAACAGTCGTTGCACCTCTCCCTTAAACTCCCGGTACGTCTATCAGCCGTTGCACCTCTATCTTAAACTCCCGGTACGTCTATCAGCCGATGCACCTCTCCCTTAAACTCCCGGTACGTCTATTAACAGCCTTGGCACCTCTCCCTTAAACTCCCGGTACGTTAACAGCCGTGGCATCTCTCCCTTAAACTCCCGGTACGTCTATTAACAGCCGTGGCACCTCTCCCTTAAACTCCCGGTACGTCTATTAACTGCCCTGGCACCTTTCCCTTAAACTCCCGGTACGTCTATCAGCCAATGCACCTCTCCCTTAAACCCCCGTTGCGTCTTTTAACAGCCGTTGCACCTCTCCCTTAAACTCCCGGTACGTCTATTAACAGCGGTGGCACCTTTCCCTTAAACTCCCGGTACGTCTATCAGCCGATGCACCTCTCCCTTAAACCCCCGTTGCGTCTATTAACAGCCGTGGCACCTCTCACTTAAACTCCCGGTACGTCTATTAACAGCCGATGCACCTCTCCCTTAAACTCCCGGTGCGTCTATTAACAGTCGTTGCACCTCTCCCTTAAACTCCCGGTACGTCTATTAACTGCCCTGGCACCTCTCCCTTAAACTCCCGGTACGTCTATCAGCCGATGCACCTCTCCCTTAAACCCCGTTGCGTCTTTTAACAGCCGTGGCACCTCTCCCTTAAACTCCCGGTACGTCTATTAACAGCCGATGCACCTCTCCCTTAAACTCCCGGTACGTCTATTAACTGCCCTGGCACCTCTCCCTTAAACTCCCGGTACGTCTATCAGCCAATGCACCTCTCCCTTAAACCCCCGTTGCGTCTTTTAACAGCCGTTGCACCTCTCCCTTAAACTCCCGGTACGTCTATTAACAGCCGTGGCACCTCTCCCTTAAACTCCCGGTACGTCTATCAGCCGATGCACCTCTCCCTTAAACTCCCGGTGCGTCTATTAACAGTCGTTGCACCTCTCAATTAAACTCCCGGTACGTCTATCAGCCGTTGCACCTCTCCCTTAAACTCCTGGTACGTCTATCAGCCGATGCATCTCTCCCTTAAACTTCCGGTGCGTCTATTAACAGTCGTTGCACCTCTCCCTTAAACTCCCGGTACGTCTATCAGCCGATGCACCGCTCCCTTAAACTCCCGGTACGTCTATCAGCCGATGCACCTCTCCCTTAAGCCCCCGTTGCGTCTTTTAACAGCCGTTGCACCTCTCCCTTAAACTCCCGGTACGTCTATCAGCCGATGCACCTCTCCCTTAAACTCCCGGTGCGTCTATTAACAGCCGTGGCACCTCTCCCTTAAACTCCCGTAACGTCTATCAGCCGATGCACCGCTCCCTTAAACTCCCGGTACGTCTATCAGCCGATGCACCTCTCCCTTAAACTCCCGGTACGTCTATTAACAGCCGTGGCACCTCTCCCTTAAACTCCCGGTACGTCTATTAACTGCCCTGGCACCTCTCCCTTAAACTCCCGGTGCGTCTATTATCAGCCGTTGCACCTCTCCCTTAAACTCCCGGTACGTCTATTAACAGCCGTGGCACCTCTCCCTTAAATTCCCGGTACGTCTATTAACAGCCGTGGTACCTCTCCCTTAAACTCCCGGTACGTCTATTAACTGCCCTGGCACCTCTCCCTTAAACTCCCGGTACGTCTATTAACAGCCGTGGCACCTCTCCCTTAAACTCCCGGTACGTCTATTAACAGCCGTGGCACCTCTCCCTTAAACTCCCGGTACGTCTATCAGCCAAAGCACCTCTCCCTTAAACTCCCGGTGCGTCTATTAACAGTCGTTGCACCTCTCCCTTAAACTTCCGGTATGTCTATTAACAGCCGTGGCACCTCTCCCTTAAACTCCCGTTACGTCTATTAACAGCCGTGGCAACTCTCCCTTAAACTCCCGGTACGTCTATTAACAGCCGTGTACCTCTCCCTTAAACTCCCGGTACGTCTATTAACAGCCGTGGCACCTCTCCCTTTAACTCCCGGTACGTTAACAGCCGTGGCACCTCTCCCTTAAACTCCCGGTACGTCTATAACAACCGTGGCACCTCTCCCTTAAACTCCCGGACCTCTATTACCAGCCGTAGAACCTCTCCCTTAAACTCCCGGTGCGTCTATTAACAGCCGTTGCACCTCTCCCTTAAACTCCCGGTACGTCTATTAACAGCCGTGGCACCTCTCCCTTAAACTCCCGGTACGTCTATAACAACCGTGGTACCTCTCCCTTAAACTCCCGGTACGTCTATTAACAGCCGTGGCACCTCTCCCTTAAACTCCCGGTACGTCTATTAACAGCCGTGGCACCTCTCCCTTAAACTCCCGGTACGTCTATTAACTGCCCTCGCACCTCTCCCTTAAACTCCCGGTACGTCTATCAGCCAAAGCACCTCTCCCTTAAACTCCCGGTGCGTCTATTAACAGTCGTTGCACCGCTCCCTTAAACTTCCGGTATGTCTATTAACAGCCGTGGCACCTCTCCCTTAAACTCCCGTTACGTCTATTAACAGCCGTGGCAACTCTCCCTTAAACTCCCGGTACGTCTATTAACAGCCGTGTACCTCTCCCTTAAACTCCCGGTACGTCTATTAACAGCCGTGGCACCTCTCCCTTTAACTCCCGGTACGTTAACAGCCGTGGCACCTCTCCCTTAAACTCCCGGTACGTCTATAACAACCGTGGCACCTCTCCCTTAAACTCCCGGACCTCTATTACCAGCCGTAGAACCTCTCCCTTAAACTCCCGGTGCGTCTATTAACAGCCGTGGCACCTCTCCCTTAAACTCCCGGTACGTCTATTAACAGTCGTTGCACCTCTCCCTTAAACTCCCGGTACGTCTATTAACAGCCGTGGTATCTCTCCCTTAAACTCCCGGTACGTCTATTAACTGCCCTGGCACCTCTCCCTTAAACTCCCGGTGCGTCTATTAACAGTCGTTGCACCTCTCCCTTAAACTCCCGGTGCGTCTATTAACAGCCGTTGCACCTCTCCCTTAAACTCCCGGTACGTCTATTAACAGCCGTGGCACCTCTCCCTTAAACTCCCGGTACGTCTATTAACAGCCGTGGCACCTCTCCCTTAAACTCCCGGTACGTCTATTAACTGCCCTCGCACCTCTCCCTTAAACTCCCGGTACGTCTATCAGCCGATGCACCTCTCCCTTAAACCCCCGTTGCGTCTTTTAACAGCCGTTGCACCTCTCCCTTAAACTCCCGGTACGTCTATTAACAGCCGTGGCCCCTCTCCCTTAAACTCCCGGTACGTCTATCAGCCGATTCACCTCTCCCTTAAACTCCCGGTGCGTCTATTAACAGTCGTTGCACCTCTCCCTTAAACTCCCGGTACGTCTATCAGCCGTTGCACCTCTCCCTTAAACTCCTGGTACGTCTATCAGCCGATGCACCTCTCCCTTAAACTTCCGGTGCGTCTATTAACAGTCGTTGCACCTCTCCCTTAAACTCCCGGTACGTCTATCAGCCGATGCACCGCTCCCTTAAACTCCCGGTACGTCTATCAGCCGATGCACCTCTCCCTTAAACCCCCGTTGCGTCTTTTAACAGCCGTTGCACCTCTCCCTTAAACTCCCGGTACGTCTATTAACAGCCGATGCACCTCTCCCTTAAACTCCCGGTGCGTCTATTAACAGTCGTTGCACCTCTCCCTTAAACTCCCGGTACGTCTATTAACTGCCCTGGCACCTCTCCCTTAAACTCCCGGTGCGTCTATCAACAGCCGTGGCACCTCTCCCTTAAACTCCCGGTACGTCTATCAGCCGATGCACCGCTCCCTTAAACTCCCGGTACGTCTATCAGCCGATGCACCTCTCCCTTAAACTCCCGGTACGTCTATTAACAGCCGTGGCACCTCTCCCTTAAACACCCGGTACGTCTATTAACTGCCCTGGCACCTCTCCCTTAAACTCCCGGTACGTCTATCAGCCGATGCACCTCTCCCTTAAACCCCCGTTGCGTCTTTTAACAGCCGTTGCACCTCTCCCTTAAACTCCCGGTGCGTCTATTAACAGCCGTTGCACCTCTCCCTTAAACTCCCGGTACGTCTATTAACAGCCGTGGCACCTCTCCCTTAAACTCCCGGTACGTCTATTAACAGCCGTGGTATCTCTCCCTTAAACTCCCGGTACGTCTATTAACTGCCCTGGCACCTCTCCCTTAAACTCCCGGTGCGTCTATTAACAGTCGTTGCACCTCTCCCTTAAACTCCCGGTGCGTCTATTAACAGCCGTTGCACCTCTCCCTTAAACTCCCGGTACGTCTATTAACAGCCGTGGCACCTCTCCCTTAAACTCCCGGTACGTCTATTAACAGCCGTGGCACCTCTCCCTTAAACTCCCGGTACGTCTATTAACTGCCCTCGCACCTCTCCCTTAAACTCCCGGTACGTCTATCAGCCGATGCACCTCTCCCTTAAACCCCCGTTGCGTCTTTTAACAGCCGTTGCACCTCTCCCTTAAACTCCCGGTACGTCTATTAACAGCCGTGGCCCCTCTCCCTTAAACTCCCGGTACGTCTATCAGCCGATTCACCTCTCCCTTAAACTCCCGGTGCGTCTATTAACAGTCGTTGCACCTCTCCCTTAAACTCCCGGTACGTCTATCAGCCGTTGCACCTCTCCCTTAAACTCCTGGTACGTCTATCAGCCGATGCACCTCTCCCTTAAACTTCCGGTGCGTCTATTAACAGTCGTTGCACCTCTCCCTTAAACTCCCGGTACGTCTATCAGCCGATGCACCGCTCCCTTAAACTCCCGGTACGTCTATCAGCCGATGCACCTCTCCCTTAAACCCCCGTTGCGTCTTTTAACAGCCGTTGCACCTCTCCCTTAAACTCCCGGTACGTCTATTAACAGCCGATGCACCTCTCCCTTAAACTCCCGGTGCGTCTATTAACAGTCGTTGCACCTCTCCCTTAAACTCCCGGTACGTCTATTAACTGCCCTGGCACCTCTCCCTTAAACTCCCGGTACGTCTATCAGCCGATGCACCTCTCCCTTAAACCCCCGTTGCGTCTTTTAACAGCCGTGGCACCTCTCCCTTAAACTCCCGGTACGTCTATTAACAGCCGATGCAGCTCTCCCTTAAACTCCCGGTACGTCTATTAACAGCCGTGGCACCTCTCCCTTAAACTCCCGGTACGTCTATTAACTGCCCTGGCACCTCTCCCTTAAACTCCCGGTACGTCTATCAGCCAATGCACCTCTCCCTTAAACCCCCGTTGCGTCTTTTAACAGCCGTTGCACCTCTCCCTTAAACTCCCGGTACGTCTATTAACAGCCGTGGCACCTCTCCCTTAAAATCCCGGTACGTCTATCAGCCGATGCACCTCTCCCTTAAACTCCCGGTGCGTCTATTAACAGTCGTTGCACCTCTCAATTAAACTCCCGGTACGTCTATCAGCCGTTGCACCTCTCCCTTAAACTCCTGGTACGTCTATCAGCCGATGCATCTCTCCCTTAAACTTCCGGTGCGTCTATTAACAGTCGTTGCACCTCTCCCTTAAACTCCCGGTACGTCTATCAGCCGATGCACCGCTCCCTTAAACTCCCGGTACGTCTATCAGCCGATGCACCTCTCCCTTAAGCCCCCGTTGCGTCTTTTAACAGCCGTTGCACCTCTCCCTTAAACTCCCGGTACGTCTATCAGCCAATGCACCTCTCCCTTAAACTCCCGGTGCGTCTATTAACAGCCGTGGCACCTCTCCCTTAAACTCCCGGTACGTCTATCAGCCGATGCACCGCTCCCTTAAACTCCCGGTACGTCTATCAGCCGATGCACCTCTCCCTTAAACTCCCGGTACGTCTATTAACAGCCGTGGCACCTCTCCCTTAAACTCCCGGTACATCTATTAACTGCCCTGGCACCTCTCCCTTAAACTCCCGGTACGTCTATCAGCCGATGCACCTCTCCCTTAAACCCCCGTTGCGTCTTTTAACAGCCGTTGCACCTCTCCCTTAAACTCCCGGTACGTCTATCAGCCGTTGCACCTCTATCTTAAACTCCCGGTACGTCTATCAGCCGATGCACCTCTCCCTTAAACTCCCGGTACGTCTATTAACAGCCGTTGCACCTCTCCCTTAAACTCCCGGTACGTCTATTAACAGCCGTGGCACCTCTCCCTTAAACTCCCGGTACGTCTATTAACAGCCGTGGTACCTCTCCCTTAAACTCCCGGTACGTCTATTAACTGCCCTGGCACCTCTCCCTTAAACTCCCGGTGCGTCTATTATCAGCCGTTGCACCTCTCCCTTAAACTCCCGGTACGTCTATTAACAGCCGTGGCACCTCTCCCTTAAACTCCCGGTACGTCTATTAACAGCCGTGGCAGCTCTCCCTTAAACTCCCGGTACGTCTATTAACTGCCCTCGCACCTCTCCCTTAAACTCCCGGTACGTCTATCAGCCGATGCACCTCTCCCTTAAACCCCCGTTGCGTCTTTTAACAGCCGTTGCACCTCTCCCTTAAACTCCCGGTACGTCTATTAACAGCCGTGGCACCTCTCCCTTAAACTCCCGGTACGTCTATCAGCCAAAGCACCTCTCCCTTAAACTCCCGGTGCGTCTATTAACAGTCGTTGCACCTCTCCCTTAAACTCCCGGTACGTCTATCAGGCGATGCACCGCTCCCTTAAACTTCCGGTATGTCTATTAACAGCCGTGGCACCTCTCCCTTAAACCCCCGTTGCGTCTTTTAACAGCCGTTGCACCTCTCCCTTAAACTCCCGGTACGTCTATCAGCCGATGCACCTCTCCCTTAAACTCCCGGTGCGTCTATCAGCCGATGCACCTCTCCCTTAAACTCCCGGTGCGTCTATCAACAGCCGTGGCACCTCTCCCTTAAACTCCCGGTACGTCTATCAGCCGATGCACCGCTCCCTTAAACTCCCGGTACGTCTATCAGCCGATGCACCTCTCCCTTAAACTCCCGGTACGTCTATTAACAGCCGTGGCACCTCTCCCTTAAACACCCGGTACGTCTATTAACTGCCCTGGCACCTCTCCCTTAAACTCCCGGTACGTCTATCAGCCGATGCACCTCTCCCTTAAACCCCCGTTGCGTCTTTTAACAGCCGTTGCACCTCTCCCTTAAACTCCCGGTACGTCTATCAGCCGATGCACCTCTCCCTTAAACTCCCGGTACGTCTATTAACAGCCGTGGCACCTCTCCCTTAAACACCCGGTACGTCTATTAACTGCCCTGGCACCTCTCCCTTAAACTCCCGGTACGTCTATCAGCCGATGCACCTCTCCCTTAAACTCCCGGTACGTCTATTAACAGCCGTGGCACCTCTCCCTTAAACTCCCGGTACGTCTATTAACAGCCGTGGCACCTCTCCCTTAAACTCCCGGTACGTCTATTAACTGCCCTCGCACCTCTCCCTTAAACTCCCGGTACGTCTATCAGCCAAAGCACCTCTCCCTTAAACTCCCGGTGCGTCTATTAACAGTCGTTGCACCGCTCCCTTAAACTTCCGGTATGTCTATTAACAGCCGTGGCACCTCTCCCTTAAACTCCCGTTACGTCTATTAACAGCCGTGGCAACTCTCCCTTAAACTCCCGGTACGTCTATTAACAGCCGTGTACCTCTCCCTTAAACTCCCGGTACGTCTATTAACAGCCGTGGCACCTCTCCCTTTAACTCCCGGTACGTTAACAGCCGTGGCACCTCTCCCTTAAACTCCCGGTACGTCTATAACAACCGTGGCACCTCTCCCTTAAACTCCCGGACCTCTATTACCAGCCGTAGAACCTCTCCCTTAAACTCCCGGTGCGTCTATTAACAGCCGTGGCACCTCTCCCTTAAACTCCCGGTACGTCTATTAACAGTCGTTGCACCTCTCCCTTAAACTCCCGGTACGTCTATCAGCCGTTGCACCTCTATCTTAAACTCCCGGTACGTCTATCAGCCGATGCACCTCTCCCTTAAACTCCCGGTACGTCTATTAACAGCCGTTGCACCTCTCCCTTAAACTCCCGGTACGTCTATTAACAGCCGTGGCACCTCTCCCTTAAACTCCCGGTACGTCTATTAACAGCCGTGGTACCTCTCCCTTAAACTCCCGGTACGTCTATTAACTGCCCTGGCACCTCTCCCTTAAACTCCCGGTGCGTCTATTATCAGCCGTTGCACCTCTCCCTTAAACTCCCGGTACGTCTATTAACAGCCGTGGCACCTCTCCCTTAAACTCCCGGTACGTCTATTAACAGCCGTGGCAGCTCTCCCTTAAACTCCCGGTACGTCTATTAACTGCCCTCGCACCTCTCCCTTAAACTCCCGGTACGTCTATCAGCCGATGCACCTCTCCCTTAAACCCCCGTTGCGTCTTTTAACAGCCGTTGCACCTCTCCCTTAAACTCCCGGTACGTCTATTAACAGCCGTGGCACCTCTCCCTTAAACTCCCGGTACGTCTATCAGCCAAAGCACCTCTCCCTTAAACTCCCGGTGCGTCTATTAACAGTCGTTGCACCTCTCCCTTAAACTCCCGGTACGTCTATCAGGCGATGCACCGCTCCCTTAAACTTCCGGTATGTCTATTAACAGCCGTGGCACCTCTCCCTTAAACCCCCGTTGCGTCTTTTAACAGCCGTTGCACCTCTCCCTTAAACTCCCGGTACGTCTATCAGCCGATGCACCTCTCCCTTAAACTCCCGGTGCGTCTATCAACAGCCGTGGCACCTCTCCCTTAAACTCCCGGTACGTCTATCAGCCGATGCACCGCTCCCTTAAACTCCCGGTACGTCTATCAGCCGATGCACCTCTCCCTTAAACTCCCGGTACGTCTATTAACAGCCGTGGCACCTCTCCCTTAAACACCCGGTACGTCTATTAACTGCCCTGGCACCTCTCCCTTAAACTCCCGGTACGTCTATCAGCCGATGCACCTCTCCCTTAAACCCCCGTTGCGTCTTTTAACAGCCGTTGCACCTCTCCCTTAAACTCCCGGTACGTCTATCAGCCGATGCACCTCTCCCTTAAACTCCCGGTACGTCTATTAACAGCCGTGGCACCTCTCCCTTAAACACCCGGTACGTCTATTAACTGCCCTGGCACCTCTCCCTTAAACTCCCGGTACGTCTATCAGCCGATGCACCTCTCCCTTAAACTCCCGGTACGTCTATTAACAGCCGTGGCACCTCTCCCTTAAACTCCCGGTACGTCTATTAACAGCCGTGGCACCTCTCCCTTAAACTCCCGGTACGTCTATTAACTGCCCTCGCACCTCTCCCTTAAACTCCCGGTACGTCTATCAGCCAAAGCACCTCTCCCTTAAACTCCCGGTACGTCTATTAACTGCCCTGGCACCTTTCCCTTAAACTCCCGGTACGTCTATCAGCCAATGCACCTCTCCCTTAAACCCCCGTTGCGTCTTTTAACAGCCGTTGCACCTCTCCCTTAAACTCCCGGTACGTCTATTAACAGCCGTGGCACCTCTCCCTTAAACTCCCGGTACGTCTATCAGCCGATGCACCTCTCCCTTAAACCCCCGTTGCGTCTATTAACAGCCGTGGCACCTCTCCCTTAAACTCCCGGTACGTCTATTAACAGCCGATGCACCTCTCCCTTAAACTCCCGGTGCGTCTATTAACAGTCGTTGCACCTCTCCCTTAAACTCCCGGTACGTCTATTAACTGCCCTGGCACCTCTCCCTTAAACTCCCGGTACGTCTATCAGCCGATGCACCTCTCCCTTAAACCCCCGTTGCGTCTTTTAACAGCCGTGGCGCATCTCCCTTAAACTCCCGGTACGTCTATTAACAGCCGATGCACCTCTCCCTTAAACTCCCGGTACGTCTATTAACAGCCGTGGCACCTCTCCCTTAAACTCCCGGTACGTCTATTAACTGCCCTGGCACCTCTCCCTTAAACTCCCGGTACGTCTATCAGCCAATGCACCTCTCCCTTAAACCCCCGTTGCATCTTTTAACAGCCGTTGCACCTCTCCCTTAAACTCCCGGTACGTCTATTAACAGCCGTGGCACCTCTCCCTTAAACTCCCGGTACGTCTATCAGCCGATTCACCTCTCCCTTAAACTCCCGGTGCGTCTATTAACAGTCGTTGCACCTCTCCCTTAAACTCCCGGTACGTCTATCAGCCGTTGCACCTCTCCCTTAGACTCCTGGTACGTCTATCAGCCGATGCACCTCTCCCTTAAACTTCCGGTGCGTCTATTAACAGTCGTTGCACCTCTCCCTTAAACTCCCGGTACGTCTATCAGCCGATGCACCGCTCCCTTAAACTCCCGGTACGTCTATCAGCCGATGCACCTCTCCCTTAAACCCCCGTTGCGTCTTTTAACAGCCGTTGCACCTCTCCCTTAAACTCCCGGTACGTCTATCAGCCGATGCACCTCTCCCTTAAACTCCCGGTGCGTCTATCAACAGCCGTGGCACCTCTCCCTTAAACTCCCGGTACGTCTATCAGCCGATGCACCGCTCCCTTAAACTCCCGGTACGTCTATCAGCCGATGCACCTCTCCCTTAAACTCCCGGTACGTCTATTAACAGCCGTGGCACCTCTCCCTTAAACACCCGGTACGTCTATTAACTGCCCTGGCACCTCTCCCTTAAACTCCCGGTACGTCTATCAGCCGATGCACCTCTCCCTTAAACCCCCGTTGCGTCTTTTAACAGCCGTTGCACCTCTCCCTTAAACTCCCGGTGCGTCTATTAACAGCCGTTGCACCTCTCCCTTAAACTCCCGGTACGTCTATTAACAGCCGTGGCACCTCTCCCTTAAACTCCCGGTACGTCTATTAACAGCCGTGGTATCTCTCCCTTAAACTCCCGGTACGTCTATTAACTGCCCTGGCACCTCTCCCTTAAACTCCCGGTGCGTCTATTAACAGTCGTTGCACCTCTCCCTTAAACTCCCGGTGCGTCTATTAACAGCCGTTGCACCTCTCCCTTAAACTCCCGGTACGTCTATTAACAGCCGTGGCACCTCTCCCTTAAACTCCCGGTACGTCTATTAACAGCCGTGGCACCTCTCCCTTAAACTCCCGGTACGTCTATTAACTGCCCTCGCACCTCTCCCTTAAACTCCCGGTACGTCTATCAGCCGATGCACCTCTCCCTTAAACCCCCGTTGCGTCTTTTAACAGCCGTTGCACCTCTCCCTTAAACTCCCGGTACGTCTATTAACAGCCGTGGCACCTCTCCCTTAAACTCCCGGTACGTCTATCAGCCAAAGCACCTCTCCCTTAAACTCCCGGTGCGTCTATTAACAGTCGTTGCACCTCTCCCTTAAACTCCCGGTACGTCTATCAGGCGATGCACCGCTCCCTTAAACTTCCGGTATGTCTATTAACAGCCGTGGCACCTCTCCCTTAAACTCCCGTTACGTCTATTAACAGCCGTGGCAACTCTCCCTTAAACTCCCGGTACGTCTATTAACAGCCGTGTACCTCTCCCTTAAACTCCCGGTACGTCTATTAACAGCCGTGGCACCTCTCCCTTTAACTCCCGGTACGTTAACAGCCGTGGCACCTCTCCCTTAAACTCCCGGTACGTCTATAACAACCGTGGCACCTCTCCCTTAAACTCCCGGACCTCTATTACCAGCCGTAGAACCTCTCCCTTAAACTCCCGGTGCGTCTATTAACAGCCGTGGCACCTCTCCCTTAAACTCCCGGTACGTCTATCAGCCGATGCACCTCTCCCTTAAACTCCCGGTGCGTCTATTAACAGTCGTTGCACCTCTCCCTTAAACTCCCGGTACGTCTATCAGCCGTTGCACCTCTATCTTAAACTCCCGGTACGTCTATCAGCCGATGCACCTCTCCCTTAAACTCCCGGTACGTCTATTAACAGCCTTGGCACCTCTCCCTTAAACTCCCGGTACGTTAACAGCCGTGGCATCTCTCCCTTAAACTCCCGGTACGTCTATTAACAGCCGTGGCACCTCTCCCTTAAACTCCCGGTACGTCTATTAACTGCCCTGGCACCTTTCCCTTAAACTCCCGGTACGTCTATCAGCCAATGCACCTCTCCCTTAAACCCCCGTTGCGTCTTTTAACAGCCGTTGCACCTCTCCCTTAAACTCCCGGTACGTCTATTAACAGCCGTGGCACCTCTCCCTTAAACTCCCGGTACGTCTATCAGCCGATGCACCTCTCCCTTAAACCCCTGTTGCGTCTATTAACAGCCGTGGCACCTCTCCCTTAAACTCCCGGTACGTCTATTAACAGCCGATGCACCTCTCCCTTAAACTCCCGGTGCGTCTATTAACAGTCGTTGCACCTCTCCCTTAAACTCCCGGTACGTCTATTAACTGCCCTGGCACCTCTCCCTTAAACTCCCGGTACGTCTATCAGCCGATGCACCTCTCCCTTAAACCCCCGTTGCGTCTTTTAACAGCCGTGGCACCTCTCCCTTAAACTCCCGGTACGTCTATTAACAGCCGATGCACCTCTCCCTTAAACTCCCGGTACGTCTATTAACAGCCGTGGTATCTCTCCCTTAAACTCCCGGTACGTCTATTAACTGCCCTGGCACCTCTCCCTTAAACTCCCGGTGCGTCTATTAACAGTCGTTGCACCTCTCCCTTAAACTCCCGGTGCGTCTATTAACAGCCGTTGCACCTCTCCCTTAAACTCCCGGTACGTCTATTAACAGCCGTGGCACCTCTCCCTTAAACTCCCGGTACGTCTATTAACAGCCGTGGCACCTCTCCCTTAAACTCCCGGTACGTCTATCAGCCGATGCACCTCTCCCTTAAACCCCCGTTGCGTCTATTAACAGCCGTGGCACCTCTCCCTTAAACTCCCGGTACGTCTATTAACAGCCGATGCACCTCTCCCTTAAACTCCCGGTGCGTCTATTAACAGTCGTTGCACCTCTCCCTTAAACTCCCGGTACGTCTATTAACTGCCCTGGCACCTCTCCCTTAAACTCCCGGTACGTCTATCAGCCGATGCACCTCTCCCTTAAACCCCCGTTGCGTCTTTTAACAGCCGTGGCGCATCTCCCTTAAACTCCCGGTACGTCTATTAACAGCCGATGCACCTCTCCCTTAAACTCCCGGTACGTCTATTAACAGCCGTGGCACCTCTCCCTTAAACTCCCGGTACGTCTATTAACTGCCCTGGCACCTCTCCCTTAAACTCCCGGTACGTCTATCAGCCAATGCACCTCTCCCTTAAACCCCCGTTGCGTCTTTTAACAGCCGTTGCACCTCTCCCTTAAACTCCCGGTACGTCTATTAACAGCCGTGGCACCTCTCCCTTAAACTCCCGGTACGTCTATCAGCCGATTCACCTCTCCCTTAAACTCCCAGTGCGTCTATTAACAGTCGTTGCACCTCTCCCTTAAACTCCCGGTACGTCTATCAGCCGTTGCACCTCTCCCTTAGACTCCTGGTACGTCTATCAGCCGATGCACCTCTCCCTTAAACTTCCGGTGCGTCTATTAACAGTCGTTGCACCTCTCCCTTAAACTCCCGGTACGTCTATCAGCCGATGCACCGCTCCCTTAAACTCCCGGTACGTCTATCAGCCGATGCACCTCT
Source organism: Gasterosteus aculeatus (assembly GCF_964276395.1). Classification (NCBI taxonomy): domain Eukaryota; kingdom Metazoa; phylum Chordata; class Actinopteri; order Perciformes; family Gasterosteidae; genus Gasterosteus; species Gasterosteus aculeatus. The sequence continues at coordinate 20,155,455 of NC_135709.1, read as the reverse complement.
CCCTTAAACCCCCGTTGCGTCTTTTAACAGCCGTTGCACCTCTCCCTTAAACTCCCGGTACGTCTATCAGCCGATGCACCTCTCCCTTAAACTCCCGGTGCGTCTATCAACAGCCGTGGCACCTCTCCCTTAAACTCCCGGTACGTCTATCAGCCGATGCACCGCTCCCTTAAACTCCCGGTACGTCTATCAGCCGATGCACCTCTCCCTTAAACTCCCGGTACGTCTATTAACAGCCGTGGCACCTCTCCCTTAAACACCCGGTACGTCTATTAACTGCCCTGGCACCTCTCCCTTAAACTCCCGGTACGTCTATCAGCCGATGCACCTCTCCCTTAAACCCCCGTTGCGTCTTTTAACAGCCGTTGCACCTCTCCCTTAAACTCCCGGTGCGTCTATTAACAGCCGTTGCACCTCTCCCTTAAACTCCCGGTACGTCTATTAACAGCCGTGGCACCTCTCCCTTAAACTCCCGGTACGTCTATTAACAGCCGTGGTATCTCTCCCTTAAACTCCCGGTACGTCTATTAACTGCCCTGGCACCTCTCCCTTAAACTCCCGGTGCGTCTATTAACAGTCGTTGCACCTCTCCCTTAAACTCCCGGTGCGTCTATTAACAGCCGTTGCACCTCTCCCTTAAACTCCCGGTACGTCTATTAACAGCCGTGGCACCTCTCCCTTAAACTCCCGGTACGTCTATTAACAGCCGTGGCACCTCTCCCTTAAACTCCCGGTACGTCTATTAACTGCCCTCGCACCTCTCCCTTAAACTCCCGGTACGTCTATCAGCCGATGCACCTCTCCCTTAAACCCCCGTTGCGTCTTTTAACAGCCGTTGCACCTCTCCCTTAAACTCCCGGTACGTCTATTAACAGCCGTGGCACCTCTCCCTTAAACTCCCGGTACGTCTATCAGCCAAAGCACCTCTCCCTTAAACTCCCGGTGCGTCTATTAACAGTCGTTGCACCTCTCCCTTAAACTCCCGGTACGTCTATCAGGCGATGCACCGCTCCCTTAAACTTCCGGTATGTCTATTAACAGCCGTGGCACCTCTCCCTTAAACTCCCGTTACGTCTATTAACAGCCGTGGCAACTCTCCCTTAAACTCCCGGTACGTCTATTAACAGCCGTGTACCTCTCCCTTAAACTCCCGGTACGTCTATTAACAGCCGTGGCACCTCTCCCTTTAACTCCCGGTACGTTAACAGCCGTGGCACCTCTCCCTTAAACTCCCGGTACGTCTATAACAACCGTGGCACCTCTCCCTTAAACTCCCGGACCTCTATTACCAGCCGTAGAACCTCTCCCTTAAACTCCCGGTGCGTCTATTAACAGCCGTGGCACCTCTCCCTTAAACTCCCGGTACGTCTATCAGCCGATGCACCTCTCCCTTAAACTCCCGGTGCGTCTATTAACAGTCGTTGCACCTCTCCCTTAAACTCCCGGTACGTCTATCAGCCGTTGCACCTCTATCTTAAACTCCCGGTACGTCTATCAGCCGATGCACCTCTCCCTTAAACTCCCGGTACGTCTATTAACAGCCTTGGCACCTCTCCCTTAAACTCCCGGTACGTTAACAGCCGTGGCATCTCTCCCTTAAACTCCCGGTACGTCTATTAACTGCCCTGGCACCTTTCCCTTAAACTCCCGGTACGTCTATCAGCCAATGCACCTCTCCCTTAAACCCCCGTTGCGTCTTTTAACAGCCGTTGCACCTCTCCCTTAAACTCCCGGTACGTCTATTAACAGCCGTGGCACCTCTCCCTTAAACTCCCGGTACGTCTATCAGCCGATGCACCTCTCCCTTAAACCCCTGTTGCGTCTATTAACAGCCGTGGCACCTCTCCCTTAAACTCCCGGTACGTCTATTAACAGCCGATGCACCTCTCCCTTAAACTCCCGGTGCGTCTATTAACAGTCGTTGCACCTCTCCCTTAAACTCCCGGTACGTCTATTAACTGCCCTGGCACCTCTCCCTTAAACTCCCGGTACGTCTATCAGACGATGCACCTCTCCCTTAAACCCCCGTTGCGTCTTTTAACAGCCGTGGCACCTCTCCCTTAAACTCCCGGTACGTCTATTAACAGCCGATGCACCTCTCCCTTAAACTCCCGGTACGTCTATTAACAGCCGTGGTATCTCTCCCTTAAACTCCCGGTACGTCTATTAACTGCCCTGGCACCTCTCCCTTAAACTCCCGGTGCGTCTATTAACAGTCGTTGCACCTCTCCCTTAAACTCCCGGTGCGTCTATTAACAGCCGTTGCACCTCTCCCTTAAACTCCCGGTACGTCTATTAACAGCCGTGGCACCTCTCCCTTAAACTCCCGGTACGTCTATTAACAGCCGTTGCACCTCTCCCTTAAACTCCCGGTACGTCTATTAACTGCCCTCGCACCTCTCCCTTAAACTCCCGGTACGTCTATCAGCCGATGCACCTCTCCCTTAAACCCCCGTTGCGTCTTTTAACAGCCGTTGCACCTCTCCCTTAAACTCCCGGTACGTCTATTAACAGCCGTGGCACCTCTCCCTTAAACTCCCGGTACGTCTATCAGCCAAAGCACCTCTCCCTTAAACTCCCGGTGCGTCTATTAACAGTCGTTGCACCTCTCCCTTAAACTCCCGGTACGTCTATCAGGCGATGCACCGCTCCCTTAAACTTCCGGTATGTCTATTAACAGCCGTGGCACCTCTCCCTTAAACTCCCGTTATGTCTATTAACAGCCGTGGCAACTCTCCCTTAAACTCCCGGTACGTCTATTAACAGCCGTGTACCTCTCCCTTAAACTCCCGGTACGTCTATTAACAGCCGTGGCACCTCTCCCTTTGACTCCCGGTACGTTAACAGCCGTGGCACCTCTCCCTTAAACTCCCGGTACGTCTATAACAACCGTGGCACCTCTCCCTTAAACTCCCGGACCTCTATTACCAGCCGTAGAACCTCTCCCTTAAACTCCCGGTGCGTCTATTAACAGCCGTGGCACCTCTCCCTTAAACTCCCGGTACGTCTATCAGCCGATGCACCTCTCCCTTAAACTCCCGGTGCGTCTATTAACAGTCGTTGCACCTCTCCCTTAAACTCCCGGTACGTCTACCAGCCGTTGCACCTCTATCTTAAACTCCCGGTACGTCTATCAGCCGATGCACCTCTCCCTTAAACTCCCGGTACGTCTATTAACAGCCTTGGCACCTCTCCCTTAAACTCCCGGTACGTTAACAGCCGTGGCATCTCTCCCTTAAACTCCCGGTACGTCTATTAACAGCCGTGGCACCTCTCCCTTAAACTCCCGGTACGTCTATTAACTGCCCTGGCACCTTTCCCTTAAACTCCCGGTACGTCTATCAGCCAATGCACCTCTCCCTTAAACCCCCGTTGCGTCTTTTAACAGCCGTTGCACCTCTCCCTTAAACTCCCGGTACGTCTATTAACAGCCGTGGCACCTCTCCCTTAAACTCCCGGTACGTCTATCAGCCGATGCACCTCTCCCTTAAACCCCCGTTGCGTCTATTAACAGCCGTGGCACCTCTCCCTTAAACTCCCGGTACGTCTATTAACAGCCGATGCACCTCTCCCTTAAACTCCCGGTGCGTCTATTAACAGTCGTTGCACCTCTCCCTTAAACTCCCGGTACGTCTATTAACTGCCCTGGCACCTCTCCCTTAAACTCCCGGTACGTCTATCAGCCGATGCACCTCTCCCTTAAACCCCCGTTGCGTCTTTTAACAGCCGTGGCACCTCTCCCTTAAACTCCCGGTACGTCTATTAACAGCCGATGCACCTCTCCCTTAAACTCCCGGTACGTCTATTAACAGCCGTGGCACCTCTCCCTTAAACTCCCGGTACGTCTATTAACTGCCCTGGCACCTCTCCCTTAAACTCCCGGTACGTCTATCAGCCAATGCACCTCTCCCTTAAACCCCCGTTGCGTCTTTTAACAGCCGTTGCACCTCTCCCTTAAACTCCCGTTACGTCTATTAACAGCCGTGGCAACTCTCCCTTAAACTCCCGGTACGTCTATTAACAGCCGTGTACCTCTCCCTTAAACTCCCGGTACGTCTATTAACAGCCGTGGCACCTCTCCCTTTAACTCCCGGTACGTTAACAGCCGTGGCACCTCTCCCTTAAACTCCCGGTACGTCTATAACAACCGTGGCACCTCTCCCTTAAACTCCCGGACCTCTATTACCAGCCGTAGAACCTCTCCCTTAAACTCCCGGTGCGTCTATTAACAGCCGTGGCACCTCTCCCTTAAACTCCCGGTACGTCTATCAGCCGATGCACCTCTCCCTTAAACTCCCGGTGCGTCTATTAACAGTCGTTGCACCTCTCCCTTAAACTCCCGGTACGTCTATCAGCCGTTGCACCTCTATCTTAAACTCCCGGTACGTCTATCAGCCGATGCACCTCTCCCTTAAACTCCCGGTACGTCTATTAACAGCCTTGGCACCTCTCCCTTAAACTCCCGGTACGTTAACAGCCGTGGCATCTCTCCCTTAAACTCCCGGTACGTCTATTAACAGCCGTGGCACCTCTCCCTTAAACTCCCGGTACGTCTATTAACTGCCCTGGCACCTTTCCCTTAAACTCCCGGTACGTCTATCAGCCAATGCACCTCTCCCTTAAACCCCCGTTGCGTCTTTTAACAGCCGTTGCACCTCTCCCTTAAACTCCCGGTACGTCTATTAACAGCCGTGGCACCTCTCCCTTAAACTCCCGGTACGTCTATCAGCCGATGCACCTCTCCCTTAAACCCCTGTTGCGTCTATTAACAGCCGTGGCACCTCTCCCTTAAACTCCCGGTACGTCTATTAACAGCCGATGCACCTCTCCCTTAAACTCCCGGTGCGTCTATTAACAGTCGTTGCACCTCTCCCTTAAACTCCCGGTACGTCTATTAACTGCCCTGGCACCTCTCCCTTAAACTCCCGGTACGTCTATCAGCCGATGCACCTCTCCCTTAAACCCCCGTTGCGTCTTTTAACAGCCGTGGCACCTCTCCCTTAAACTCCCGGTACGTCTATTAACAGCCGATGCACCTCTCCCTTAAACTCCCGGTACGTCTATTAACAGCCGTGGTATCTCTCCCTTAAACTCCCGGTACGTCTATTAACTGCCCTGGCACCTCTCCCTTAAACTCCCGGTGCGTCTATTAACAGTCGTTGCACCTCTCCCTTAAACTCCCGGTGCGTCTATTAACAGCCGTTGCACCTCTCCCTTAAACTCCCGGTACGTCTATTAACAGCCGTGGCACCTCTCCCTTAAACTCCCGGTACGTCTATTAACAGCCGTTGCACCTCTCCCTTAAACTCCCGGTACGTCTATTAACTGCCCTCGCACCTCTCCCTTAAACTCCCGGTACGTCTATCAGCCGATGCACCTCTCCCTTAAACCCCCGTTGCGTCTTTTAACAGCCGTTGCACCTCTCCCTTAAACTCCCGGTACGTCTATTAACAGCCGTGGCACCTCTCCCTTAAACTCCCGGTACGTCTATCAGCCAAAGCACCTCTCCCTTAAACTCCCGGTGCGTCTATTAACAGTCGTTGCACCTCTCCCTTAAACTCCCGGTACGTCTATCAGGCGATGCACCGCTCCCTTAAACTTCCGGTATGTCTATTAACAGCCGTGGCACCTCTCCCTTAAACTCCCGTTATGTCTATTAACAGCCGTGGCAACTCTCCCTTAAACTCCCGGTACGTCTATTAACAGCCGTGTACCTCTCCCTTAAACTCCCGGTACGTCTATTAACAGCCGTGGCACCTCTCCCTTTGACTCCCGGTACGTTAACAGCCGTGGCACCTCTCCCTTAAACTCCCGGTACGTCTATAACAACCGTGGCACCTCTCCCTTAAACTCCCGGACCTCTATTACCAGCCGTAGAACCTCTCCCTTAAACTCCCGGTGCGTCTATTAACAGCCGTGGCACCTCTCCCTTAAACTCCCGGTACGTCTATCAGCCGATGCACCTCTCCCTTAAACTCCCGGTGCGTCTATTAACAGTCGTTGCACCTCTCCCTTAAACTCCCGGTACGTCTACCAGCCGTTGCACCTCTATCTTAAACTCCCGGTACGTCTATCAGCCGATGCACCTCTCCCTTAAACTCCCGGTACGTCTATTAACAGCCTTGGCACCTCTCCCTTAAACTCCCGGTACGTTAACAGCCGTGGCATCTCTCCCTTAAACTCCCGGTACGTCTATTAACAGCCGTGGCACCTCTCCCTTAAACTCCCGGTACGTCTATTAACTGCCCTGGCACCTTTCCCTTAAACTCCCGGTACGTCTATCAGCCAATGCACCTCTCCCTTAAACCCCCGTTGCGTCTTTTAACAGCCGTTGCACCTCTCCCTTAAACTCCCGGTACGTCTATTAACAGCCGTGGCACCTCTCCCTTAAACTCCCGGTACGTCTATCAGCCGATGCACCTCTCCCTTAAACCCCCGTTGCGTCTATTAACAGCCGTGGCACCTCTCCCTTAAACTCCCGGTACGTCTATTAACAGCCGATGCACCTCTCCCTTAAACTCCCGGTGCGTCTATTAACAGTCGTTGCACCTCTCCCTTAAACTCCCGGTACGTCTATTAACTGCCCTGGCACCTCTCCCTTAAACTCCCGGTACGTCTATCAGCCGATGCACCTCTCCCTTAAACCCCCGTTGCGTCTTTTAACAGCCGTGGCACCTCTCCCTTAAACTCCCGGTACGTCTATTAACAGCCGATGCACCTCTCCCTTAAACTCCCGGTACGTCTATTAACAGCCGTGGCACCTCTCCCTTAAACTCCCGGTACGTCTATTAACTGCCCTGGCACCTCTCCCTTAAACTCCCGGTACGTCTATCAGCCAATGCACCTCTCCCTTAAACCCCCGTTGCGTCTTTTAACAGCCGTTGCACCTCTCCCTTAAACTCCCGGTACGTCTATTAACAGCCGTGGCACCTCTCCCTTAAACTCCCGGTACGTCTATCAGCCGATGCACCTCTCCCTTAAACTCCCGGTGCGTCTATTAACAGTCGTTGCACCTCTCCCTTAAACTCCCGGTACGTCTATCAGCCGTTGCACCTCTCCCTTAAACTCCTGGTACGTCTATCAGCCGATGCACCTCTCCCTTAAACTTCCGGTGCGTCTATTAACAGTCGTTGCACCTCTCCCTTAAACTCCCGGTACGTCTATCAGCCGATGCACCGCTCCCTTAAACTCCCGGTACGTCTATCAGCCGATGCACCTCTCCCTTAAGCCCCCGTTGCGTCTTTTAACAGCCGTTGCACCTCTCCCTTAAACTCCCGGTACGTCTATCAGCCGATGCACCTCTCCCTTAAACTCCCGGTGCGTCTATTAACAGCCGTGGCACCTCTCCCTTAAACTCCCGGTAGGTCTATCAGCCGATGCACCGCTCCCTTAAACTCCCGGTACGTCTATCAGCCGATGCACCTCTCCCTTAAACTCCCGGTACGTCTATTAACAGCCGTGGCACCTCTCCCTTAAACTCCCGGTACGTCTATTAACTGCCCTGGCACCTCTCCCTTAAACTCCCGGTACGTCTATCAGCCGATGCACCTCCCCCTTAAACCCCCGTTGCGTCTTTTAACAGCCGTTGCACCTCTCCCTTAAACTCCCGGTTCGTCTATTAACAGCCGTGGCACCTCCCCCTTAAACTCCCGGTACGTCTATCAGCCGATGCACCTTTCCCTTAAACTCCCGGTGCGTCTATTAACAGTCGTTGCACCTCTCCCTTAAACTCCCGGTACGTCTATCAGGCGATGCACCGCTCCCTTAAACTTCCGGTATGTCTATTAACAGCCGTGGCACCTCTCCCTTAAACTCCCGTTACGTCTATTAACAGCCGTGGCAACTCTCCCTTAAACTCCCGGTACGTCTATCAGCCGATGCACCTCTCCCTTAAACCCCCGTTGCGTCTTTTAACAGCCGTTGCACCTCTCCCTTAAACTCCCGGTACGTCTATTAACAGCCGATGCACCTCTCCCTTAAACTCCCGGTGCGTCTATTAACAGTCGTTGCACCTCTCCCTTAAACTCCCGGTACGTCTATTAACTGCCCTGGCACCTCTCCCTTAAACTCCCGGTGCGTCTATCAACAGCCGTGGCACCTCTCCCTTAAACTCCCGGTACGTCTATCAGCCGATGCACCGCTCCCTTAAACTCCCGGTACGTCTATCAGCCGATGCACCTCTCCCTTAAACTCCCGGTACGTCTATTAACAGCCGTGGCACCTCTCCCTTAAACACCCGGTACGTCTATTACCTGCCCTGGCACCTCTCCCTTAAACTCCCGGTACGTCTATCAGCCGATGCACCTCTCCCTTAAACCCCCGTTGCGTCTTTTAACAGCCGTTGCACCTCTCCCTTAAACTCCCGGTGCGTCTATTAACAGCCGTTGCACCTCTCCCTTAAACTCCCGGTACGTCTATTAACAGCCGTGGCACCTCTCCCTTAAACTCCCGGTACGTCTATTAACAGCCGTGGTATCTCTCCCTTAAACTCCCGGTACGTCTATTAACTGCCCTGGCACCTCTCCCTTAAACTCCCGGTGCGTCTATTAACAGTCGTTGCACCTCTCCCTTAAACTCCCGGTGCGTCTATTAACAGCCGTTGCACCTCTCCCTTAAACTCCCGGTACGTCTATTAACAGCCGTGGCACCTCTCCCTTAAACTCCCGGTACGTCTATTAACAGCCGTGGCACCTCTCCCTTAAACTCCCGGTACGTCTATTAACTGCCCTGGCACCTCTCCCTTAAACTCCCGGTGCGTCTATTAACAGTCGTTGCACCTCTCCCTTAAACTCCCGGTGCGTCTATTAACAGCCGTTGCACCTCTCCCTTAAACTCCCGGTACGTCTATTACAGCCGTGGCACCTCTCCCTTAAACTCCCGGTACGTCTATTAACAGCCGTTGCACCTCTCCCTTAAACTCCCGGTACGTCTATTAACTGCCCTCGCACCTCTCCCTTAAACTCCCGGTACGTCTATCAGCCGATGCACCTCTCCCTTAAACCCCCGTTGCGTCTTTTAACAGCCGTTGCACCTCTCCCTTAAACTCCCGGTACGTCTATTAACAGCCGTGGCACCTCTCCCTTAAACTCCCGGTACGTCTATCAGCCAAAGCACCTCTCCCTTAAACTCCCGGTGCGTCTATTAACAGTCGTTGCACCTCTCCCTTAAACTCCCGGTACGTCTATCAGGCGATGCACCGCTCCCTTAAACTTCCGGTATGTCTATTAACAGCCGTGGCACCTCTCCCTTAAACTCCCGTTATGTCTATTAACAGCCGTGGCAACTCTCCCTTAAACTCCCGGTACGTCTATTAACAGCCGTGTACCTCTCCCTTAAACTCCCGGTACGTCTATTAACAGCCGTGGCACCTCTCCCTTTAACTCCCGGTACGTTAACAGCCGTGGCACCTCTCCCTTAAACTCCCGGTACGTCTATAACAACCGTGGCACCTCTCCCTTAAACTCCCGGACCTCTATTACCAGCCGTAGAACCTCTCCCTTAAACTCCCGGTGCGTCTATTAACAGCCGTTGCACCTCTCCCTTAAACTCCCGGTACGTCTATTACAGCCGTGGCACCTCTCCCTTAAACTCCCGGTACGTCTATTAACAGCCGTTGCACCTCTCCCTTAAACTCCCGGTACGTCTATTAACTGCCCTCGCACCTCTCCCTTAAACTCCCGGTACGTCTATCAGCCGATGCACCTCTCCCTTAAACCCCCGTTGCGTCTTTTAACAGCCGTTGCACCTCTCCCTTAAACTCCCGGTACGTCTATTAACAGCCGTGGCACCTCTCCCTTAAACTCCCGGTACGTCTATCAGCCAAAGCACCTCTCCCTTAAACTCCCGGTGCGTCTATTAACAGTCGTTGCACCTCTCCCTTAAACTCCCGGTACGTCTATCAGGCGATGCACCGCTCCCTTAAACTTCCGGTATGTCTATTAACAGCCGTGGCACCTCTCCCTTAAACTCCCGTTATGTCTATTAACAGCCGTGGCAACTCTCCCTTAAACTCCCGGTACGTCTATTAACAGCCGTGTACCTCTCCCTTAAACTCCCGGTACGTCTATTAACAGCCGTGGCACCTCTCCCTTTAACTCCCGGTACGTTAACAGCCGTGGCACCTCTCCCTTAAACTCCCGGTACGTCTATAACAACCGTGGCACCTCTCCCTTAAACTCCCGGACCTCTATTACCAGCCGTAGAACCTCTCCCTTAAACTCCCGGTGCGTCTATTAACAGCCGTGGCACCTCTCCCTTAAACTCCCGGTACGTCTATCAGCCGATGCACCTCTCCCTTAAACTCCCGGTGCGTCTATTAACAGTCGTTGCACCTCTCCCTTAAACTCCCGGTACGTCTACCAGCCGTTGCACCTCTATCTTAAACTCCCGGTACGTCTATCAGCCGATGCACCTCTCCCTTAAACTCCCGGTACGTCTATTAACAGCCTTGGCACCTCTCCCTTAAACTCCCGGTACGTTAACAGCCGTGGCATCTCTCCCTTAAACTCCCGGTACGTCTATTAACAGCCGTGGCACCTCTCCCTTAAACTCCCGGTACGTCTATTAACTGCCCTGGCACCTTTCCCTTAAACTCCCGGTACGTCTATCAGCCAATGCACCTCTCCCTTAAACCCCCGTTGCGTCTTTTAACAGCCGTTGCACCTCTCCCTTAAACTCCCGGTACGTCTATTAACAGCCGTGGCACCTCTCCCTTAAACTCCCGGTACGTCTATCAGCCGATGCACCTCTCCCTTAAACCCCCGTTGCGTCTATTAACAGCCGTGGCACCTCTCCCTTAAACTCCCGGTACGTCTATTAACAGCCGATGCACCTCTCCCTTAAACTCCCGGTGCGTCTATTAACAGTCGTTGCACCTCTCCCTTAAACTCCCGGTACGTCTATTAACTGCCCTGGCACCTCTCCCTTAAACTCCCGGTACGTCTATCAGCCGATGCACCTCTCCCTTAAACCCCCGTTGCGTCTTTTAACAGCCGTGGCACCTCTCCCTTAAACTCCCGGTACGTCTATTAACAGCCGATGCACCTCTCCCTTAAACTCCCGGTACGTCTATTAACAGCCGTGGCACCTCTCCCTTAAACTCCCGGTACGTCTATTAACTGCCCTGGCACCTCTCCCTTAAACTCCCGGTACGTCTATCAGCCAATGCACCTCTCCCTTAAACCCCCGTTGCGTCTTTTAACAGCCGTTGCACCTCTCCCTTAAACTCCCGGTACGTCTATTAACAGCCGTGGCACCTCTCCCTTAAACTCCCGGTACGTCTATCAGCCGATGCACCTCTCCCTTAAACTCCCGGTGCGTCTATTAACAGTCGTTGCACCTCTCCCTTAAACTCCCGGTACGTCTATCAGCCGTTGCACCTCTCCCTTAAACTCCTGGTACGTCTATCAGCCGATGCACCTCTCCCTTAAACTTCCGGTGCGTCTATTAACAGTCGTTGCACCTCTCCCTTAAACTCCCGGTACGTCTATCAGCCGATGCACCGCTCCCTTAAACTCCCGGTACGTCTATCAGCCGATGCACCTCTCCCTTAAGCCCCCGTTGCGTCTTTTAACAGCCGTTGCACCTCTCCCTTAAACTCCCGGTACGTCTATCAGCCGATGCACCTCTCCCTTAAACTCCCGGTGCGTCTATTAACAGCCGTGGCACCTCTCCCTTAAACTCCCGGTAGGTCTATCAGCCGATGCACCGCTCCCTTAAACTCCCGGTACGTCTATCAGCCGATGCACCTCTCCCTTAAACTCCCGGTACGTCTATTAACAGCCGTGGCACCTCTCCCTTAAACTCCCGGTACGTCTATTAACTGCCCTGGCACCTCTCCCTTAAACTCCCGGTACGTCTATCAGCCGATGCACCTCCCCCTTAAACCCCCGTTGCGTCTTTTAACAGCCGTTGCACCTCTCCCTTAAACTCCCGGTTCGTCTATTAACAGCCGTGGCACCTCCCCCTTAAACTCCCGGTACGTCTATCAGCCGATGCACCTCTCCCTTAAACTCCCGGTGCGTCTATTAACAGTCGTTGCACCTCTCCCTTAAACTCCCGGTACGTCTATTAACAGCCGTGGCACCTCTCCCTTAAACTCCTGGTACGTCTATTAACAGCCGTGGCACCTCTCCCTTAAACTCCCGGTACGTCTATTAACTGCCCTCGCACCTCTCACTTAAACTCCCGGTACGTCTATCAGCCGATGCACCTCTCCCTTAAACCCCCGTTGCGTCTTTTAACAGCCGTTGCACCTCTCCCTTAAACTCCCGGTACGTCTATTAACAGCCGTGGCACCTCTCCCTTAAACTCCCGGTACGTCTATCAGCCAAAGCACCTCTCCCTTAAACTCCCGGTGCGTCTATTAACAGTCGTTGCACCTCTCCCTTAAACTCCCGGTACGTCTATCAGGCGATGCACCGCTCCCTTAAACTTCCGGTATGTCTATTAACAGCCGTGGCACCTCTCCCTTAAACTCCCGTTACGTCTATTAACAGCCGTGGCAACTCTCCCTTAAACTCCCGGTACGTCTATTAACAGCCGTGTACCTCTCCCTTAAACTCCCGGTACGTCTATTAACAGCCGTGGCACCTCTCCCTTTAACTCCCGGTACGTTAACAGCCGTGGCACCTCTCCCTTAAACTCCCGGTACGTCTATAACAACCGTGGCACCTCTCCCTTAAACTCCCGGACCTCTATTACCAGCCGTAGAACCTCTCCCTTAAACTCCCGGTGCGTCTATTAACAGCCGTTGCACCTCTCCCTTAAACTCCCGGTACGTCTATCAGCCGTTGCACCTCTATCTTAAACTCCCGGTACGTCTATCAGCCGATGCACCTCTCCCTTAAACTCCCGGTACGTCTATTAACAGCCTTGGCACCTCTCCCTTAAACTCCCGGTACGTTAACAGCCGTGGCATCTCTCCCTTAAACTCCCGGTACGTCTATTAACAGCCGTGGCACCTCTCCCTTAAACTCCCGGTACGTCTATTAACTGCCCTGGCACCTTTCCCTTAAACTCCCGGTACGTCTATCAGCCAATGCACCTCTCCCTTAAACCCCCGTTGCGTCGTTTAACAGCCGTTGCACCTCTCCCTTAAACTCCCGGTACGTCTATTAACAGCCGTGGCACCTCTCCCTTAAACTCCCGGTACGTCTATCAGCCGATGCACCTCTCCCTTAAACCCCCGTTGCGTCTATTAACAGCCGTGGCACCTCTCCCTTAAACTCCCGGTACGTCTATTAACAGCCGATGCACCTCTCCCTTAAACTCCCGGTGCGTCTATTAACAGTCGTTGCACCTCTCCCTTAAACTCCCGGTACGTCTATTAACTGCCCTGGCACCTCTCCCTTAAACTCCCGGTACGTCTATCAGCCGATGCACCTCTCCCTTAAACCCCCGTTGCGTCTTTTAACAGCCGTGGCACCTCTCCCTTAAACTCCCGGTACGTCTATTAACAGCCGATGCACCTCTCCCTTAAACTCCCGGTACGTCTATTAACAGCCGTGGCACCTCTCCCTTAAACTCCCGGTACGTCTATTAACTGCCCTGGCACCTCTCCCTTAAACTCCCGGTACGTCTATCAGCCAATGCACCTCTCCCTTAAACCCCCGTTGCGTCTTTTAACAGCAGTTGCACCTCTCCCTTAAACTCCCGGTACGTCTATTAACAGCCGTGGCACCTCTCCCTTAAACTCCCGGTACGTCTATAACAACCGTGGCACCTCTCCCTTAAACTCCCGGACCTCTATTACCAGCCGTAGAACCTCTCCCTTAAACTCCCGGTGCGTCTATTAACAGCCGTGGCACCTCTCCCTTAAACTCCCGGTACGTCTATCAGCCGATGCACCTCTCCCTTAAACTCCCGGTGCGTCTATTAACAGTCGTTGCACCTCTCCCTTAAACTCCCGGTACGTCTATCAGCCGTTGCACCTCTATCTTAAACTCCCGGTACGTCTATCAGCCGATGCACCTCTCCCTTAAACTCCCGGTACGTCTATTAACAGCCTTGGCACCTCTCCCTTAAACTCCCGGTACGTTAACAGCCAATGCACCTCTCCCTTAAACCCACGTTGCGTCTTTTAACAGCCGTTGCACCTCTCCCTTAAACTCCCGGTACGTCTATTAACAGCCGTGGCACCTCTCCCTTAAACTCCCGGTACGTCTATCAGCCGATGCACCTCTCCCTTAAACCCCCGTTGCGTCTATTAACAGCCGTGGCACCTCTCCCTTAAACTCCCGGTACGTCTATTAACATCCGATGCACCTCTCCCTTAAACTCCCGGTGCGTCTATTAACAGTCGTTGCACCTCTCCCTTAAACTCCCGGTACGTCTATTAACTGCCCTGGCACCTCTCCCTTAAACTCCCGGTACGTCTATCAGCCGATGCACCTCCCCCTTAAACCCCCGTTGCGTCTTTTAACAGCCGTTGCACCTCTCCCTTAAACTCCCGGTTCGTCTATTAACAGCCGTGGCACCTCCCCCTTAAACTCCCGGTACGTCTATCAGCCGATGCACCTCTCCCTTAAACTCCCGGTGCGTCTATTAACAGTCGTTGCACCTCTCCCTTAAACTCCCGGTACGTCTATTAACAGCCGTGGCACCTCTCCCTTAAACTCCTGGTACGTCTATTAACAGCCGTGGCACCTCTCCCTTAAACTCCCGGTACGTCTATTAACTGCCCTCGCACCTCTCACTTAAACTCCCGGTACGTCTATCAGCCGATGCACCTCTCCCTTAAACCCCCGTTGCGTCTTTTAACAGCCGTTGCACCTCTCCCTTAAACTCCCGGTACGTCTATTAACAGCCGTGGCACCTCTCCCTTAAACTCCCGGTACGTCTATCAGCCAAAGCACCTCTCCCTTAAACTCCCGGTGCGTCTATTAACAGTCGTTGCACCTCTCCCTTAAACTCCCGGTACGTCTATCAGGCGATGCACCGCTCCCTTAAACTTCCGGTATGTCTATTAACAGCCGTGGCACCTCTCCCTTAAACTCCCGTTACGTCTATTAACAGCCGTGGCAACTCTCCCTTAAACTCCCGGTACGTCTATTAACAGCCGTGTACCTCTCCCTTAAACTCCCGGTACGTCTATTAACAGCCGTGGCACCTCTCCCTTTAACTCCCGGTACGTTAACAGCCGTGGCACCTCTCCCTTAAACTCCCGGTACGTCTATAACAACCGTGGCACCTCTCCCTTAAACTCCCGGACCTCTATTACCAGCCGTAGAACCTCTCCCTTAAACTCCCGGTGCGTCTATTAACAGCCGTTGCACCTCTCCCTTAAACTCCCGGTACGTCTATCAGCCGTTGCACCTCTATCTTAAACTCCCGGTACGTCTATCAGCCGATGCACCTCTCCCTTAAACTCCCGGTACGTCTATTAACAGCCTTGGCACCTCTCCCTTAAACTCCCGGTACGTTAACAGCCGTGGCATCTCTCCCTTAAACTCCCGGTACGTCTATTAACAGCCGTGGCACCTCTCCCTTAAACTCCCGGTACGTCTATTAACTGCCCTGGCACCTTTCCCTTAAACTCCCGGTACGTCTATCAGCCAATGCACCTCTCCCTTAAACCCCCGTTGCGTCGTTTAACAGCCGTTGCACCTCTCCCTTAAACTCCCGGTACGTCTATTAACAGCCGTGGCACCTCTCCCTTAAACTCCCGGTACGTCTATCAGCCGATGCACCTCTCCCTTAAACCCCCGTTGCGTCTATTAACAGCCGTGGCACCTCTCCCTTAAACTCCCGGTACGTCTATTAACAGCCGATGCACCTCTCCCTTAAACTCCCGGTGCGTCTATTAACAGTCGTTGCACCTCTCCCTTAAACTCCCGGTACGTCTATTAACTGCCCTGGCACCTCTCCCTTAAACTCCCGGTACGTCTATCAGCCGATGCACCTCTCCCTTAAACCCCCGTTGCGTCTTTTAACAGCCGTGGCACCTCTCCCTTAAACTCCCGGTACGTCTATTAACAGCCGATGCACCTCTCCCTTAAACTCCCGGTACGTCTATTAACAGCCGTGGCACCTCTCCCTTAAACTCCCGGTACGTCTATTAACTGCCCTGGCACCTCTCCCTTAAACTCCCGGTACGTCTATCAGCCAATGCACCTCTCCCTTAAACCCCCGTTGCGTCTTTTAACAGCAGTTGCACCTCTCCCTTAAACTCCCGGTACGTCTATTAACAGCCGTGGCACCTCTCCCTTAAACTCCCGGTACGTCTATAACAACCGTGGCACCTCTCCCTTAAACTCCCGGACCTCTATTACCAGCCGTAGAACCTCTCCCTTAAACTCCCGGTGCGTCTATTAACAGCCGTGGCACCTCTCCCTTAAACTCCCGGTACGTCTATCAGCCGATGCACCTCTCCCTTAAACTCCCGGTGCGTCTATTAACAGTCGTTGCACCTCTCCCTTAAACTCCCGGTACGTCTATCAGCCGTTGCACCTCTATCTTAAACTCCCGGTACGTCTATCAGCCGATGCACCTCTCCCTTAAACTCCCGGTACGTCTATTAACAGCCTTGGCACCTCTCCCTTAAACTCCCGGTACGTTAACAGCCAATGCACCTCTCCCTTAAACCCACGTTGCGTCTTTTAACAGCCGTTGCACCTCTCCCTTAAACTCCCGGTACGTCTATTAACAGCCGTGGCACCTCTCCCTTAAACTCCCGGTACGTCTATCAGCCGATGCACCTCTCCCTTAAACCCCCGTTGCGTCTATTAACAGCCGTGGCACCTCTCCCTTAAACTCCCGGTACGTCTATTAACATCCGATGCACCTCTCCCTTAAACTCCCGGTGCGTCTATTAACAGTCGTTGCACCTCTCCCTTAAACTCCCGGTACGTCTATTAACTGCCCTGGCACCTCTCCCTTAAAATCCCGGTACGTCTATCAGCCAATGCACCTCTCCCTTAAACCCCCGTTGCGTCTTTTAACAGCCGTTGCACCTCTCCCTTAAACTCCCGGTACGTCTATTAACAGCCGTGGCACCTCTCCCTTAAACTCCCGGTACGTCTATCAGCCGATGCACCTCTCCCTTAAACTCCCGGTGCGTCTATTAACAGTCGTTGCACCTCTCCCTTAAACTCCCGGTACGTCTATCAGCCGTTGCACCTCTCCCTTAAACTCCTGGTACGTCTATCAGCCGATGCATCTCTCCCTTAAACTTCCGGTGCGTCTATTAACAGTCGTTGCACCTCTCCCTTAAACTCCCGGTACGTCTATCAGCCAATGCACCGCTCCCTTAAACTCCCGGTACGTCTATTAGCCGATGCACCTCTCCCTTAAGCCCCCGTTGCGTCTTTTAACAGCCGTTGCACCTCTCCCTTAAACTCCCGGTACGTCTATCAGCCGATGCACCTCTCCCTTAAACTCCCGGTGCGTCTATTAACAGCCGTGGCACCTCTCCCTTAAACTCCCGGTACGTCTATCAGCCGATGCACCGCTCCCTTAAACTCCCGGTACGTCTATCAGCCGATGCACCTCTCCCTTAAACTCCCGGTACGTCTATTAACAGCCTTGGCACCTCTCCCTTAAACTCCCGGTACGTCTATTAACTGCCCTGGCACCTCTCCTTTAAACTCCCGGTACGTCTATCAGCCGATGCACCTCTCCCTTAAACCCCCGTTGCGTCTTTTAACAGCCGTTGCACCTCTCCCTTAAACTCCCGGTACGTCTATTAACAGCCGTGGCACCTCTCCCTTAAACTCCCGGTACGTCTATCAGCCGATGCACCTCTCCCTTAAACTCCCGGTGCGTCTATTAACAGTCGTTGCACCTCTCCCTTAAACTCCCGGTACGTCTATCAGCCGTTGGACCTCTATCTTAAACTCCCGGTACGTCTATCAGCCGATGCACCTCTCCCTTAAACTCCCGGTACGTCTATTAACAGCCTTGGCACCTCTCCCTTAAACTCCCGGTACGTTAACAGCCGTGGCATCTCTCCCTTAAACTCCCGGTACGTCTATTAACAGCCGTGGCACCTCTCCCTTAAACTCCCGGTGCGTCTATTAACAGCCGTTGCACCTCTCCCTTAAACTCCTGGTACGTCTATTAACAGCCGTGGCACCTCTCCCTTAAACTCCCGGTACGTCTATTAACAGCCGTGGTACCTCTCCCTTAAACTCCCGGTACGTCTATTAACTGCCCTGGCACCTCTCCCTTAAACTCCCGGTGCGTCTATTAACAGCCGTTGCACCTCTCCCTTAAACTCCCGGTACGTCTATTAACAGCCGTGGCACCTCTCCCTTAAACTCCCGGTACGTCTATTAACAGCCGTGGTACCTCTCCCTTAAACTCCCGGTACGTCTATTAACTGCCCTGGCACCTCTCCCTTAAACTCCCGGTGCGTCTATTAACAGTCGTTGCGCCTCTCCCTTAAACTCCCGGTGCGTCTATTAACAGCCGTTGCACCTCTCCCTTAAACTCCCGGTACGTCTATTAACAGCCGTGGCACCTCTCCCTTAAACTCCCGGTACGTCTATTAACAGCCGTGGCACCTCTCCCTTAAACTCCCGGTACGTTTATTAACTGCCCTCGCACCTCTCCCTTAAACTCCCGGTACGTCTATCAGCCGATGCACCTCTCCCTTAAACCCCCGTTGCGTCTTTTAACAGCCGTTGCACCTCTCCCTTAAACTCCCGGTACGTCTATTAACAGCCGTGGCACCTCTCCCTTAAACTCCCGGTACGTCTATCAGCCAAAGCACCTCTCCCTTAAACTCCCGGTGCGTCTATTAACAGTCGTTGCACCTCTCCCTTAAACTTCCGGTATGTCTATTAACAGCCGTGGCACCTCTCCCTTAAACTCCCGTTACGTCTATTAACAGCCGTGGCAACTCTCCCTTAAACTCCCGGTACGTCTATTAACAGCCGTGTACCTCTCCCTTAAACTCCCGGTACGTCTATTAACAGCCGTGGCACCTCTCCCTTTAACTCCCGGTACGTTAACAGCCGTGGCACCTCTCCCTTAAACTCCCGGTACGTCTATAACAACCGTGGCACCTCTCCCTTAAACTCCCGGACCTCTATTACCAGCCGTAGAACCTCTCCCTTAAACTCCCGGTGCGTCTATTAACAGCCGTGGCACCTCTCCCTTAAACTCCCGGTACGTCTATCAGCCGATGCACCTCTCCCTTAAACTCCCGGTGCGTCTATTAACAGTCGTTGCACCTCTCCCTTAAACTCCCGGTACGTCTATCAGCCGTTGCACCTCTATCTTAAACTCCCGGTACGTCTATCAGCCGATGCACCTCTCCCTTAAACTCCCGGTACGTCTATTAACAGCCTTGGCACCTCTCCCTTAAACTCCCGGTACGTTAACAGCCGTGGCATCTCTCCCTTAAACTCCCGGTACGTCTATTAACAGCCGTGGCACCTCTCCCTTAAACTCCCGGTACGTCTATTAACTGCCCTGGCACCTTTCCCTTAAACTCCCGGTACGTCTATCAGCCAATGCACCTCTCCCTTAAACCCCCGTTGCGTCTTTTAACAGCCGTTGCACCTCTCCCTTAAACTCCCGGTACGTCTATTAACAGCGGTGGCACCTTTCCCTTAAACTCCCGGTACGTCTATCAGCCGATGCACCTCTCCCTTAAACCCCCGTTGCGTCTATTAACAGCCGTGGCACCTCTCCCTTAAACTCCCGGTACGTCTATTAACAGCCGATGCACCTCTCCCTTAAACTCCCGGTGCGTCTATTAACAGCCGATGCACCTCTCCCTTAAACTCCCGGTTCGTCTATTAACAGTCGTTGCACCTCTCCCTTAAACTCCCGGTACGTCTATTAACTGCCCTGGCACCTCTCCCTTAAACTCCCGGTACGTCTATCAGCCGATGCACCTCTCCCTTAAACCCCGTTGCGTCTTTTAACAGCAGTGGCACCTCTCCCTTAAACTCCCGGTACGTCTATTAACAGCCGATGCACCTCTCCCTTAAACTCCCGGTACGTCTATTAACAGCCGTGGCACCTCTCCCTTAAACTCCCGGTACGTCTATTAACTGCCCTGGCACCTCTCCCTTAAACTCCCGGTACGTCTATCAGCCAATGCACCTCTCCCTTAAACCCCCGTTGCGTCTTTTAACAGCCGTTGCACCTCTCCCTTAAACTCCCGGTACGTCTATTAACAGCCGTGGCACCTCTCCCTTAAACTCCCGGTACGTCTATCAGCCGATGCACCTCTCCCTTAAACTCCCGGTGCGTCTATTAACAGTCGTTGCACCTCTCAATTAAACTCCCGGTACGTCTATCAGCCGTTGCACCTCTCCCTTAAACTCCTGGTACGTCTATCAGCCGATGCATCTCTCCCTTAAACTTCCGGTGCGTCTATTAACAGTCGTTGCACCTCTCCCTTAAACTCCCGGTACGTCTATCAGCCGATGCACCGCTCCCTTAAACTCCCGGTACGTCTATCAGCCGATGCACCTCTCCCTTAAGCCCCCGTTGCGTCTTTTAACAGCCGTTGCACCTCTCCCTTAAACTCCCGGTACGTCTATCAGCCGATGCACCTCTCCCTTAAACTCCCGGTGCGTCTATTAACAGCCGTGGCACCTCTCCCTTAAACTCCCGGTACGTCTATCAGCCGATGCACCGCTCCCTTAAACTCCCGGTACGTCTATCAGCCGATGCACCTCTCCCTTAAACTCCCGGTACGTCTATTAACAGCCGTGGCACCTCTCCCTTAAACTCCCGGTACGTCTATTAACTGCCCTGGCACCTCTCCCTTAAACTCCCGGTACGTCTATCAGCCGATGCACCTCTCCCTTAAACCCCCGTTGCGTCTTTTAACAGCCGTGGCACCTCTCCCTTAAACTCCCGGTACGTCTATTAACAGCCGATGCACCTCTCCCTTAAACTCCCGGTGCGTCTATTAACAGTCGTTGCACCTCTCCCTTAAACTCCCGGTACGTCTATTAACTGCCCTGGCACCTCTCCCTTAAACTCCCGGTACGTCTATCAGCCGATGCACCTCTCCCTTAAACCCTGTTGCGTCTTTTAACAGCCGTGGCACCTCTCCCTTAAACTCCCGGTACGTCTATTAACAGCCGATGCACCTCTCCCCTAAACTCCCGGTACGTCTATTAACAGCCGTGGCACCTCTCCCTTAAACTCCCGGTACGTCTATTAACTGCCCTGGCACCTCTCCCTTAAACTCCCGGTACGTCTATCAGCCAATGCACCTCTCCCTTAAACCCCCGTTGCGTCTTTTAACAGCCGTTGCACCTCTCCCTTAAACTCCCGGTACGTCTATTAACAGCCGTGGCACCTCTCCCTTAAACTCCCGGTACGTCTATCAGCCGATGCACCTCTCCCTTAAACTCCCGGTGCGTCTATTAACAGTCGTTGCACCTCTCAATTAAACTCCCGGTACGTCTATCAGCCGTTGCACCTCTCCCTTAAACTCCTGGTACGTCTATCAGCCGATGCATCTCTCCCTTAAACTTCCGGTGCGTCTATTAACAGTCGTTGCACCTCTCCCTTAAACTCCCGGTACGTCTATCAGCCGATGCACCGCTCCCTTAAACTCCCGGTACGTCTATCAGCCGATGCACCTCTCCCTTAAGCCCCCGTTGCGTCTTTTAACAGCCGTTGCACCTCTCCCTTAAACTCCCGGTACGTCTATCAGCCGATGCACCTCTCCCTTAAACTCCCGGTGCGTCTATTAACAGCCGTGGCACCTCTCCCTTAAACTCCCGGTGCGTCTATCAGCCGATGCACCGCTCCCTTAAACTCCCGGTACGTCTATCAGCCGATGCACCTCTCCCTTAAACTCCCGGTACGTCTATTAACAGCCGTGGCACCTCTCCCTTAAACTCCCGGTACGTCTATTAACTGCCCTGGCACCTCTCCCTTAAACTCCCGGTACGTCTATCAGCCGATGCACCTCTCCCTTAAACCCCCGTTGCGTCTTTTAACAGCCGTTGCACCTCTATCTTAAACTCCCGGTACGTCTATCAGCCGATGCACCTCTCCCTTAAACTCCCGGTGCGTCTATTAACAGTCGTTGCACCTCTCCCTTAAACTCCCGGTACGTCTATCAGCCGTTGCACCTCTATCTTAAACTCCCGGTACGTCTATCAGCCGATGCACCTCTCCCTTAAACTCCCGGTACGTCTATTAACAGCCTTGGCACCTCTCCCTTAAACTCCCGGTACGTTAACAGCCGTGGCATCTCTCCCTTAAACTCCCGGTACGTCTATTAACAGCCGTGGCACCTCTCCCTTAAACTCCCGGTACGTCTATTAACTGCCCTGGCACCTTTCCCTTAAACTCCCGGTACGTCTATCAGCCAATGCACCTCTCCCTTAAACCCCCGTTGCGTCTTTTAACAGCCGTTGCACCTCTCCCTTAAACTCCCGGTACGTCTATTAACAGCGGTGGCACCTTTCCCTTAAACTCCCGGTACGTCTATCAGCCGATGCACCTCTCCCTTAAACCCCCGTTGCGTCTATTAACAGCCGTGGCACCTCTCACTTAAACTCCCGGTACGTCTATTAACAGCCGATGCACCTCTCCCTTAAACTCCCGGTGCGTCTATTAACAGTCGTTGCACCTCTCCCTTAAACTCCCGGTACGTCTATTAACTGCCCTGGCACCTCTCCCTTAAACTCCCGGTACGTCTATCAGCCGATGCACCTCTCCCTTAAACCCCGTTGCGTCTTTTAACAGCCGTGGCACCTCTCCCTTAAACTCCCGGTACGTCTATTAACAGCCGATGCACCTCTCCCTTAAACTCCCGGTACGTCTATTAACTGCCCTGGCACCTCTCCCTTAAACTCCCGGTACGTCTATCAGCCAATGCACCTCTCCCTTAAACCCCCGTTGCGTCTTTTAACAGCCGTTGCACCTCTCCCTTAAACTCCCGGTACGTCTATTAACAGCCGTGGCACCTCTCCCTTAAACTCCCGGTACGTCTATCAGCCGATGCACCTCTCCCTTAAACTCCCGGTGCGTCTATTAACAGTCGTTGCACCTCTCAATTAAACTCCCGGTACGTCTATCAGCCGTTGCACCTCTCCCTTAAACTCCTGGTACGTCTATCAGCCGATGCATCTCTCCCTTAAACTTCCGGTGCGTCTATTAACAGTCGTTGCACCTCTCCCTTAAACTCCCGGTACGTCTATCAGCCGATGCACCGCTCCCTTAAACTCCCGGTACGTCTATCAGCCGATGCACCTCTCCCTTAAGCCCCCGTTGCGTCTTTTAACAGCCGTTGCACCTCTCCCTTAAACTCCCGGTACGTCTATCAGCCGATGCACCTCTCCCTTAAACTCCCGGTGCGTCTATTAACAGCCGTGGCACCTCTCCCTTAAACTCCCGTAACGTCTATCAGCCGATGCACCGCTCCCTTAAACTCCCGGTACGTCTATCAGCCGATGCACCTCTCCCTTAAACTCCCGGTACGTCTATTAAGAGCCGTGGCACCTCTCCCTTAAACTCCCGGTACGTCTATTAACTGCCCTGGCACCTCTCCCTTAAACTCCCGGTACGTCTATCAGCCGATGCACCTCTCCCTTAAACCCCCGTTGCGTCTTTTAACAGCCGTTGCACCTCTCCCTTAAACTCCCGGTACGTCTATCAGCCGATGCACCTCTCCCTTAAACTCCCGGTGCGTCTATTAACAGTCGTTGCACCTCTCCCTTAAACTCCCGGTACGTCTATCAGCCGTTGCACCTCTATCTTAAACTCCCGGTACGTCTATCAGCCGATGCACCTCTCCCTTAAACTCCCGGTACGTCTATTAACAGCCGTTGCACCTCTCCCTTAAACTCCCGGTACGTCTATTAACAGCCGTGGCACCTCTCCCTTAAACTCCCGGTACGTCTATCAGCCGATGCACCTCTCCCTTAAGCCCCCGTTGCGTCTTTTAACAGCCGTTGCACCTCTCCCTTAAACTCCCGATACGTCTATCAGCCGATGCACCTCTCCCTTAAACTCCCGGTGCGTCTATTAACAGCCGTGGCACCTCTCCCTTAAACTCCCGGTACGTCTATCAGCCGATGCACCGCTCCCTTAAACTCCCGGTACGTCTATCAGCCGATGCACCTCTCCCTTAAACTCCCGGTACGTCTATTAACAGCCGTGGCACCTCTCCCTTAAACTCCCGGTACGTCTATTAACTGCCCTGGCACCTCTCCCTTAAACTCCCGGTACGTCTATCAGCCGATGCACCTCTCCCTTAAACCCCCGTTGCGTCTTTTAACAGCCGTTGCACCTCTCCCTTAAACTCCCGGTACGTCTATCAGCCGATGCACCTCTCCCTTAAACTCCCGGTGCGTCTATTAACAGTCGTTGCACCTCTCCCTTAAACTCCCGGTACGTCTATCAGCCGTTGCACCTCTATCTTAAACTCCCGGTACGTCTATCAGCCGATGCACCTCTCCCTTAAACTCCCGGTACGTCTATTAACAGCCGTTGCACCTCTCCCTTAAACTCCCGGTACGTCTATTAACAGCCGTGGCACCTCTCCCTTAAACTCCCGGTACGTCTATTAACAGCCGTGGTACCTCTCCCTTAAACTCCCGGTACGTCTATTAACTGCCCTGGCACCTCTCCCTTAAACTCCCGGTGCGTCTATTAACAGCCGTTGCACCTCTCCCTTAAACTCCCGGTACGTCTATTAACAGCCGTGGCACCTCTCCCTTAAATTCCCGGTACGTCTATTAACAGCCGTGGTACCTCTCCCTTAAACTCCCGGTACGTCTATTAACTGCCCTGGCACCTCTCCCTTAAACTCCCGGTGCGTCTATTAACAGCCGTTGCACCTCTCCCTTAAACTCCCGGTACGTCTATTAACAGCCGTGGCACCTCTCCCTTAAACTCCCGGTACGTCTATCAGCCGATGCACCTCTCCCTTAAGCCCCCGTTGCGTCTTTTAACAGCCGTTGCACCTCTCCCTTAAACTCCCGATACGTCTATCAGCCGATGCACCTCTCCCTTAAACTCCCGGTGCGTCTATTAACAGCCGTGGCACCTCTCCCTTAAACTCCCGGTACGTCTATCAGCCGATGCACCGCTCCCTTAAACTCCCGGTACGTCTATCAGCCGATGCACCTCTCCCTTAAACTCCCGGTACGTCTATTAACAGCCGTGGCACCTCTCCCTTAAACTCCCGGTACGTCTATTAACTGCCCTGGCACCTCTCCCTTAAACTCCCGGTACGTCTATCAGCCGATGCACCTCTCCCTTAAACCCCCGTTGCGTCTTTTAACAGCCGTTGCACCTCTCCCTTAAACTCCCGGTACGTCTATCAGCCGATGCACCTCTCCCTTAAACTCCCGGTGCGTCTATTAACAGTCGTTGCACCTCTCCCTTAAACTCCCGGTACGTCTATCAGCCGTTGCACCTCTATCTTAAACTCCCGGTACGTCTATCAGCCGATGCACCTCTCCCTTAAACTCCCGGTACGTCTATTAACAGCCGTTGCACCTCTCCCTTAAACTCCCGGTACGTCTATTAACAGCCGTGGCACCTCTCCCTTAAACTCCCGGTACGTCTATTAACAGCCGTGGTACCTCTCCCTTAAACTCCCGGTACGTCTATTAACTGCCCTGGCACCTCTCCCTTAAACTCCCGGTGCGTCTATTAACAGCCGTTGCACCTCTCCCTTAAACTCCCGGTACGTCTATTAACAGCCGTGGCACCTCTCCCTTAAATTCCCGGTACGTCTATTAACAGCCGTGGTACCTCTCCCTTAAACTCCCGGTACGTCTATTAACTGCCCTGGCACCTCTCCCTTAAACTCCCGGTGCGTCTATTAACAGCCGTTGCACCTCTCCCTTAAACTCCCGGTACGTCTATTAACAGCCGTGGCACCTCTCCCTTAAACTCCCGGTACGTCTATTAACAGCCGTGGCAGCTCTCCCTTAAACTCCCGGTACGTCTATTAACTGCCCTCGCACCTCTCCCTTAAACTCCCGGTACGTCTATCAGCCGATGCACCTCTCCCTTAAACCCCCGTTGCGTCTTTTAACAGCCGTTGCACCTCTCCCTTAAACTCCCGGTACGTCTATTAACAGCCGTGGCACCTCTCCCTTAAACTCCCGGTACGTCTATCAGCCAAAGCACCTCTCCCTTAAACTCCCGGTGCGTCTATTAACAGTCGTTGCACCTCTCCCTTAAACTCCCGGTACGTCTATCAGGCGATGCACCGCTCCCTTAAACTTCCGGTATGTCTATTAACAGCCGTGGCACCTCTCCCTTAAACTCCCGTTACGTCTATTAACAGCCGTGGCAACTCTCCCTTAAACTCCCGGTACGTCTATTAACAGCCGTGTACCTCTCCCTTAAACTCCCGGTACGTCTATTAACAGCCGTGGCACCTCTCCCTTTAACTCCCGGTACGTTAACAGCCGTGGCACCTCTCCCTTAAACTCCCGGTACGTCTATAACAACCGTGGCACCTCTCCCTTAAACTCCCGGACCTCTATTACCAGCCGTAGAACCTCTCCCTTAAACTCCCGGTGCGTCTATTAACAGCCGTGGCACCTCTCCCTTAAACTCCCGGTACGTCTATCAGCCGATGCACCTCTCCCTTAAACTCCCGGTGCGTCTATTAACAGTCGTTGCACCTCTCCCTTAAACTCCCGGTACGTCTATCAGCCGTTGCACCTCTATCTTAAACTCCCGGTACGTCTATCAGCCGATGCACCTCTCCCTTAAACTCCCGGTACGTCTATTAACAGCCGTTGCACCTCTCCCTTAAACTCCCGGTACGTCTATTAACAGCCGTGGCACCTCTCCCTTAAACTCCCGGTACGTCTATTAACAGCCGTGGTACCTCTCCCTTAAACTCCCGGTACGTCTATTAACAGCCGTGGCACCTCTCCCTTAAACTCCCGGTACGTCTATTAACAGCCGTGGCAGCTCTCCCTTAAACTCCCGGTACGTCTATTAACTGCCCTCGCACCTCTCCCTTAAACTCCCGGTACGTCTATCAGCCGATGCACCTCTCCCTTAAACCCCCGTTGCGTCTTTTAACAGCCGTTGCACCTCTCCCTTAAACTCCCGGTACGTCTATTAACAGCCGTGGCACCTCTCCCTTAAACTCCCGGTACGTCTATCAGCCAAAGCACCTCTCCCTTAAACTCCCGGTGCGTCTATTAACAGTCGTTGCACCTCTCCCTTAAACTCCCGGTACGTCTATCAGGCGATGCACCGCTCCCTTAAACTTCCGGTATGTCTATTAACAGCCGTGGCACCTCTCCCTTAAACTCCCGTTACGTCTATTAACAGCCGTGGCAACTCTCCCTTAAACTCCCGGTACGTCTATTAACAGCCGTGTACCTCTCCCTTAAACTCCCGGTACGTCTATTAACAGCCGTGGCACCTCTCCCTTTAACTCCCGGTACGTTAACAGCCGTGGCACCTCTCCCTTAAACTCCCGGTACGTCTATAACAACCGTGGCACCTCTCCCTTAAACTCCCGGACCTCTATTACCAGCCGTAGAACCTCTCCCTTAAACTCCCGGTGCGTCTATTAACAGCCGTGGCACCTCTCCCTTAAACTCCCGGTACGTCTATCAGCCGATGCACCTCTCCCTTAAACTCCCGGTGCGTCTATTAACAGTCGTTGCACCTCTCCCTTAAACTCCCGGTACGTCTATCAGCCGTTGCATCTCTATCTTAAACTCCCGGTACGTCTATTAGCCGATGCACCTCTCCCTTAAACTCCCGGTACGTCTATTAACAGCCTTGGCACCTCTCTCTTAAACTCCCGGTACGTTAACAGCCGTGGCATCTCTCCCTTAAACTCCCGGTACGTCTATTAACAGCCGTGGCACCTCTCCCTTAAACTCCCGGTACGTCTATTAACTGCCCTGGCACCTTTCCCTTAAACTCCCGGTACGTCTATCAGCCAATGCACCTCTCCCTTAAACCCCCGTTGCGTCTATTAACAGCCGTGGCACCTCTCCCTTAAACTCCCGGTACGTCTATTAACAGCCGATGCACCTCTCCCTTAAACTCCCGGTGCGTCTATTAACAGTCGTTGCACCTCTCCCTTAAACTCCCGGTACGTCTATCAGCCAAAGCACCTCTCCCTTAAACTCCCGGTGCGTCTATTAACAGTCGTTGCACCTCTCCCTTAAACTCCCGGTACGTCTATCAGGCGATGCACCGCTCCCTTAAACTTCCGGTATGTCTATTAACAGCCGTGGCACCTCTCCCTTAAACTCCCGTTACGTCTATTAACAGCCGTGGCAACTCTCCCTTAAACTCCCGGTACGTCTATTAACAGCCGTGTACCTCTCCCTTAAACTCCCGGTACGTCTATTAACAGCCGTGGCACCTCTCCCTTTAACTCCCGGTACGTTAACAGCCGTGGCACCTCTCCCTTAAACTCCCGGTACGTCTATAACAACCGTGGCACCTCTCCCTTAAACTCCCGGACCTCTATTACCAGCCGTAGAACCTCTCCCTTAAACTCCCGGTGCGTCTATTAACAGCCGTGGCACCTCTCCCTTAAACTCCCGGTACGTCTATCAGCCGATGCACCTCTATCTTAAACTCCCGGTACGTCTATTAGCCGATGCACCTCTCCCTTAAACTCCCGGTACGTCTATTAACAGCCTTGGCACCTCTCTCTTAAACTCCCGGTACGTTAACAGCCGTGGCATCTCTCCCTTAAACTCCCGGTACGTCTATTAACAGCCGTGGCACCTCTCCCTTAAACCCCCGTTGCGTCTATTAACAGCCGTGGCACCTCTCCCTTAAACTCCCGGTACGTCTATTAACAGCCGATGCACCTCTCCCTTAAACTCCCGGTGCGTCTATTAACAGTCGTTGCACCTCTCCCTTAAACTCCCGGTACGTCTATTAACTGCCCTGGCACCTCTCCCTTAAACTCCCGGTACGTCTATCAGCCGATGCACCTCTCCCTTAAACCCCCGTTGCGTCTTTTAACAGCCGTGGCACCTCTCCCTTAAACTCCCGGTACGTCTATTAACAGCCGATGCAGCTCTCCCTTAAACTCCCGGTACGTCTATTAACAGCCGTGGCACCTCTCCCTTAAACTCCCGGTACGTCTATTAACTGCCCTGGCACCTCTCCCTTAAACTCCCGGTACGTCTATCAGCCAATGCACCTCTCCCTTAAACCCCCGTTGCGTCTTTTAACAGCCGTTGCACCTCTCCCTTAAACTCCCGGTACGTCTATTAACAGCCGTGGCACCTCTCCCTTAAACTCCCGGTACGTCTATCAGCCGATTCACCTCTCCCTTAAACTCCCGGTGCGTCTATTAACAGTCGTTGCACCTCTCCCTTAAACTCCCGGTACGTCTATCAGCCGTTGCACCTCTCCCTTAAACTCCTGGTACGTCTATCAGCCGATGCACCTCTCCCTTAAACTTCCGGTGCGTCTATTAACAGTCGTTGCACCTCTCCCTTAAACTCCCGGTACGTCTATCAGCCGATGCACCGCTCCCTTAAACTCCCGGTACGTCTATCAGCCGATGCACCTCTCCCTTAAACCCCCGTTGCGTCTTTTAACAGCCGTTGCACCTCTCCCTTAAACTCCCGGTACGTCTATTAACAGCCGATGCACCTCTCCCTTAAACTCCCGGTGCGTCTATTAACAGTCGTTGCACCTCTCCCTTAAACTCCCGGTACGTCTATTAACTGCCCTGGCACCTCTCCCTTAAACTCCCGGTACGTCTATCAGCCGAAGCACCTCTCCCTTAAACCCCCGTTGCGTCTTTTAACAGCCGTGGCACCTCTCCCTTAAACTCCCGGTACGTCTATTAACAGCCGATGCAGCTCTCCCTTAAACTCCCGGTACGTCTATTAACAGCCGTGGCACCTCTCCCTTAAACTCCCGGTACGTCTATTAACTGCCCTGGCACCTCTCCCTTAAACTCCCGGTACGTCTATCAGCCAATGCACCTCTCCCTTAAACCCCCGTTGCGTCTTTTAACAGCCGTTGCACCTCTCCCTTAAACTCCCGGTACGTCTATTAACAGCCGTGGCACCTCTCCCTTAAACTCCCGGTACGTCTATCAGCCGATGCACCTCTCCCTTAAACTCCCGGTGCGTCTATTAACAGTCGTTGCACCTCTCAATTAAACTCCCGGTACGTCTATCAGCCGTTGCACCTCTCCCTTAAACTCCTGGTACGTCTATCAGCCGATGCATCTCTCCCTTAAACTTCCGGTGCGTCTATTAACAGTCGTTGCACCTCTCCCTTAAACTCCCGGTACGTCTATCAGCCGATGCACCGCTCCCTTAAACTCCCGGTACGTCTATCAGCCGATGCACCTCTCCCTTAAGCCCCCGTTGCGTCTTTTAACAGCCGTTGCACCTCTCCCTTAAACTCCCGGTACGTCTATCAGCCGATGCACCTCTCCCTTAAACTCCCGGTGCGTCTATTAACAGCCGTGGCACCTCTCCCTTAAACTCCCGGTACGTCTATCAGCCGATGCACCGCTCCCTTAAACTCCCGGTACGTCTATCAGCCGATGCACCTCTCCCTTAAACTCCCGGTACGTCTATTAACAGCCGTGGCACCTCTCCCTTAAACTCCCGGTACATCTATTAACTGCCCTGGCACCTCTCCCTTAAACTCCCGGTACGTCTATCAGCCGATGCACCTCTCCCTTAAACCCCCGTTGCGTCTTTTAACAGCCGTTGCACCTCTCCCTTAAACTCCCGGTACGTCTATCAGCCGATGCACCTCTCCCTTAAACTCCCGGTGCGTCTATTAACAGTCTTTGCACCTCTCCCTTAAACTCCCGGTACGTCTATCAGCCGTTGCACCTCTATCTTAAACTCCCGGTACGTCTATCAGCCGATGCACCTCTCCCTTAAACTCCCGGTACGTCTATTAACAGCCGTTGCACCTCTCCCTTAAACTCCCGGTACGTCTATTAACAGCCGTGGCACCTCTCCCTTAAACTCCCGGTACGTCTATTAACAGCCGTGGTACCTCTCCCTTAAACTCCCGGTACGTATATTAACTGCCCTGGCACCTCTCCCTTAAACTCCCGCTGCGTCTATTAACAGCCGTTGCACCTCTCCCTTAAACTCCCGGTACGTCTATTAACAGCCGTGGCACCTCTCCCTTAAATTCCCGGTACGTCTATTAACAGCCGTGGTACCTCTCCCTTAAACTCCCGGTACGTCTATTAACTGCCCTGGCACCTCTCCCTTAAACTCCCGGTGCGTCTATTAACAGCCGTTGCACCTCTCCCTTAAACTCCCGGTACGTCTATTAACAGCCGTGGCACCTCTCCCTTAAACTCCCGGTACGTCTATTAACAGCCGTGGCAGCTCTCCCTTAAACTCCCGGTACGTCTATTAACTGCCCTCGCACCTCTCCCTTAAACTCCCGGTACGTCTATCAGCCGATGCACCTCTCCCTTAAACCCCCGTTGCGTCTTTTAACAGCCGTTGCACCTCTCCCTTAAACTCCCGGTACGTCTATTAACAGCCGTGGCACCTCTCCCTTAAACTCCCGGTACGTCTATCAGCCAAAGCACCTCTCCCTTAAACTCCCGGTGCGTCTATTAACAGTCGTTGCACCTCTCCCTTAAACTCCCGGTACGTCTATCAGGCGATGCACCGCTCCCTTAAACTTCCGGTATGTCTATTAACAGCCGTGGCACCTCTCCCTTAAACTCCCGTTACGTCTATTAACAGCCGTGGCAACTCTCCCTTAAACTCCCGGTACGTCTATTAACAGCCGTGTACCTCTCCCTTAAACTCCCGGAACGTCTATTAACAGCCGTGGCACCTCTCCCTTTAACTCCCGGTACGTTAACAGCCGTGGCACCTCTCCCTTAAACTCCCGGTACGTCTTTAACAACCGTGGCACCTCTCCCTTAAACTCCCGGACCTCTATTACCAGCCGTAGAACCTCTCCCTTAAACTCCCAGTGCGTCTATTAACAGCCGTGGCACCTCTCCCTTAAAATCCCGGTACGTCTATCAGCCGATGCACCTCTCCCTTAAACTCCCGGTGCGTCTATTAACAGTCGTTGCACCTCTCCCTTAAACTCCCGGTACGTCTATCAGCCGTTGCACCTCTATCTTAAACTCCCGGTACGTCTATCAGCCGATGCACCTCTCCCTTAAACTCCCGGTACGTCTATTAACAGCCTTGGCACCTCTCTCTTAAACTCCCGGTACGTTAACAGCCGTGGCATCTCTCCCTTAAACTCCCGGTACGTCTATTAACAGCCGTGGCACCTCTCCCTTAAACTCCCGGTACGTCTATTAACTGCCCTGGCACCTTTCCCTTAAACTCCCGGTACGTCTATCAGCCAATGCACCTCTCCCTTAAACCCCCGTTGCGTCTTTTAACAGCCGTTGCACCTCTCCCTTAAACTCCCGGTACGTCTATTAACAGCCGTGGCACCTCTCCCTTAAACTCCCGGTACGTCTATCAGCCAATGCACCTCTCCCTTAAACCCCCGTTGCGTCTATTAACAGCCGTGGCACCTCTCCCTTAAACTCCCGGTACGTCTATTAACAGCCGATGCACCTCTCCCTTAAACTCCCGGTGCGTCTATTAACAGTCGTTGCACCTCTCCCTTAAACTCCCGGTACGTCTATTAACTGCCCTGGCACCTCTCCCTTAAACTCCCGGTACGTCTATCAGCCGATGCACCTCTCCCTTAAACCCCCGTTGCGTCTTTTAACAGCCGTGGCACCTCTCCCTTAAACTCCCGGTACGTCTATTAACAGCCGATGCAGCTCTCCCTTAAACTCCCGGTACGTCTATTAACAGCCGTGGCACCTCTCCCTTAAACTCCCGGTACGTCTATTAACTGCCCTGGCACCTCTCCCTTAAACTCCCGGTACGTCTATCAGCCAATGCACCTCTCCCTTAAACCCCCGTTGCGTCTTTTAACAGCCGTTGCACCTCTCCCTTAAACTCCCGGTACGTCTATTAACAGCCGTGGCCCCTCTCCCTTAAACTCCCGGTACGTCTATCAGCCGATTCACCTCTCCCTTAAACTCCCGGTGCGTCTATTAACAGTCGTTGCACCTCTCCCTTAAACTCCCGGTACGTCTATCAGCCGTTGCACCTCTCCTTTAAACTCCTGGTACGTCTATCAGCCGATGCACCTCTCCCTTAAACTTCCGGTGCGTCTATTAACAGTCGTTGCACCTCTCCCTTAAACTCCCGGTACGTCTATCAGCCGATGCACCGCTCCCTTAAACTCCCGGTACGTCTATCAGCCGATGCACCTCTCCCTTAAACCCCCGTTGCGTCTTTTAACAGCCGTTGCACCTCTCCCTTAAACTCCCGGTACGTCTATTAACAGCCGATGCACCTCTCCCTTAAACTCCCGGTGCGTCTATTAACAGTCGTTGCACCTCTCCCTTAAACTCCCGGTACGTCTATTAACTGCCCTGGCACCTCTCCCTTAAACTCCCGGTGCGTCTATTAACAGCCGTTGCACCTCTCCCTTAAACTCCCGGTACGTCTATTAACAGCCGTGGCACCTCTCCCTTAAACTCCCGGTACGTCTATTAACAGCCGTGGCAGCTCTCCCTTAAACTCCCGGTACGTCTATTAACTGCCCTCGCACCTCTCCCTTAAACTCCCGGTACGTCTATCAGCCGATGCACCTCTCCCTTAAACCCCCGTTGCGTCTTTTAACAGCCGTTGCACCTCTCCCTTAAACTCCCGGTACGTCTATTAACAGCCGTGGCACCTCTCCCTTAAACTCCCGGTACGTCTATCAGCCAAAGCACCTCTCCCTTAAACTCCCGGTGCGTCTATTAACAGTCGTTGCACCTCTCCCTTAAACTCCCGGTACGTCTATCAGGCGATGCACCGCTCCCTTAAACTTCCGGTATGTCTATTAACAGCCGTGGCACCTCTCCCTTAAACTCCCGTTACGTCTATTAACAGCCGTGGCAACTCTCCCTTAAACTCCCGGTACGTCTATTAACAGCCGTGTACCTCTCCCTTAAACTCCCGGTACGTCTATTAACAGCCGTGGCACCTCTCCCTTTAACTCCCGGTACGTTAACAGCCGTGGCACCTCTCCCTTAAACTCCCGGTACGTCTATAACAACCGTGGCACCTCTCCCTTAAACTCCCGGACCTCTATTACCAGCCGTAGAACCTCTCCCTTAAACTCCCGGTGCGTCTATTAACAGCCGTGGCACCTCTCCCTTAAACTCCCGGTACGTCTATCAGCCGATGCACCTCTCCCTTAAACTCCCGGTGCGTCTATTAACAGTCGTTGCACCTCTCCCTTAAACTCCCGGTACGTCTATCAGCCGTTGCACCTCTATCTTAAACTCCCGGTACGTCTATTAGCCGATGCACCTCTCCCTTAAACTCCCGGTACGTCTATTAACAGCCTTGGCACCTCTCTCTTAAACTCCCGGTACGTTAACAGCCGTGGCATCTCTCCCTTAAACTCCCGGTACGTCTATTAACAGCCGTGGCACCTCTCCCTTAAACTCCCGGTACGTCTATTAACTGCCCTGGCACCTTTCCCTTAAACTCCCGGTACGTCTATCAGCCAATGCACCTCTCCCTTAAACCCCCGTTGCGTCTATTAACAGCCGTGGCACCTCTCCCTTAAACTCCCGGTACGTCTATTAACAGCCGATGCACCTCTCCCTTAAACTCCCGGTGCGTCTATTAACAGTCGTTGCACCTCTCCCTTAAACTCCCGGTACGTCTATTAACTGCCCTGGCACCTCTCCCTTAAACTCCCGGTACGTCTATCAGCCGATGCACCTCTCCCTTAAACCCCCGTTGCGTCTTTTAACAGCCGTGGCACCTCTCCCTTAAACTCCCGGTACGTCTATTAACAGCCGATGCAGCTCTCCCTTAAACTCCCGGTACGTCTATTAACAGCCGTGGCACCTCTCCCTTAAACTCCCGGTACGTCTATTAACTGCCCTGGCACCTCTCCCTTAAACTCCCGGTACGTCTATCAGCCAATGCACCTCTCCCTTAAACCCCCGTTGCGTCTTTTAACAGCCGTTGCACCTCTCCCTTAAACTCCCGGTACGTCTATTAACAGCCGTGGCACCTCTCCCTTAAACTCCCGGTACGTCTATCAGCCGATTCACCTCTCCCTTAAACTCCCGTTGCGTCTATTAACAGTCGTTGCACCTCTCCCTTAAACTCCCGGTACGTCTATCAGCCGTTGCACCTCTCCCTTAAACTCCTGGTACGTCTATCAGCCGATGCACCTCTCCCTTAAACTTCCGGTGCGTCTATTAACAGTCGTTGCACCTCTCCCTTAAACTCCCGGTACGTCTATCAGCCGATGCACCGCTCCCTTAAACTCCCGGTACGTCTATCAGCCGATGCACCTCTCCCTTAAACCCCCGTTGCGTCTTTTAACAGCCGTTGCACCTCTCCCTTAAACTCCCGGTACGTCTATTAACAGCCGATGCACCTCTCCCTTAAACTCCCGGTGCGTCTATTAACAGTCGTTGCACCTCTCCCTTAAACTCCCGGTACGTCTATTAACTGCCCTGGCACCTCTCCCTTAAACTCCCGGTACGTCTATCAGCCGAAGCACCTCTCCCTTAAACCCCCGTTGCGTCTTTTAACAGCCGTGGCACCTCTCCCTTAAACTCCCGGTACGTCTATTAACAGCCGATGCAGCTCTCCCTTAAACTCCCGGTACGTCTATTAACAGCCGTGGCACCTCTCCCTTAAACTCCCGGTACGTCTATTAACTGCCCTGGCACCTCTCCCTTAAACTCCCGGTACGTCTATCAGCCAATGCACCTCTCCCTTAAACCCCCGTTGCGTCTTTTAACAGCCGTTGCACCTCTCCCTTAAACTCCCGGTACGTCTATTAACAGCCGTGGCACCTCTCCCTTAAACTCCCGGTACGTCTATCAGCCGATGCACCTCTCCCTTAAACTCCCGGTGCGTCTATTAACAGTCGTTGCACCTCTCAATTAAACTCCCGGTACGTCTATCAGCCGTTGCACCTCTCCCTTAAACTCCTGGTACGTCTATCAGCCGATGCATCTCTCCCTTAAACTTCCGGTGCGTCTATTAACAGTCGTTGCACCTCTCCCTTAAACTCCCGGTACGTCTATCAGCCGATGCACCGCTCCCTTAAACTCCCGGTACGTCTATCAGCCGATGCACCTCTCCCTTAAGCCCCCGTTGCGTCTTTTAACAGCCGTTGCACCTCTCCCTTAAACTCCCGGTACGTCTATTAACAGCCGTGTACCTCTCCCTTAAACTCCCGGTACGTCTATTAACAGCCGTGGCACCTCTCCCTTTAACTCCCGGTACGTTAACAGCCGTGGCACCTCTCCCTTAAACTCCCGGTACGTCTTTAACAACCGTGGCACCTCTCCCTTAAACTCCCGGACCTCTATTACCAGCCGTAGAACCTCTCCCTTAAACTCCCGGTGCGTCTATTAACAGCCGTGGCACCTCTCCCTTAAAATCCCGGTACGTCTATCAGCCGATGCACCTCTCCCTTAAACTCCCGGTGCGTCTATTAACAGTCGTTGCACCTCTCCCTTAAACTCCCGGTACGTCTATTAACAGCCGTGGCACCTCTCCCTTAAACTCCCGGTACGTCTATCAGCCGATGCACCTCTCCCTTAAACTCCCGGTACGTCTATTAACAGCCGTGGCACCTCTCCCTTAAACTCCCGGTACGTCTATTAACAGCCGATGCACCTCTCCCTTAAACTCCCGGTGCGTCTATTAACAGTCGTTGCACCTCTCCCTTAAACTCCCGGTACGTCTATTAACTGCCCTGGCACCTCTCCCTTAAACTCCCGGTACGTCTATCAGCCGATGCACCTCTCCCTTAAACCCCCGTTGCGTCTTTTAACAGCCGTGGCACCTCTCCCTTAAACTCCCGGTACGTCTATTAACAGCCGATGCAGCTCTCCCTTAAACTCCCGGTACGTCTATTAACAGCCGTGGCACCTCTCCCTTAAACTCCCGGTACGTCTATTAACTGCCCTGGCACCTCTCCCTTAAACTCCCGGTACGTCTATCAGCCAATGCACCTCTCCCTTAAACCCCCGTTGCGTCTTTTAACAGCCGTTGCACCTCTCCCTTAAACTCCCGGTACGTCTATTAACAGCCGTGGCCCCTCTCCCTTAAACTCCCGGTACGTCTATCAGCCGATTCACCTCTCCCTTAAACTCCCGGTGCGTCTATTAACAGTCGTTGCACCTCTCCCTTAAACTCCCGGTACGTCTATCAGCCGTTGCACCTCTCCCTTAAACTCCTGGTACGTCTATCAGCCGATGCACCTCTCCCTTAAACTTCCGGTGCGTCTATTAACAGTCGTTGCACCTCTCCCTTAAACTCCCGGTACGTCTATCAGCCGATGCACCGCTCCCTTAAACTCCCGGTACGTCTATCAGCCGATGCACCTCTCCCTTAAACCCCCGTTGCGTCTTTTAACAGCCGTTGCACCTCTCCCTTAAACTCCCGGTACGTCTATTAACAGCCGATGCACCTCTCCCTTAAACTCCCGGTGCGTCTATTAACAGTCGTTGCACCTCTCCCTTAAACTCCCGGTACGTCTATTAACTGCCCTGGCACCTCTCCCTTAAACTCCCGGTACGTCTATCAGCCGATGCACCTCTCCCTTAAACCCCCGTTGCGTCTTTTAACAGCCGTTGCACCTCTCCCTTAAACTCCCGGTACGTCTATTAACAGCCGATGCACCTCTCCCTTAAACTCCCGGTGCGTCTATTAACAGTCGTTGCACCTCTCCCTTAAACTCCCGGTACGTCTATTAACTGCCCTGGCACCTCTCCCTTAAACTCCCGGTACGTCTATCAGCCGTGGCACCTCTCCCTTAAACTCCCGGTACGTCTATTAACAGCCGATGCAGCTCTCCCTTAAACTCCCGGTACGTCTATTAACAGCCGTGGCACCTCTCCCTTAAACTCCCGGTACGTCTATTAACTGCCCTGGCACCTCTCCCTTAAACTCCCGGTACGTCTATCAGCCAATGCACCTCTCCCTTAAACCCCCGTTGCGTCTTTTAACAGCCGTTGCACCTCTCCCTTAAACTCCCGGTACGTCTATTAACAGCCGTGGCACCTCTCCCTTAAACTCCCGGTACGTCTATCAGCCGATGCACCTCTCCCTTAAACTCCCGGTGCGTCTATTAACAGTCGTTGCACCTCTCAATTAAACTCCCGGTACGTCTATCAGCCGTTGCACCTCTCCCTTAAACTCCTGGTACGTCTATCAGCCGATGCATCTCTCCCTTAAACTTCCGGTGCGTCTATTAACAGTCGTTGCACCTCTCCCTTAAACTCCCGGTACGTCTATCAGCCGATGCACCGCTCCCTTAAACTCCCGGTACGTCTATCAGCCGATGCACCTCTCCCTTAAGCCCCCGTTGCGTCTTTTAACAGCCGTTGCACCTCTCCCTTAAACTCCCGGTACGTCTATCAGCCGATGCACCTCTCCCTTAAACTCCCGGTGCGTCTATTAACAGCCGTGGCACCTCTCCCTTAAACTCCCGGTACGTCTATCAGCCGATGCACCGCTCCCTTAAACTCCCGGTACGTCTATCAGCCGATGCACCTCTCCCTTAAACTCCCGGTACGTCTATTAACAGCCGTGGCACCTCTCCCTTAAACTCCCGGTACATCTATTAACTGCCCTGGCACCTCTCCCTTAAACTCCCGGTACGTCTATCAGCCGATGCACCTCTCCCTTAAACCCCCGTTGCGTCTTTTAACAGCCGTTGCACCTCTCCCTTAAACTCCCGGTACGTCTATCAGCCGATGCACCTCTCCCTTAAACTCCCGGTGCGTCTATTAACAGTCTTTGCACCTCTCCCTTAAACTCCCGGTACGTCTATCAGCCGTTGCACCTCTATCTTAAACTCCCGGTACGTCTATCAGCCGATGCACCTCTCCCTTAAACTCCCGGTACGTCTATTAACAGCCGTTGCACCTCTCCCTTAAACTCCCGGTACGTCTATCAACAGCCGTGGCACCTCTCCCTTAAACTCCCGGTACGTCTATTAACAGCCGTGGTACCTCTCCCTTAAACTCCCGGTACGTCTATTAACTACCCTGGCACCTCTCCCTTAAACTCCCGGTGCGTCTATTAACAGCCGTTGCACCTCTCCCTTAAAC
This sequence comes from Gasterosteus aculeatus, assembly GCF_964276395.1. Lineage (NCBI taxonomy): Eukaryota > Metazoa > Chordata > Actinopteri > Perciformes > Gasterosteidae > Gasterosteus > Gasterosteus aculeatus. The sequence goes on along the minus strand of NC_135709.1, from coordinate 20,116,388 downwards.
TCCCGGTACGTCTATTAACAGCCGTGGCACCTCTCCCTTAAATTCCCGGTACGTCTATTAACAGCCGTGGTACCTCTCCCTTAAACTCCCGGTACGTCTATTAACTGCCCTGGCACCTCTCCCTTAAACTCCCGGTGCGTCTATTAACAGCCGTTGCACCTCTCCCTTAAACTCCCGGTACGTCTATTAACAGCCGTGGCACCTCTCCCTTAAACTCCCGGTACGTCTATTAACAGCCGTGGCAGCTCTCCCTTAAACTCGCGGTACGTCTATTAACTGCCCTCGCACCTCTCCCTTAAACTCCCGGTACGTCTATCAGCCGATGCACCTCTCCCTTAAACCCCCGTTGCGTCTTTTAACAGCCGTTGCACCTCTCCCTTAAACTCCCGGTACGTCTATTAACAGCCGTGGCACCTCTCCCTTAAACTCCCGGTACGTCTATCAGCCAAAGCACCTCTCCCTTAAACTCCCGGTGCGTCTATTAACAGTCGTTGCACCTCTCCCTTAAACTCCCGGTACGTCTATCAGGCGATGCACCGCTCCCTTAAACTTCCGGTATGTCTATTAACAGCCGTGGCACCACTCCCTTAAACTCCCGTTACGTCTATTAACAGCCGTGGCAACTCTCCCTTAAACTCCCGGTACGTCTATTAACAGCCGTGTACCTCTCCCTTAAACTCCCAGTACGTCTATTAACAGCCGTGGCACCTCTCCCTTTAACTCCCGGTACGTTAACAGCCGTGGCACCTCTCCCTTAAACTCCCGGTACGTCTTTAACAACCGTGGCACCTCTCCCTTAAACTCCCGGACCTCTATTACCAGCCGTAGAACCTCTCCCTTAAACTCCCGGTGCGTCTATTAACAGCCGTGGCACCTCTCCCTTAAACTCCCGGTACGTCTATCAGCCGATGCACCTCTCCCTTAAACTCCCGGTGCGTCTATTAACAGTCGTTGCACCTCTCCCTTAAACTCCCGGTACGTCTATCAGCCGTTGCACCTCTATCTTAAACTCCCGGTACGTCTATCAGCCGATGCACCTCTCCCTTAAACTCCCGGTACGTCTATTAACAGCCTTGGCACCTCTCTCTTAAACTCCCGGTACGTTAACAGCCGTGGCATCTCTCCCTTAATCTCCCGGTACGTCTATTAACAGCCGTGGCACCTCTCCCTTAAACTCCCGGTACGTCTATTAACTGCCCTGGCACCTTTCCCTTAAACTCCCGGTACGTCTATCAGCCAATGCACCTCTCCCTTAAACCCCCGTTGCGTCTTTTAACAGCCGTTGCACCTCTCCCTTAAACTCCCGGTACGTCTATTAACAGCCGTGGCACCTCTCCCTTAAACTCCCGGTACGTCTATCAGCCAATGCACCTCTCCCTTAAACCCCTGTTGCGTCTATTAACAGCCGTGGCACCTCTCCCTTAAACTCCCGGTACGTCTATTAACAGCCGATGCACCTCTCCCTTAAACTCCCGGTGCGTCTATTAACAGTCGTTGCACCTCTCCCTTAAACTCCCGGTACGTCTATTAACTGCCCTGGCACCTCTCCCTTAAACTCCCGGTACGTCTATCAGCCGATGCACCTCTCCCTTAAACCCCCGTTGCGTCTTTTAACAGCCGTGGCACCTCTCCCTTAAACTCCCGGTACGTCTATTAACAGCCGATGCAGCTCTCCCTTAAACTCCCGGTACGTCTATTAACAGCCGTGGCACCTCTCCCTTAAACTCCCGGTACGTCTATTAACTGCCCTGGCACCTCTCCCTTAAACTCCCGGTACGTCTATCAGCCAATGCACCTCTCCCTTAAACCCCCGTTGCGTCTTTTAACAGCCGTTGCACCTCTCCCTTAAACTCCCGGTACGTCTATTAACAGCCGTGGCACCTCTCCCTTAAACTCCCGGTACGTCTATCAGCCGATTCACCTCTCCCTTAAACTCCCGGTGCGTCTATTAACAGTCGTTGCACCTCTCCCTTAAACTCCCGGTACATCTATTAACTGCCCTGGCACCTCTCCCTTAAACTCCCGGTACGTCTATCAGCCGATGCACCTCTCCCTTAAACCCCCGTTGCGTCTTTTAACAGCCGTTGCACCTCTCCCTTAAACTCCCGGTACGTCTATCAGCCGATGCACCTCTCCCTTAAACTCCCGGTGCGTCTATTAACAGTCTTTGCACCTCTCCCTTAAACTCCCGGTACGTCTATCAGCCGTTGCACCTCTATCTTAAACTCCCGGTACGTCTATCAGCCGATGCACCTCTCCCTTAAACTCCCGGTACGTCTATTAACAGCCGTTGCACCTCTCCCTTAAACTCCCGGTACGTCTATTAACAGCCGTGGCACCTCTCCCTTAAACTCCCGGTACGTCTATTAGCCGATGCACCTCTCCCTTAAACTCCCGGTACGTCTATTAACAGCCTTGGCACCTCTCTCTTAAACTCCCGGTACGTTAACAGCCGTGGCATCTCTCCCTTAAACTCCCGGTACGTCTATTAACAGCCGTGGCACCTCTCCCTTAAACTCCCGGTACGTCTATTAACTGCCCTGGCACCTTTCCCTTAAACTCCCGGTACGTCTATCAGCCAATGCACCTCTCCCTTAAACCCCCGTTGCGTCTATTAACAGCCGTGGCACCTCTCCCTTAAACTCCCGGTACGTCTATTAACAGCCGATGCACCTCTCCCTTAAACTCCCGGTGCGTCTATTAACAGTCGTTGCACCTCTCCCTTAAACTCCCGGTACGTCTATTAACTGCCCTGGCACCTCTCCCTTAAACTCCCGGTACGTCTATCAGCCGATGCACCTCTCCCTTAAACCCCCGTTGCGTCTTTTAACAGCCGTGGCACCTCTCCCTTAAACTCCCGGTACGTCTATTAACAGCCGATGCAGCTCTCCCTTAAACTCCCGGTACGTCTATTAACAGCCGTGGCACCTCTCCCTTAAACTCCCGGTACGTCTATTAACTGCCCTGGCACCTCTCCCTTAAACTCCCGGTACGTCTATCAGCCAATGCACCTCTCCCTTAAACTCCCGGTACGTCTATTAACAGCCGTTGCACCTCTCCCTTAAACTCCCGGTACGTCTATCAGCCGATGCACCTCTATCTTAAACTCCCGGTACGTCTATTAGCCGATGCACCTCTCCCTTAAACTCCCGGTACGTCTATTAACAGCCTTGGCACCTCTCTCTTAAACTCCCGGTACGTTAACAGCCGTGGCATCTCTCCCTTAAACTCCCGGTACGTCTATTAACAGCCGTGGCACCTCTCCCTTAAACTCCCGGTACGTCTATTAACTGCCCTGGCACCTTTCCCTTAAACTCCCGGTACGTCTATCAGCCAATGCACCTCTCCCTTAAACCCCCGTTGCGTCTATTAACAGCCGTGGCACCTCTCCCTTAAACTCCCGGTACGTCTATTAACAGCCGATGCACCTCTCCCTTAAACTCCCGGTGCGTCTATTAACAGTCGTTGCACCTCTCCCTTAAACTCCCGGTACGTCTATTAACTGCCCTGGCACCTCTCCCTTAAACTCCCGGTACGTCTATCAGCCGATGCACCTCTCCCTTAAACCCCCGTTGCTTCTTTTAACAGCCGTGGCACCTCTCCCTTAAACTCCCGGTACGTCTATTAACAGCCGATGCAGCTCTCCCTTAAACTCCCGGTACGTCTATTAACAGCCGTGGCACCTCTCCCTTAAACTCCCGGTACGTCTATTAACTGCCCTGGCACCTCTCCCTTAAACTCCCGGTACGTCTATCAGCCAATGCACCTCTCCCTTAAACCCCCGTTGCGTCTTTTAACAGCCGTTGCACCTCTCCCTTAAACTCCCGGTACGTCTATTAACTGCCCTGGCACCTTTCCCTTAAACTCCCGGTACGTCTATTAACAGCCGTGGCACCTCTCCCTTAAACTCCCGGTACGTCTATCAGCCAATGCACCTCTCCCTTAAACCCCTGTTGCGTCTATTAACAGCCGTGGCACCTCTCCCTTAAACTCCCGGTACGTCTATTAACAGCCGATGCACCTCTCCCTTAAACTCCCGGTGCGTCTATTAACAGTCGTTGCACCTCTCCCTTAAACTCCCGGTACGTCTATTAACTGCCCTGGCACCTCTCCCTTAAACTCCCGGTACGTCTATCAGCCGATGCACCTCTCCCTTAAACCCCCGTTGCGTCTTTTAACAGCCGTGGCACCTCTCCCTTAAACTCCCGGTACGTCTATTAACAGCCGATGCAGCTCTCCCTTAAACTCCCGGTACGTCTATTAACAGCCGTGGCACCTCTCCCTTAAACTCCCGGTACGTCTATTAACTGCCCTGGCACCTCTCCCTTAAACTCCCGGTACGTCTATCAGCCAATGCACCTCTCCCTTAAACCCCCGTTGCGTCTTTTAACAGCCGTTGCACCTCTCCCTTAAACTCCCGGTACGTCTATTAACAGCCGTGGCACCTCTCCCTTAAACTCCCGGTACGTCTATCAGCCGATTCACCTCTCCCTTAAACTCCCGGTGCGTCTATTAACAGTCGTTGCACCTCTCCCTTAAACTCCCGGTACATCTATTAACTGCCCTGGCACCTCTCCCTTAAACTCCCGGTACGTCTATCAGCCGATGCACCTCTCCCTTAAACCCCCGTTGCGTCTTTTAACAGCCGTTGCACCTCTCCCTTAAACTCCCGGTACGTCTATCAGCCGATGCACCTCTCCCTTAAACTCCCGGTGCGTCTATTAACAGTCTTTGCACCTCTCCCTTAAACTCCCGGTACGTCTATCAGCCGTTGCACCTCTATCTTAAACTCCCGGTACGTCTATCAGCCGATGCACCTCTCCCTTAAACTCCCGGTACGTCTATTAACAGCCGTTGCACCTCTCCCTTAAACTCCCGGTACGTCTATTAACAGCCGTGGCACCTCTCCCTTAAACTCCCGGTACGTCTATTAGCCGATGCACCTCTCCCTTAAACTCCCGGTACGTCTATTAACAGCCTTGGCACCTCTCTCTTAAACTCCCGGTACGTTAACAGCCGTGGCATCTCTCCCTTAAACTCCCGGTACGTCTATTAACAGCCGTGGCACCTCTCCCTTAAACTCCCGGTACGTCTATTAACTGCCCTGGCACCTTTCCCTTAAACTCCCGGTACGTCTATCAGCCAATGCACCTCTCCCTTAAACCCCCGTTGCGTCTATTAACAGCCGTGGCACCTCTCCCTTAAACTCCCGGTACGTCTATTAACAGCCGATGCACCTCTCCCTTAAACTCCCGGTGCGTCTATTAACAGTCGTTGCACCTCTCCCTTAAACTCCCGGTACGTCTATTAACTGCCCTGGCACCTCTCCCTTAAACTCCCGGTACGTCTATCAGCCGATGCACCTCTCCCTTAAACCCCCGTTGCGTCTTTTAACAGCCGTGGCACCTCTCCCTTAAACTCCCGGTACGTCTATTAACAGCCGATGCAGCTCTCCCTTAAACTCCCGGTACGTCTATTAACAGCCGTGGCACCTCTCCCTTAAACTCCCGGTACGTCTATTAACTGCCCTGGCACCTCTCCCTTAAACTCCCGGTACGTCTATCAGCCAATGCACCTCTCCCTTAAACTCCCGGTACGTCTATTAACAGCCGTTGCACCTCTCCCTTAAACTCCCGGTACGTCTATCAGCCGATGCACCTCTATCTTAAACTCCCGGTACGTCTATTAGCCGATGCACCTCTCCCTTAAACTCCCGGTACGTCTATTAACAGCCTTGGCACCTCTCTCTTAAACTCCCGGTACGTTAACAGCCGTGGCATCTCTCCCTTAAACTCCCGGTACGTCTATTAACAGCCGTGGCACCTCTCCCTTAAACTCCCGGTACGTCTATTAACTGCCCTGGCACCTTTCCCTTAAACTCCCGGTACGTCTATCAGCCAATGCACCTCTCCCTTAAACCCCCGTTGCGTCTATTAACAGCCGTGGCACCTCTCCCTTAAACTCCCGGTACGTCTATTAACAGCCGATGCACCTCTCCCTTAAACTCCCGGTGCGTCTATTAACAGTCGTTGCACCTCTCCCTTAAACTCCCGGTACGTCTATTAACTGCCCTGGCACCTCTCCCTTAAACTCCCGGTACGTCTATCAGCCGATGCACCTCTCCCTTAAACCCCCGTTGCTTCTTTTAACAGCCGTGGCACCTCTCCCTTAAACTCCCGGTACGTCTATTAACAGCCGATGCAGCTCTCCCTTAAACTCCCGGTACGTCTATTAACAGCCGTGGCACCTCTCCCTTAAACTCCCGGTACGTCTATTAACTGCCCTGGCACCTCTCCCTTAAACTCCCGGTACGTCTATCAGCCAATGCACCTCTCCCTTAAACCCCCGTTGCGTCTTTTAACAGCCGTTGCACCTCTCCCTTAAACTCCCGGTACGTCTATTAACAGCCGTGGCACCTCTCCCTTAAACTCCCGGTACGTCTATCAGCCGATTCACCTCTCCCTTAAACTCCCGGTGCGTCTATTAACAGTCGTTGCACCTCTCCCTTAAACTCCCGGTACGTCTATCAGCCGTTGCACCTCTCCCTTAAACTCCTGGTACGTCTATCAGCCGATGCACCTCTCCCTTAAACTTCCGGTGCGTCTATTAACAGTCGTTGCACCTCTCCCTTAAACTCCCGGTACGTCTATCAGCCGATGCACCGCTCCCTTAAACTCCCGGTACGTCTATCAGCCGATGCACCTCTCCCTTAAACCCCCGTTGCGTCTTTTAACAGCCGTTGCACCTCTCCCTTAAACTCCCGGTACGTCTATTAACAGCCGATGCACCTCTCCCTTAAACTCCCGGTGCGTCTATTAACAGTCGTTGCACCTCTCCCTTAAACTCCCGGTACGTCTATTAACTGCCCTGGCACCTCTCCCTTAAACTCCCGGTACGTCTATCAGCCGAAGCACCTCTCCCTTAAACCCCCGTTGCGTCTTTTAACAGCCGTGGCACCTCTCCCTTAAACTCCCGGTACGTCTATTAACAGCCGATGCAGCTCTCCCTTAAACTCCCGGTACGTCTATTAACAGCCGTGGCACCTCTCCCTTAAACTCCCGGTACGTCTATTAACTGCCCTGGCACCTCTCCCTTAAACTCCCGGTACGTCTATCAGCCAATGCACCTCTCCCTTAAACCCCCGTTGCGTCTTTTAACAGCCGTTGCACCTCTCCCTTAAACTCCCGGTACGTCTATTAACAGCCGTGGCACCTCTCCCTTAAACTCCCGGTACGTCTATCAGCCGATGCACCTCTCCCTTAAACTCCCGGTGCGTCTATTAACAGTCGTTGCACCTCTCAATTAAACTCCCGGTACGTCTATCAGCCGTTGCACCTCTCCCTTAAACTCCTGGTACGTCTATCAGCCGATGCATCTCTCCCTTAAACTTCCGGTGCGTCTATTAACAGTCGTTGCACCTCTCCCTTAAACTCCCGGTACGTCTATCAGCCGATGCACCGCTCCCTTAAACTCCCGGTACGTCTATCAGCCGATGCACCTCTCCCTTAAGCCCCCGTTGCGTCTTTTAACAGCCGTTGCACCTCTCCCTTAAACTCCCGGTACGTCTATCAGCCGATGCACCTCTCCCTTAAACTCCCGGTGCGTCTATTAACAGCCGTGGAACCTCTCCCTTAAACTCCCGGTACGTCTATCAGCCGATGCACCGCTCCCTTAAACTCCCGGTACGTCTATCAGCCGATGCACCTCTCCCTTAAACTCCCGGTACGTCTATTAACAGCCGTGGCACCTCTCCCTTAAACTCCCGGTACATCTATTAACTGCCCTGGCACCTCTCCCTTAAACTCCCGGTACGTCTATCAGCCGATGCACCTCTCCCTTAAACCCCCGTTGCGTCTTTTAACAGCCGTTGCACCTCTCCCTTAAACTCCCGGTACGTCTATCAGCCGATGCACCTCTCCCTTAAACTCCCGGTGCGTCTATTAACAGTCTTTGCACCTCTCCCTTAAACTCCCGGTACGTCTATCAGCCGTTGCACCTCTATCTTAAACTCCCGGTACGTCTATCAGCCGATGCACCTCTCCCTTAAACTCCCGGTACGTCTATTAACAGCCGTTGCACCTCTCCCTTAAACTCCCGGTACGTCTATTAACAGCCGTGGCACCTCTCCCTTAAACTCCCGGTACGTCTATTAACAGCCGTGGTACCTCTCCCTTAAACTCCCGGTACGTCTATTAACTGCCCTGGCACCTCTCCCTTAAACTCCCGCTGCGTCTATTAACAGCCGTTGCACCTCTCCCTTAAACTCCCGGTACGTCTATTAACAGCCGTGGCACCTCTCCCTTAAATTCCCGGTACGTCTATTAACAGCCGTGGTACCTCTCCCTTAAACTCCCGGTACGTCTATTAACTGCCCTGGCACCTCTCCCTTAAACTCCCGGTGCGTCTATTAACAGCCGTTGCACCTCTCCCTTAAACTCCCAGTACGTCTATTAACAGCCGTGGCACCTCTCCCTTAAACTCCCGGTACGTCTATTAACAGCCGTGGCAGCTCTCCCTTAAACTTCCGGTACGTCTATTAACTGCCCTCGCACCTCTCCCTTAAACTCCCGGTACGTCTATCAGCCGATGCACCTCTCCCTTAAACCCCCGTTGCGTCTTTTAACAGCCGTTGCACCTCTCCCTTAAACTCCCGGTACGTCTATTAACAGCCGTGGCACCTCTCCCTTAAACTCCCGGTACGTCTATCAGCCAAAGCACCTCTCCCTTAAACTCCCGGTGCGTCTATTAACAGTCGTTGCACCTCTCCCTTAAACTCCCGGTACGTCTATCAGGCGATGCACCGCTCCCTTAAACTTCCGGTATGTCTATTAACAGCCGTGGCACCTCTCCCTTAAACTCCCGTTACGTCTATTAACAGCCGTGGCAACTCTCCCTTAAACTCCCGGTACGTCTATTAACAGCCGTGTACCTCTCCCTTAAACTCCCGGAACGTCTATTAACAGCCGTGGCACCTCTCCCTTTAACTCCCGGTACGTTAACAGCCGTGGCACCTCTCCCTTAAACTCCCGGTACGTCTTTAACAACCGTGGCACCTCTCCCTTAAACTCCCGGACCTCTATTACCAGCCGTAGAACCTCTCCCTTAAACTCCCAGTGCGTCTATTAACAGCCGTGGCACCTCTCCCTTAAAATCCCGGTACGTCTATCAGCCGATGCACCTCTCCCTTAAACTCCCGGTGCGTCTATTAACAGTCGTTGCACCTCTCCCTTAAACTCCCGGTACGTCTATCAGCCGTTGCACCTCTATCTTAAACTCCCGGTACGTCTATCAGCCGATGCACCTCTCCCTTAAACTCCCGGTACGTCTATTAACAGCCTTGGCACCTCTCTCTTAAACTCCCGGTACGTTAACAGCCGTGGCATCTCTCCCTTAAACTCCCGGTACGTCTATTAACAGCCGTGGCACCTCTCCCTTAAACTCCCGGTACGTCTATTAACTGCCCTGGCACCTTTCCCTTAAACTCCCGGTACGTCTATCAGCCAATGCACCTCTCCCTTAAACCCCCGTTGCGTCTTTTAACAGCCGTTGCACCTCTCCCTTAAACTCCCGGTACGTCTATTAACAGCCGTGGCACCTCTCCCTTAAACTCCCGGTACGTCTATCAGCCAATGCACCTCTCCCTTAAACCCCCGTTGCGTCTATTAACAGCCGTGGCACCTCTCCCTTAAACTCCCGGTACGTCTATTAACAGCCGATGCACCTCTCCCTTAAACTCCCGGTGCGTCTATTAACAGTCGTTGCACCTCTCCCTTAAACTCCCGGTACGTCTATTAACTGCCCTGGCAACTCTCCCTTAAACTCCCGGTACGTCTATCAGCCGATGCACCTCTCCCTTAAACCCCCGTTGCGTCTTTTAACAGCCGTGGCACCTCTCCCTTAAACTCCCGGTACGTCTATTAACAGCCGATGCAGCTCTCCCTTAAACTCCCGGTACGTCTATTAACAGCCGTGGCACCTCTCCCTTAAACTCCCGGTACGTCTATTAACTGCCCTGGCACCTCTCCCTTAAACTCCCGGTACGTCTATCAGCCAATGCACCTCTCCCTTAAACCCCCGTTGCGTCTTTTAACAGCCGTTGCACCTCTCCCTTAAACTCCCGGTACGTCTATTAACAGCCGTGGCCCCTCTCCCTTAAACTCCCGGTACGTCTATCAGCCGATTCACCTCTCCCTTAAACTCCCGGTGCGTCTATTAACAGTCGTTGCACCTCTCCCTTAAACTCCCGGTACGTCTATCAGCCGTTGCACCTCTCCTTTAAACTCCTGGTACGTCTATCAGCCGATGCACCTCTCCCTTAAACTTCCGGTGCGTCTATTAACAGTCGTTGCACCTCTCCCTTAAACTCCCGGTACGTCTATCAGCCGATGCACCGCTCCCTTAAACTCCCGGTACGTCTATCAGCCGATGCACCTCTCCCTTAAACCCCCGTTGCGTCTTTTAACAGCCGTTGCACCTCTCCCTTAAACTCCCGGTACGTCTATTAACAGCCGATGCACCTCTCCCTTAAACTCCCGGTGCGTCTATTAACAGTCGTTGCACCTCTCCCTTAAACTCCCGGTACGTCTATTAACTGCCCTGGCACCTCTCCCTTAAACTCCCGGTGCGTCTATTAACAGCCGTTGCACCTCTCCCTTAAACTCCCGGTACGTCTATTAACAGCCGTGGCACCTCTCCCTTAAACTCCCGGTACGTCTATTAACAGCCGTGGCAGCTCTCCCTTAAACTCCCGGTACGTCTATTAACTGCCCTCGCACCTCTCCCTTAAACTCCCGGTACGTCTATCAGCCGATGCACCTCTCCCTTAAACCCCCGTTGCGTCTTTTAACAGCCGTTGCACCTCTCCCTTAAACTCCCGGTACGTCTATTAACAGCCGTGGCACCTCTCCCTTAAACTCCCGGTACGTCTATCAGCCAAAGCACCTCTCCCTTAAACTCCCGGTGCGTCTATTAACAGTCGTTGCACCTCTCCCTTAAACTCCCGGAACGTCTATCAGGCGATGCACCGCTCCCTTAAACTTCCGGTATGTCTATTAACAGCCGTGGCACCTCTCCCTTAAACTCCCGTTACGTCTATTAACAGCCGTGGCAACTCTCCCTTAAACTCCCGGTACGTCTATTAACAGCCGTGTACCTCTCCCTTAAACTCCCGGTACGTCTATTAACAGCCGTGGCACCTCTCCCTTTAACTCCCGGTACGTTAACAGCCGTGGCACCTCTCCCTTAAACTCCCGGTACGTCTATAACAACCGTGGCACCTCTCCCTTAAACTCCCGGACCTCTATTACCAGCCGTAGAACCTCTCCCTTAAACTCCCGGTGCGTCTATTAACAGCCGTGGCACCTCTCCCTTAAACTCCCGGTACGTCTATCAGCCGATGCACCTCTCCCTTAAACTCCCGGTGCGTCTATTAACAGTCGTTGCACCTCTCCCTTAAACTCCCGGTACGTCTATCAGCCGTTGCACCTCTATCTTAAACTCCCGGTACGTCTATTAGCCGATGCACCTCTCCCTTAAACTCCCGGTACGTCTATTAACAGCCTTGGCACCTCTCTCTTAAACTCCCGGTACGTTAACAGCCGTGGCATCTCTCCCTTAAACTCCCGGTACGTCTATTAACAGCCGTGGCACCTCTCCCTTAAACTCCCGGTACGTCTATTAACTGCCCTGGCACCTTTCCCTTAAACTCCCGGTACGTCTATCAGCCAATGCACCTCTCCCTTAAACCCCCGTTGCGTCTATTAACAGCCGTGGCACCTCTCCCTTAAACTCCCGGTACGTCTATTAACAGCCGATGCACCTCTCCCTTAAACTCCCGGTGCGTCTATTAACAGTCGTTGCACCTCTCCCTTAAACTCCCGGTACGTCTATTAACTGCCCTGGCACCTCTCCCTTAAACTCCCGGTACGTCTATCAGCCGATGCACCTCTCCCTTAAACCCCCGTTGCGTCTTTTAACAGCCGTGGCACCTCTCCCTTAAACTCCCGGTACGTCTATTAACAGCCGATGCAGCTCTCCCTTAAACTCCCGGTACGTCTATTAACAGCCGTGGCACCTCTCCCTTAAACTCCCGGTACGTCTATTAACTGCCCTGGCACCTCTCCCTTAAACTCCCGGTACGTCTATCAGCCAATGCACCTCTCCCTTAAACCCCCGTTGCGTCTTTTAACAGCCGTTGCACCTCTCCCTTAAACTCCCGGTACGTCTATTAACAGCCGTGGCACCTCTCCCTTAAACTCCCGGTACGTCTATCAGCCGATTCACCTCTCCCTTAAACTCCCGTTGCGTCTATTAACAGTCGTTGCACCTCTCCCTTAAACTCCCGGTACGTCTATCAGCCGTTGCACCTCTCCCTTAAACTCCTGGTACGTCTATCAGCCGATGCACCTCTCCCTTAAACTTCCGGTGCGTCTATTAACAGTCGTTGCACCTCTCCCTTAAACTCCCGGTACGTCTATCAGCCGATGCACCGCTCCCTTAAACTCCCGGTACGTCTATCAGCCGATGCACCTCTCCCTTAAACCCCCGTTGCGTCTTTTAACAGCCGTTGCACCTCTCCCTTAAACTCCCGGTACGTCTATTAACAGCCGATGCACCTCTCCCTTAAACTCCCGGTGCGTCTATTAACAGTCGTTGCACCTCTCCCTTAAACTCCCGGTACGTCTATTAACTGCCCTGGCACCTCTCCCTTAAACTCCCGGTACGTCTATCAGCCGAAGCACCTCTCCCTTAAACCCCCGTTGCGTCTTTTAACAGCCGTGGCACCTCTCCCTTAAACTCCCGGTACGTCTATTAACAGCCGATGCAGCTCTCCCTTAAACTCCCGGTACGTCTATTAACAGCCGTGGCACCTCTCCCTTAAACTCCCGGTACGTCTATTAACTGCCCTGGCACCTCTCCCTTAAACTCCCGGTACGTCTATCAGCCAATGCACCTCTCCCTTAAACCCCCGTTGCGTCTTTTAACAGCCGTTGCACCTCTCCCTTAAACTCCCGGTACGTCTATTAACAGCCGTGGCACCTCTCCCTTAAACTCCCGGTACGTCTATCAGCCGATGCACCTCTCCCTTAAACTCCCGGTGCGTCTATTAACAGTCGTTGCACCTCTCAATTAAACTCCCGGTACGTCTATCAGCCGTTGCACCTCTCCCTTAAACTCCTGGTACGTCTATCAGCCGATGCATCTCTCCCTTAAACTTCCGGTGCGTCTATTAACAGTCGTTGCACCTCTCCCTTAAACTCCCGGTACGTCTATCAGCCGATGCACCGCTCCCTTAAACTCCCGGTACGTCTATCAGCCGATGCACCTCTCCCTTAAGCCCCCGTTGCGTCTTTTAACAGCCGTTGCACCTCTCCCTTAAACTCCCGGTACGTCTATTAACAGCCGTGTACCTCTCCCTTAAACTCCCGGTACGTCTATTAACAGCCGTGGCACCTCTCCCTTTAACTCCCGGTACGTTAACAGCCGTGGCACCTCTCCCTTAAACTCCCGGTACGTCTTTAACAACCGTGGCACCTCTCCCTTAAACTCCCGGACCTCTATTACCAGCCGTAGAACCTCTCCCTTAAACTCCCGGTGCGTCTATTAACAGCCGTGGCACCTCTCCCTTAAAATCCCGGTACGTCTATCAGCCGATGCACCTCTCCCTTAAACTCCCGGTGCGTCTATTAACAGTCGTTGCACCTCTCCCTTAAACTCCCGGTACGTCTATTAACAGCCGTGGCACCTCTCCCTTAAACTCCCGGTACGTCTATCAGCCGATGCACCTCTCCCTTAAACTCCCGGTACGTCTATTAACAGCCGTGGCACCTCTCCCTTAAACTCCCGGTACGTCTATTAACAGCCGATGCACCTCTCCCTTAAACTCCCGGTGCGTCTATTAACAGTCGTTGCACCTCTCCCTTAAACTCCCGGTACGTCTATTAACTGCCCTGGCACCTCTCCCTTAAACTCCCGGTACGTCTATCAGCCGATGCACCTCTCCCTTAAACCCCCGTTGCGTCTTTTAACAGCCGTGGCACCTCTCCCTTAAACTCCCGGTACGTCTATTAACAGCCGATGCAGCTCTCCCTTAAACTCCCGGTACGTCTATTAACAGCCGTGGCACCTCTCCCTTAAACTCCCGGTACGTCTATTAACTGCCCTGGCACCTCTCCCTTAAACTCCCGGTACGTCTATCAGCCAATGCACCTCTCCCTTAAACCCCCGTTGCGTCTTTTAACAGCCGTTGCACCTCTCCCTTAAACTCCCGGTACGTCTATTAACAGCCGTGGCCCCTCTCCCTTAAACTCCCGGTACGTCTATCAGCCGATTCACCTCTCCCTTAAACTCCCGGTGCGTCTATTAACAGTCGTTGCACCTCTCCCTTAAACTCCCGGTACGTCTATCAGCCGTTGCACCTCTCCCTTAAACTCCTGGTACGTCTATCAGCCGATGCACCTCTCCCTTAAACTTCCGGTGCGTCTATTAACAGTCGTTGCACCTCTCCCTTAAACTCCCGGTACGTCTATCAGCCGATGCACCGCTCCCTTAAACTCCCGGTACGTCTATCAGCCGATGCACCTCTCCCTTAAACCCCCGTTGCGTCTTTTAACAGCCGTTGCACCTCTCCCTTAAACTCCCGGTACGTCTATTAACAGCCGATGCACCTCTCCCTTAAACTCCCGGTGCGTCTATTAACAGTCGTTGCACCTCTCCCTTAAACTCCCGGTACGTCTATTAACTGCCCTGGCACCTCTCCCTTAAACTCCCGGTACGTCTATCAGCCGATGCACCTCTCCCTTAAACCCCCGTTGCGTCTTTTAACAGCCGTTGCACCTCTCCCTTAAACTCCCGGTACGTCTATTAACAGCCGATGCACCTCTCCCTTAAACTCCCGGTGCGTCTATTAACAGTCGTTGCACCTCTCCCTTAAACTCCCGGTACGTCTATTAACTGCCCTGGCACCTCTCCCTTAAACTCCCGGTACGTCTATCAGCCGATGCACCTCTCCCTTAAACCCCCGTTGCGTCTTTTAACAGCCGTTGCACCTCTCCCTTAAACTCCCGGTACGTCTATTAACAGCCGATGCACCTCTCCCTTAAACTCCCGGTGCGTCTATTAACAGTCGTTGCACCTCTCCCTTAAACTCCCGGTACGTCTATTAACTGCCCTGGCACCTCTCCCTTAAACTCCCGGTACGTCTATCAGCCGTGGCACCTCTCCCTTAAACTCCCGGTACGTCTATTAACAGCCGATGCAGCTCTCCCTTAAACTCCCGGTACGTCTATTAACAGCCGTGGCACCTCTCCCTTAAACTCCCGGTACGTCTATTAACTGCCCTGGCACCTCTCCCTTAAACTCCCGGTACGTCTATCAGCCAATGCACCTCTCCCTTAAACCCCCGTTGCGTCTTTTAACAGCCGTTGCACCTCTCCCTTAAACTCCCGGTACGTCTATTAACAGCCGTGGCACCTCTCCCTTAAACTCCCGGTACGTCTATCAGCCGATGCACCTCTCCCTTAAACTCCCGGTGCGTCTATTAACAGTCGTTGCACCTCTCAATTAAACTCCCGGTACGTCTATCAGCCGTTGCACCTCTCCCTTAAACTCCTGGTACGTCTATCAGCCGATGCATCTCTCCCTTAAACTTCCGGTGCGTCTATTAACAGTCGTTGCACCTCTCCCTTAAACTCCCGGTACGTCTATCAGCCGATGCACCGCTCCCTTAAACTCCCGGTACGTCTATCAGCCGATGCACCTCTCCCTTAAGCCCCCGTTGCGTCTTTTAACAGCCGTTGCACCTCTCCCTTAAACTCCCGGTACGTCTATCAGCCGATGCACCTCTCCCTTAAACTCCCGGTGCGTCTATTAACAGCCGTGGCACCTCTCCCTTAAACTCCCGGTACGTCTATCAGCCGATGCACCGCTCCCTTAAACTCCCGGTACGTCTATCAGCCGATGCACCTCTCCCTTAAACTCCCGGTACGTCTATTAACAGCCGTGGCACCTCTCCCTTAAACTCCCGGTACATCTATTAACTGCCCTGGCACCTCTCCCTTAAACTCCCGGTACGTCTATCAGCCGATGCACCTCTCCCTTAAACCCCCGTTGCGTCTTTTAACAGCCGTTGCACCTCTCCCTTAAACTCCCGGTACGTCTATCAGCCGATGCACCTCTCCCTTAAACTCCCGGTGCGTCTATTAACAGTCTTTGCACCTCTCCCTTAAACTCCCGGTACGTCTATCAGCCGTTGCACCTCTATCTTAAACTCCCGGTACGTCTATCAGCCGATGCACCTCTCCCTTAAACTCCCGGTACGTCTATTAACAGCCGTTGCACCTCTCCCTTAAACTCCCGGTACGTCTATCAACAGCCGTGGCACCTCTCCCTTAAACTCCCGGTACGTCTATTAACAGCCGTGGTACCTCTCCCTTAAACTCCCGGTACGTCTATTAACTACCCTGGCACCTCTCCCTTAAACTCCCGGTGCGTCTATTAACAGCCGTTGCACCTCTCCCTTAAACTCCCGGTACGTCTATTAACAGCCGTGGCACCTCTCCCTTAAATTCCCGGTACGTCTATTAACAGCCGTGGTACCTCTCCCTTAAACTCCCGGTACGTCTATTAACTGCCCTGGCACCTCTCCCTTAAACTCCCGGTGCGTCTATTAACAGCCGTTGCACCTCTCCCTTAAACTCCCGGTACGTCTATTAACAGCCGTGGCACCTCTCCCTTAAACTCCCGGTACGTCTATTAACAGCCGTGGCAGCTCTCCCTTAAACTCGCGGTACGTCTATTAACTGCCCTCGCACCTCTCCCTTAAACTCCCGGTACGTCTATCAGCCGATGCACCTCTCCCTTAAACCCCCGTTGCGTCTTTTAACAGCCGTTGCACCTCTCCCTTAAACTCCCGGTACGTCTATTAACAGCCGTGGCACCTCTCCCTTAAACTCCCGGTACGTCTATCAGCCAAAGCACCTCTCCCTTAAACTCCCGGTGCGTCTATTAACAGTCGTTGCACCTCTCCCTTAAACTCCCGGTACGTCTATCAGGCGATGCACCGCTCCCTTAAACTTCCGGTATGTCTATTAACAGCCGTGGCACCACTCCCTTAAACTCCCGTTACGTCTATTAACAGCCGTGGCAACTCTCCCTTAAACTCCCGGTACGTCTATTAACAGCCGTGTACCTCTCCCTTAAACTCCCAGTACGTCTATTAACAGCCGTGGCACCTCTCCCTTTAACTCCCGGTACGTTAACAGCCGTGGCACCTCTCCCTTAAACTCCCGGTACGTCTTTAACAACCGTGGCACCTCTCCCTTAAACTCCCGGACCTCTATTACCAGCCGTAGAACCTCTCCCTTAAACTCCCGGTGCGTCTATTAACAGCCGTGGCACCTCTCCCTTAAACTCCCGGTACGTCTATCAGCCGATGCACCTCTCCCTTAAACTCCCGGTGCGTCTATTAACAGTCGTTGCACCTCTCCCTTAAACTCCCGGTACGTCTATCAGCCGTTGCACCTCTATCTTAAACTCCCGGTACGTCTATCAGCCGATGCACCTCTCCCTTAAACTCCCGGTACGTCTATTAACAGCCTTGGCACCTCTCTCTTAAACTCCCGGTACGTTAACAGCCGTGGCATCTCTCCCTTAAACTCCCGGTACGTCTATTAACAGCCGTGGCACCTCTCCCTTAAACTCCCGGTACGTCTATTAACTGCCCTGGCACCTTTCCCTTAAACTCCCGGTACGTCTATCAGCCAATGCACCTCTCCCTTAAACCCCCGTTGCGTCTTTTAACAGCCGTTGCACCTCTCCCTTAAACTCCCGGTACGTCTATTAACAGCCGTGGCACCTCTCCCTTAAACTCCCGGTACGTCTATCAGCCAATGCACCTCTCCCTTAAACCCCTGTTGCGTCTATTAACAGCCGTGGCACCTCTCCCTTAAACTCCCGGTACGTCTATTAACAGCCGATGCACCTCTCCCTTAAACTCCCGGTGCGTCTATTAACAGTCGTTGCACCTCTCCCTTAAACTCCCGGTACGTCTATTAACTGCCCTGGCACCTCTCCCTTAAACTCCCGGTACGTCTATCAGCCGATGCACCTCTCCCTTAAACCCCCGTTGCGTCTTTTAACAGCCGTGGCACCTCTCCCTTAAACTCCCGGTACGTCTATTAACAGCCGATGCAGCTCTCCCTTAAACTCCCGGTACGTCTATTAACAGCCGTGGCACCTCTCCCTTAAACTCCCGGTACGTCTATTAACTGCCCTGGCACCTCTCCCTTAAACTCCCGGTACGTCTATCAGCCAATGCACCTCTCCCTTAAACCCCCGTTGCGTCTTTTAACAGCCGTTGCACCTCTCCCTTAAACTCCCGGTACGTCTATTAACAGCCGTGGCACCTCTCCCTTAAACTCCCGGTACGTCTATCAGCCGATTCACCTCTCCCTTAAACTCCCGGTGCGTCTATTAACAGTCGTTGCACCTCTCCCTTAAACTCCCGGTACATCTATTAACTGCCCTGGCACCTCTCCCTTAAACTCCCGGTACGTCTATCAGCCGATGCACCTCTCCCTTAAACCCCCGTTGCGTCTTTTAACAGCCGTTGCACCTCTCCCTTAAACTCCCGGTACGTCTATCAGCCGATGCACCTCTCCCTTAAACTCCCGGTGCGTCTATTAACAGTCTTTGCACCTCTCCCTTAAACTCCCGGTACGTCTATCAGCCGTTGCACCTCTATCTTAAACTCCCGGTACGTCTATCAGCCGATGCACCTCTCCCTTAAACTCCCGGTACGTCTATTAACAGCCGTTGCACCTCTCCCTTAAACTCCCGGTACGTCTATTAACAGCCGTGGCACCTCTCCCTTAAACTCCCGGTACGTCTATTAACAGCCGTGGTACCTCTCCCTTAAACTCCCGGTACGTCTATTAACTGCCCTGGCACCTCTCCCTTAAACTCCCGGTGCGTCTATTAACAGCCGTTGCACCTCTCCCTTAAACTCCCGGTACGTCTATTAACAGCCGTGGCACCTCTCCCTTAAATTCCCGGTACGTCTATTAACAGCCGTGGTACCTCTCCCTTAAACTCCCGGTACGTCTATTAACTGCCCTGGCACCTCTCCCTTAAACTCCCGGTGCGTCTATTAACAGCCGTTGCACCTCTCCCTTAAACTCCCGGTACGTCTATTAACAGCCGTGGCACCTCTCCCTTAAACTCCCGGTACGTCTATTAACAGCCGTGGCAGCTCTCCCTTAAACTCGCGGTACGTCTATTAACTGCCCTCGCACCTCTCCCTTAAACTCCCGGTACGTCTATCAGCCGATGCACCTCTCCCTTAAACCCCCGTTGCGTCTTTTAACAGCCGTTGCACCTCTCCCTTAAACTCCCGGTACGTCTATTAACAGCCGTGGCACCTCTCCCTTAAACTCCCGGTACGTCTATCAGCCAAAGCACCTCTCCCTTAAACTCCCGGTGCGTCTATTAACAGTCGTTGCACCTCTCCCTTAAACTCCCGGTACGTCTATCAGGCGATGCACCGCTCCCTTAAACTTCCGGTATGTCTATTAACAGCCGTGGCACCACTCCCTTAAACTCCCGTTACGTCTATTAACAGCCGTGGCAACTCTCCCTTAAACTCCCGGTACGTCTATTAACAGCCGTGTACCTCTCCCTTAAACTCCCAGTACGTCTATTAACAGCCGTGGCACCTCTCCCTTTAACTCCCGGTACGTTAACAGCCGTGGCACCTCTCCCTTAAACTCCCGGTACGTCTTTAACAACCGTGGCACCTCTCCCTTAAACTCCCGGACCTCTATTACCAGCCGTAGAACCTCTCCCTTAAACTCCCGGTGCGTCTATTAACAGCCGTGGCACCTCTCCCTTAAACTCCCGGTACGTCTATCAGCCGATGCACCTCTCCCTTAAACTCCCGGTGCGTCTATTAACAGTCGTTGCACCTCTCCCTTAAACTCCCGGTACGTCTATCAGCCGTTGCACCTCTATCTTAAACTCCCGGTACGTCTATCAGCCGATGCACCTCTCCCTTAAACTCCCGGTACGTCTATTAACAGCCTTGGCACCTCTCTCTTAAACTCCCGGTACGTTAACAGCCGTGGCATCTCTCCCTTAAACTCCCGGTACGTCTATTAACAGCCGTGGCACCTCTCCCTTAAACTCCCGGTACGTCTATTAACTGCCCTGGCACCTTTCCCTTAAACTCCCGGTACGTCTATCAGCCAATGCACCTCTCCCTTAAACCCCCGTTGCGTCTTTTAACAGCCGTTGCACCTCTCCCTTAAACTCCCGGTACGTCTATTAACAGCCGTGGCACCTCTCCCTTAAACTCCCGGTACGTCTATCAGCCAATGCACCTCTCCCTTAAACCCCCGTTGCGTCTATTAACAGCCGTGGCACCTCTCCCTTAAACTCCCGGTACGTCTATTAACAGCCGATGCACCTCTCCCTTAAACTCCCGGTGCGTCTATTAACAGTCGTTGCACCTCTCCCTTAAACTCCCGGTACGTCTATTAACTGCCCTGGCACCTCTCCCTTAAACTCCCGGTACGTCTATCAGCCGATGCACCTCTCCCTTAAACCCCCGTTGCGTCTTTTAACAGCCGTGGCACCTCTCCCTTAAACTCCCGGTACGTCTATTAACAGCCGATGCAGCTCTCCCTTAAACTCCCGGTACGTCTATTAACAGCCGTGGCACCTCTCCCTTAAACTCCCGGTACGTCTATTAACTGCCCTGGCACCTCTCCCTTAAACTCCCGGTACGTCTATCAGCCAATGCACCTCTCCCTTAAACCCCCGTTGCGTCTTTTAACAGCCGTTGCACCTCTCCCTTAAACTCCCGGTACGTCTATTAACAGCCGTGGCACCTCTCCCTTAAACTCCCGGTACGTCTATCAGCCGATTCACCTCTCCCTTAAACTCCCGGTGCGTCTATTAACAGTCGTTGCACCTCTCCCTTAAACTCCCGGTATGTCTATCAGCCGTTGCACCTCTCCCTTAAACTCCTGGTACGTCTATCAGCCGATGCACCTCTCCCTTAAACTTCCGGTGCGTCTATTAACAGTCGTTGCACCTCTCCCTTAAACTCCCGGTACGTCTATCAGCCGATGCACCTCTCCCTTAAACTCCCGGTGCGTCTATCAACAGCCGTGGCACCTCTCCCTTAAACTCCCGGTACGTCTATCAGCCGATGCACCGCTCCCTTAAACTCCCGGTACGTCTATCAGCCGATGCACCTCTCCCTTAAACACCCGGTACGTCTATTAACTGCCCTGGCACCTCTCCCTTAAACTCCCGGTACGTCTATCAGCCGATGCACCTCTCCCTTAAACCCCCGTTGCGTCTTTTAACAGCCGTTGCACCTCTCCCTTAAACTCCCGGTGCGTCTATTAACAGCCGTTGCACCTCTCCCTTAAACTCCCGGTACGTCTATTAACAGCCGTGGCACCTCTCCCTTAAACTCCCGGTACGTCTATTAACAGCCGTGGTATCTCTCCCTTAAACTCCCGGTACGTCTATTAACTGCCCTGGCACCTCTCCCTTAAACTCCCGGTGCGTCTATTAACAGCCGTTGCACCTCTCCCTTAAACTCCCGGTACGTCTATTAACAGCCGTGGCACCTCTCCCTTAAACTCCCGGTACGTCTATTAACAGCCGTGGCACCTCTCCCTTAAACTCCCGGTACGTCTATTAACTGCCCTCGCACCTCTCCCTTAAACTCCCGGTACGTCTATCAGCCGATGCACCTCTCCCTTAAACCCCCGTTGCGTCTTTTAACAGCCGTTGCACCTCTCCCTTAAACTCCCGGTACGTCTATTAACAGCCGTGGCACCTCTCCCTTAAACTCCCGGTACGTCTATCAGCCAAAGCACCTCTCCCTTAAACTCCCGGTGCGTCTATTAACAGTCGTTGCACCTCTCCCTTAAACTCCCGGTACGTCTATCAGGCGATGCACCGCTCCCTTATACTTCCGGTATGTCTATTAACAGCCGTGGCACCTCTCCCTTAAACTCCCGTTACGTCTATTAACAGCCGTGGCAACTCTCCCTTAAACTCCCGGTACGTCTATTAACAGCCGTGTACCTCTCCCTTAAACTCCCGGTACGTCTATTAACAGCCGTGGCACCTCTCCCTTTAACTCCCGGTACGTTAACAGCCGTGGCAACTCTCCCTTAAACTCCCGGTACGTCTATTAACAGTCGTTGCACCTCTCCCTTAAACTCCCGGTACGTCTATCAGGAGATGCACCGCTTCCTTAAACTTCCGGTATGTCTATTAACAGCCGTGGCACCTCTCCCTTAAACTCCCGTTACGTCTATTAACAGCCGTGGCAACTCTCCCTTAAACTCCCGGTACGTCTATTAACAGCCGTGTACCTCTCCCTTAAACTCCCGGTACGTCTATTAACAGCCGTGGCACCTCTCCCTTCAACTCCCGGTACGTTAACAGCCGTGGCACCTCTCCCTTAAACTCCCGGTACGTCTATAACAACCGTGGCACCTCTCCCTTAAACTCCCGGACCTCTATTACCAGCCGTAGAACCTCTCCCTTAAACTCCCGGTGCGTCTATTAACAGCCGTGGCACCTCTCCCTTAAACTCCCGGTACGTCTATCAGCCGATGCACCTCTCCCTTAAACTCCCGGTGCGTCTATTAACAGTCGTTGCACCTCTCCCTTAAACTCCCGGTACGTCTATCAGCCGTTGCACCTCTATCTTAAACTCCCGGTACGTCTATCAGCCGATGCACCTCTCCCTTAAACTCCCGGTACGTCTATTAACAGCCTTGGCACCTCTCTCTTAAACTCCCGGTACGTTAACAGCCGTGGCATCTCTCCCTTAAACTCCCGGTACGTCTATTAACAGCCGTGGCACCTCTCCCTTAAACTCCCGGTACGTCTATTAACTGCCCTGGCACCTTTCCCTTAAACTCCCGGTACGTCTATCAGCCAATGCACCTCTCCCTCAAACCCCCGTTGCGTCTTTTAACAGCCGTTGCACCTCTCCCTTAAACTCCCGGTACGTCTATTAACAGCCGTGGCACCTCTCCCTTAAACTCCCGGTACGTCTATCAGCCGATGCACCTCTCCCTTAAACCCCCGTTGCGTCTTTTAACAGCCGTTGCACCTCTCCCTTAAACTCCCGGTGCGTCTATTAACAGCCGTTGCACCTCTCCCTTAAACTCCCGGTACGTCTATTAACAGCCGTGGCACCTCTCCCTTAAACTCCCGGTACGTCTATTAACAGCCATGGTATCTCTCCCTTAAACTCCCGGTACGTCTATTAACTGCCCTGGCACCTCTCCCTTAAACTCCCGGTGCGTCTATTAACAGTCGTTGCACCTCTCCCTTAAACTCCCGGTGCGTCTATTAACAGCCGTTGCACCTCTCCCTTAAACTCCCGGTACGTCTATTAACAGCCGTGGCACCTCTCCCTTAAACTCCCGGTACGTCTATTAACAGCCGTGGCACCTCTCCCTTAAACTCCCGGTACGTCTATTAACTGCCCTCGCACCTCTCCCTTAAACTCCCGGTACGTCTATCAGCCGATGCACCTCTCCCTTAAACCCCCGTTGCGTCTTTTAACAGCCGTTGCACCTCTCCCTTAAACTCCCGGTACGTCTATTAACAGCCGTGGCACCTCTCCCTTAAACTCCCGGTACGTCTATCAGCCAAAGCACCTCTCCCTTAAACTCCCGGTGCGTCTATTAACAGTCGTTGCACCTCTCCCTTAAACTCCCTGTACGTCTATCAGGCGATGCACCGCTCCCTTAAACTTCCGGTATGTCTATTAACAGCCGTGGCACCTCTCCCTTAAACTCCCGTTACGTCTATTAACAGCCGTGGCAACTCTCCCTTAAACTCCCGGTACGTCTATTAACAGCCGTGTACCTCTCCCTTAAACTCCCGGTACGTCTATTAACAGCCGTGGCACCTCTCCCTTTAACTCCCGGTACGTTAACAGCCGTGGCACCTCTCCCTTAAACTCCCGGTACGTCTATAACAACCGTGGCACCTCTCCCTTAAACTCCCGGACCTCTATTACCAGCCGTAGAACCTCTCCCTTAAACTCCCGGTGCGTCTATTAACAGCCGTGGCACCTCTCCCTTAAACTCCCGGTACGTCTATCAGCCGATGCACCTCTCCCTTAAACTCCCGGTGCGTCTATTAACAGTCGTTGCACCTCTCCCTTAAACTCCCGGTACGTCTATCAGCCGTTGCACCTCTATCTTAAACTCCCGGTACGTCTATCAGCCGATGCACCTCTCCCTTAAACTCCCGTTACGTCTATTAACAGCCTTGGCACCTCTCCCTTAAACTCCCGGTACGTTAACAGCCGTGGCATCTCTCCCTTAAACTCCCGGTACGTCTATTAACAGCCGTGGCACCTCTCCCTTAAACTCCCGGTACGTCTATTAACTGCCCTGGCACCTTTCCCTTAAACTCCCGGTACGTCTATCAGCCAATGCACCTCTCCCTTAAACCCCCGTTGCGTCTTTTAACAGCCGTTGCACCTCTCCCTTAAACTCCCGGTACGTCTATTAACAGCCGTGGCACCTCTCCCTTAAACTCCCGGTACGTCTATCAGCCGATGCACCTCTCCCTTAAACCCCCGTTGCGTCTATTAACAGCCGTGGCACCTCTCCCTTAAACTCCCGGTACGTCTATTAACAGCCGATGCACCTCTCCCTTAAACTCCCGGTGCGTCTATTAACAGTCGTTGCACCTCTCCCTTAAACTCCCGGTACGTCTATTAACTGCCCTGGCACCTCTCCCTTAAACTCCCGGTACGTCTATCAGCCGATGCACCTCTCCCTTAAACCCCCGTTGCGTCTTTTAACAGCCGTGGCACCTCTCCCTTAAACTCCCGGTACGTCTATTAACAGCCGATGCACCTCTCCCTTAAACTCCCGGTACGTCTATTAACAGCCGTGGTATCTCTCCCTTAAACTCCCGGTACGTCTATTAACTGCCCTGGCACCTCTCCCTTAAACTCCCGGTACGTCTATTAACAGCCGTGTACCTCTCCCTTAAACTCCCGGTACGTCTATTAACAGCCGTGGCACCTCTCCCTTTAACTCCCGGTACGTTAACAGCCGTGGCACCTCTCCCTTAAACTCCCGGTACGTCTATAACAACCGTGGCACCTCTCCCTTAAACTCCCGGACCTCTATTACCAGCCGTAGAACCTCTCCCTTAAACTCCCGGTGCGTCTATTAACAGCCGTGGCACCTCTCCCTTAAACTCCCGGTACGTCTATCAGCCGATGCACCTCTCCCTTAAACTCCCGGTGCGTCTATTAACAGTCGTTGCACCTCTCCCTTAAACTCCCGGTACGTCTATCAGCCGTTGCACCTCTATCTTAAACTCCCGGTACGTCTATCAGCCGATGCACCTCTCCCTTAAACTCCCGGTACGTCTATTAACAGCCTTGGCACCTCTCTCTTAAACTCCCGGTACGTTAACAGCCGTGGCATCTCTCCCTTAAACTCCCGGTACGTCTATTAACAGCCGTGGCACCTCTCCCTTAAACTCCCGGTACGTCTATTAACTGCCCTGGCACCTTTCCCTTAAACTCCCGGTACGTCTATCAGCCAATGCACCTCTCCCTTAAACCCCCGTTGCGTCTTTTAACAGCCGTTGCACCTCTCCCTTAAACTCCCGGTACGTCTATTAACAGCCGTGGCAGCTCTCCCTTAAACTCCCGGTACGTCTATCAGCCGATGCACCTCTCCCTTAAACCCCCGTTGCGTCTATTAACAGCCGTGGCACCTCTCCCTTAAACTCCCGGTACGTCTATTAACAGCCGATGCACCTCTCCCTTAAACTCCCGGTGCGTCTATTAACAGTCGTTGCACCTCTCCCTTAAACTCCCGGTACGTCTATTAACTGCCCTGGCACCTCTCCCTTAAACTCCCGGTACGTCTATCAGCCGATGCACCTCTCCCTTAAACCCCCGTTGCGTCTTTTAACAGCCGTGGCACATCTCCCTTAAACTCCCGGTACGTCTATTAACAGCCGATGCACCTCTCCCTTAAACTCCCGGTACGTCTATTAACAGCCGTGGCACCTCTCCCTTAAACTCCCGGTACGTCTATTAACTGCCCTGGCACCTCTCCCTTAAACTCCCGGTACGTCAATCAGCCAATGCACCTCTCCCTTAAACCCCCGTTGCGTCTTTTAACAGCCGTTGCACCTCTCCCTTAAACTCCCGGTACGTCTATTAACAGCCGTGGCACCTCTCCCTTAAACTCCCGGTACGTCTATCAGCCGATTCAACTCTCCCTTAAACTCCCGGTGCGTCTATTAACAGTCGTTGCACCTCTCCCTTAAACTCCCGGTACGTCTATCAGCCGTTGCACCTCTCCCTTAGACTCCTGGTACGTCTATCAGCCGATGCACCTCTCCCTTAAACTTCCGGTGCGTCTATTAACAGTCGTTGCACTTCTCCCTTAAACTCCCGGTACGTCTATCAGCCGATGCACCGCTCCCTTAAACTCCCGGTACGTCTATCAGCCGATGCACCTCTCCCTTAAACCCCCGTTGCGTCTTTTAACAGCCGTTGCACCTCTCCCTTAAACTCCCGGTACGTCTATCAGCCGATGCACCTCTCCCTTAAACTCCCGGTGCGTCTATCAACAGCCGTGGCACCTCTCCCTTAAACTCCCGGTACGTCTATCAGCCGATGCACCGCTCCCTTAAACTCCCGGTACGTCTATCAGCCGATGCACCTCTCCCTTAAACTCCCGGTACGTCTATTAACAGCCGTAGCACCTCTCCCTTAAACACCCGGTACGTCTATTAACTGCCCTGGCACCTCTCCCTTAAACTCCCGGTACGTCTATCAGCCGATGCACCTCTCCCTTAAACCCCCGTTGCGTCTTTTAACAGCCGTTGCACCTCTCCCTTAAACTCCCGGTGCGTCTATTAACAGCCGTTGCACCTCTCCCTTAAACTCCCGGTACGTCTATTAACAGCCGTGGCACCTCTCCCTTAAACTCCCGGTACGTCTATTAACAGCCGTGGTATCTCTCCCTTAAACTCCCGGTACGTCTATTAACTGCCCTGGCACCTCTCCCTTAAACTCCCGGTGCGTCTATTAACAGTCGTTGCACCTCTCCCTTAAACTCCCGGTGCGTCTATTAACAGCCGTTGCACCTCTCCCTTAAACTCCCGGTACGTCTATTAACAGCCGTGGCACCTCTCCCTTAAACTCCCGGTACGTCTATTAACAGCCGTGGCACCTCTCCCTTAAACTCCCGGTACGTCTATTAACTGCCCTCGCACCTCTCCCTTAAACTCCCGGTACGTCTATCAGCCGATGCACCTCTCCCTTAAACCCCCGTTGCGTCTTTTAACAGCCGTTGCACCTCTCCCTTAAACTCCCGGTACGTCTATCAGCCAAAGCACCTCTCCCTTAAACTCCCGGTGCGTCTATTAACAGTCGTTGCACCTCTCCCTTAAACTCCCGGTACGTCTATCAGGCGATGCACCGCTCCCTTAAACTTCCGGTATGTCTATTAACAGCCGTGGCACCTCTCCCTTAAACTCCCGTTACGTCTATTAACAGCCGTGGCAACTCTCCCTTAAACTCCCGGTACGTCTATTAACAGCCGTGTACCTCTCCCTTAAACTCCCGGTACGTCTATTAACAGCCGTGGCACCTCTCCCTTTGACTCCCGGTACGTTAACAGCCGTGGCACCTCTCCCTTAAACTCCCGGTACGTCTATAACAACCGTGGCACCTCTCCCTTAAACTCCCGGACCTCTATTACCAGCCGTAGAACCTCTCCCTTAAACTCCCGGTGCGTCTATTAACAGCCGTGGCACCTCTCCCTTAAACTCCCGGTACGTCTATCAGCAGATGCACCTCTCCCTTAAACTCCCGGTGCGTCTATTAACAGTCGTTGCACCTCTCCCTTAAACTCCCGGTACGTCTATCAGCCGTTGCACCTCTATCTTAAACTCCCGGTACGTCTATCAGCCGATGCACCTCTCCCTTAAACTCCCGGTACGTCTATTAACAGCCTTGGCACCTCTCCCTTAAACTCCCGGTACGTTAACAGCCGTTGCACCTCTCCCTTAAACTCCCGGTACGTCTATCAGCCGTTGCACCTCTATCTTAAACTCCCGGTACGTCTATCAGCCGATGCACCTCTCCCTTAAACTCCCGGTACGTCTATTAACAGCCGTGGCACCTCTCCCTTAAACACCCGGTACGTCTATTAACTGCCCTGGCACCTCTCCCTTAAACTCCCGGTACGTCTATCAGCCGATGCACCTCTCCCTTAAACCCCCGTTGCGTCTTTTAACAGCCGTTGCACCTCTCCCTTAAACTCCCGGTGCGTCTATTAACAGCCGTTGCACCTCTCCCTTAAACTCCCGGTACGTCTATTAACAGCCGTGGCACCTCTCCCTTAAACTCCCGGTACGTCTATTAACAGCCATGGTATCTCTCCCTTAAACTCCCGGTACGTCTATTAACTGCCCTGGCACCTCTCCCTTAAACTCCCGGTGCGTCTATTAACAGTCGTTGCACCTCTCCCTTAAACTCCCGGTGCGTCTATTAACAGCCGTTGCACCTCTCCCTTAAACTCCCGGTACGTCTATTAACAGCCGTGGCACCTCTCCCTTAAACTCCCGGTACGTCTATTAACAGCCGTGGCACCTCTCCCTTAAACTCCCGGTACGTCTATTAACTGCCCTCGCACCTCTCCCTTAAACTCCCGGTACGTCTATCAGCCGATGCACCTCTCCCTTAAACCCCCGTTGCGTCTTTTAACAGCCGTTGCACCTCTCCCTTAAACTCCCGGTACGTCTATTAACAGCCGTGGCACCTCTCCCTTAAACTCCCGGTACGTCTATCAGCCAAAGCACCTCTCCCTTAAACTCCCGGTGCGTCTATTAACAGTCGTTGCACCTCTCCCTTAAACTCCCGGTACGTCTATCAGGCGATGCACCGCTCCCTTAAACTTCCGGTATGTCTATTAACAGCCGTGGCACCTCTCCCTTAAACTCCCGTTACGTCTATTAACAGCCGTGGCAACTCTCCCTTAAACTCCCGGTACGTCTATTAACAGCCGTGTACCTCTCCCTTAAACTCCCGGTACGTCTATTAACAGCCGTGGCACCTCTCCCTTTAACTCCCGGTACGTTAACAGCCGTGGCACCTCTCCCTTAAACTCCCGGTACGTCTATAACAACCGTGGCACCTCTCCCTTAAACTCCCGGACCTCTATTACCAGCCGTAGAACCTCTCCCTTAAACTCCCGGTGCGTCTATTAACAGCCGTGGCACCTCTCCCTTAAACTCCCGGTACGTCTATCAGCCGATGCACCTCTCCCTTAAACTCCCGGTGCGTCTATTAACAGTCGTTGCACCTCTCCCTTAAACTCCCGGTACGTCTATCAGCCGTTGCACCTCTATCTTAAACTCCCGGTACGTCTATCAGCCGATGCACCTCTCCCTTAAACTCCCGTTACGTCTATTAACAGCCTTGGCACCTCTCCCTTAAACTCCCGGTACGTTAACAGCCGTGGCATCTCTCCCTTAAACTCCCGGTACGTCTATTAACAGCCGTGGCACCTCTCCCTTAAACTCCCGGTACGTCTATTAACTGCCCTGGCACCTTTCCCTTAAACTCCCGGTACGTCTATCAGCCAATGCACCTCTCCCTTAAACCCCCGTTGCGTCTTTTAACAGCCGTTGCACCTCTCCCTTAAACTCCCGGTACGTCTATTAACAGCCGTGGCACCTCTCCCTTAAACTCCCGGTACGTCTATCAGCCGATGCACCTCTCCCTTAAACCCCCGTTGCGTCTATTAACAGCCGTGGCACCTCTCCCTTAAACTCCCGGTACGTCTATTAACAGCCGATGCACCTCTCCCTTAAACTCCCGGTGCGTCTATTAACAGTCGTTGCACCTCTCCCTTAAACTCCCGGTACGTCTATTAACTGCCCTGGCACCTCTCCCTTAAACTCCCGGTACGTCTATCAGCCGATGCACCTCTCCCTTAAACCCCCGTTGCGTCTTTTAACAGCCGTGGCACCTCTCCCTTAAACTCCCGGTACGTCTATTAACAGCCGATGCACCTCTCCCTTAAACTCCCGGTACGTCTATTAACAGCCGTGGTATCTCTCCCTTAAACTCCCGGTACGTCTATTAACTGCCCTGGCACCTCTCCCTTAAACTCCCGGTGCGTCTATTAACAGTCGTTGCACCTCTCCCTTAAACTCCCGGTGCGTCTATTAACAGCCGTTGCACCTCTCCCTTAAACTCCCGGTACGTCTATTAACAGCCGTGGCACCTCTCCCTTAAACTCCCGGTACGTCTATTAACAGCCGTTGCACCTCTCCCTTAAACTCCCGGTACGTCTATTAACTGCCCTCGCACCTCTCCCTTAAACTCCCGGTACGTCTATCAGCCGATGCACCTCTCCCTTAAACCCCCGTTGCGTCTTTTAACAGCCGTTGCACCTCTCCCTTAAACTCCCGGTACGTCTATTAACAGCCGTGGCACCTCTCCCTTAAACTCCCGGTACGTCTATCAGCCAAAGCACCTCTCCCTTAAACTCCCGGTGCGTCTATTAACAGTCGTTGCACCTCTCCCTTAAACTCCCGGTACGTCTATCAGCCGATGCACCTCTCCCTCAAACCCCCGTTGCGTCTTTTAACAGCCGTTGCACCTCTCCCTTAAACTCCCGTTACGTCTATTAACAGCCGTGGCAACTCTCCCTTAAACTCCCGGTACGTCTATTAACAGCCGTGTACCTCTCCCTTAAACTCCCGGTACGTCTATTAACAGCCGTGGCACCTCTCCCTTTAACTCCCGGTACGTTAACAGCCGTGGCACCTCTCCCTTAAACTCCCGGTACGTCTATAACAACCGTGGCACCTCTCCCTTAAACTCCCGGACCTCTATTACCAGCCGTAGAACCTCTCCCTTAAACTCCCGGTGCGTCTATTAACAGCCGTGGCACCTCTCCTTTAAACTCCCGGTACGTCTATCAGCCGATGCACCTCTCCCTTAAACTCCCGGTGCGTCTATTAACAGTCGTTGCACCTCTCCCTTAAACTCCCGGTACGTCTACCAGCCGTTGCACCTCTATCTTAAACTCCCGGTACGTCTATCAGCCGATGCACCTCTCCCTTAAACTCCCGGTACGTCTATTAACAGCCTTGGCACCTCTCCCTTAAACTCCCGGTACGTTAACAGCCGTGGCATCTCTCCCTTAAACTCCCGGTACGTCTATTAACAGCCGTGGCACCTCTCCCTTAAACTCCCGGTACGTCTATTAACTGCCCTGGCACCTTTCCCTTAAACTCCCGGTACGTCTATCAGCCAATGCACCTCTCCCTTAAACCCCCGTTGCGTCTTTTAACAGCCGTTGCACCTCTCCCTTAAACTCCCGGTACGTCTATTAACAGCCGTGGCACCTCTCCCTTAAACTCCCGGTACGTCTATCAGCCGATGCACCTCTCCCTTAAACCCCCGTTGCGTCTATTAACAGCCGTGGCACCTCTCCCTTAAACTCCCGGTACGTCTATTAACAGCCGATGCACCTCTCCCTTAAACTCCCGGTGCGTCTATTAACAGTCGTTGCACCTCTCCCTTAAACTCCCGGTACGTCTATTAACTGCCCTGGCACCTCTCCCTTAAACTCCCGGTACGTCTATCAGCCGATGCACCTCTCCCTTAAACCCCCGTTGCGTCTTTTAACAGCCGTGGCACCTCTCCCTTAAACTCCCGGTACGTCTATTAACAGCCGATGCACCTCTCCCTTAAACTCCCGGTACGTCTATTAACAGCCGTGGCACCTCTCCCTTAAACTCCCGGTACGTCTATTAACTGCCCTGGCACCTCTCCCTTAAACTCCCGGTACGTCTATCAGCCAATGCACCTCTCCCTTAAACCCCCGTTGCGTCTTTTAACAGCCGTTGCACCTCTCCCTTAAACTCCCGGTACGTCTATTAACAGCCGTGGCACCTCTCCCTTAAACTCCCGGTACGTCTATCAGCCGATGCACCTCTCCCTTAAACTCCCGGTGCGTCTATTAACAGTCGTTGCACCTCTCCCTTAAACTCCCGGTACGTCTATCAGCCGTTGCACCTCTCCCTTAAACTCCTGGTACGTCTATCAGCCGATGCACCTCTCCCTTAAACTTCCGGTGCGTCTATTAACAGTCGTTGCACCTCTCCCTTAAACTCCCGGTACGTCTATCAGCCGATGCACCGCTCCCTTAAACTCCCGGTACGTCTATCAGCCGATGCACCTCTCCCTTAAGCCCCCGTTGCGTCTTTTAACAGCCGTTGCACCTCTCCCTTAAACTCCCGGTACGTCTATCAGCCGATGCACCTCTCCCTTAAACTCCCGGTGCGTCTATTAACAGCCGTGGCACCTCTCCCTTAAACTCCCGGTAGGTCTATCAGCCGATGCACCGCTCCCTTAAACTCCCGGTACGTCTATCAGCCGATGCACCTCTCCCTTAAACTCCCGGTACGTCTATTAACAGCCGTGGCACCTCTCCCTTAAACTCCCGGTACGTCTATTAACTGCCCTGGCACCTCTCCCTTAAACTCCCGGTACGTCTATCAGCCGATGCACCTCCCCCTTAAACCCCCGTTGCGTCTTTTAACAGCCGTTGCACCTCTCCCTTAAACTCCCGGTTCGTCTATTAACAGCCGTGGCACCTCCCCCTTAAACTCCCGGTACGTCTATCAGCCGATGCACCTCTCCCTTAAACTCCCGGTACGTCTATTAACAGCCGTGGCACCTCTCCCTTAAACTCCTGGTACGTCTATTAACAGCCGTGGCACCTCTCCCTTAAACTCCCGGTACGTCTATTAACTGCCCTCGCACCTCTCACTTAAACTCCCGGTACGTCTATCAGCCGATGCACCTCTCCCTTAAACCCCCGTTGCGTCTTTTAACAGCCGTTGCACCTCTCCCTTAAACTCCCGGTACGTCTATTAACAGCCGTGGCACCTCTCCCTTAAACTCCCGGTACGTCTATCAGCCAAAGCACCTCTCCCTTAAACTCCCGGTGCGTCTATTAACAGTCGTTGCACCTCTCCCTTAAACTCCCGGTACGTCTATCAGGCGATGCACCGCTCCCTTAAACTTCCGGTATGTCTATTAACAGCCGTGGCACCTCTCCCTTAAACTCTCGTTACGTCTATTAACAGCCGTGGCAACTCTCCCTTAAACTCCCGGTACGTCTATTAACAGCCGTGTACCTCTCCCTTAAACTCCCGGTACGTCTATTAACAGCCGTGGCACCTCTCCCTTTAACTCCCGGTACGTTAACGGCCGTGGCACCTCTCCCTTAAACTCCCGGTACGTCTATAACAACCGTGGCACCTCTCCCTTAAACTCCCGGACCTCTATTACCAGCCGTAGAACCTCTCCCTTAAACTCCCGGTGCGTCTATTAACAGCCGTTGCACCTCTCCCTTAAACTCCCGGTACGTCTATCAGCCGTTGCACCTCTATCTTAAACTCCCGGTACGTCTATCAGCCGATGCACCTCTCCCTTAAACTCCCGGTACGTCTATTAACAGCCTTGGCACCTCTCCCTTAAACTCCCGGTACGTTAACAGCCGTGGCATCTCTCCCTTAAACTCCCGGTACGTCTATTAACAGCCGTGGCACCTCTCCCTTAAACTCCCGGTACGTCTATTAACTGCCCTGGCACCTTTCCCTTAAACTCCCGGTACGTCTATCAGCCAATGCACCTCTCCCTTAAACCCCCGTTGCGTCTTTTAACAGCCGTTGCACCTCTCCCTTAAACTCCCGGTACGTCTATTAACAGCCGTGGCACCTCTCCCTTAAACTCCCGGTACGTCTATCAGCCGATGCACCTCTCCCTTAAACCCCCGTTGCGTCTATTAACAGCCGTGGCACCTCTCCCTTAAACTCCCGGTACGTCTATTAACAGCCGATGCACCTCTCCCTTAAACTCCCGGTGCGTCTATTAACAGTCGTTGCACCTCTCCCTTAAACTCCCGGTACGTCTATTAACTGCCCTGGCACCTCTCCCTTAAACTCCCGGTACGTCTATCAGCCGATGCACCTCTCCCTTAAACCCCCGTTGCGTCTTTTAACAGCCGTGGCACCTCTCCCTTAAACTCCCGGTACGTCTATTAACAGCCGATGCACCTCTCCCTTAAACTCCCGGTACGTCTATTAACAGCCGTGGCACCTCTCCCTTAAACTCCCGGTACGTCTATTAACTGCCCTGGCACCTCTCCCTTAAACTCCCGGTACGTCTATCAGCCAATGCACCTCTCCCTTAAACCCCCGTTGCGTCTTTTAACAGCCGTTGCACCTCTCCCTTAAACTCCCGGTACGTCTATTAACAGCCGTGGCACCTCTCCCTTAAACTCCCGGTACGTCTATCAGCCGATGCACCTCTCCCTTAAACTCCCGGTGCGTCTATTAACAGTCGTTGCACCTCTCCCTTAAACTCCCGGTACGTCTATCAGCCGTTGCACCTCTCCCTTAAACTCCTGGTACGTCTATCAGCCGATGCACCTCTCCCTTAAACTTCCGGTGCGTCTATTAACAGTCGTTGCACCTCTCCCTTAAACTCCCGGTACGTCTATCAGCCGATGCACCTCTCCCTTAAGCCCCCGTTGCGTCTTTTAACAGCCGTTGCACCTCTACCTTAAACTCCCGGTACGTCTATCAGCCGATGCACCTCTCCCTTAAACTCCCGGTGCGTCTATTAACAGCCGTGGCACCTCTCCCTTAAACTCCCGGTACGTCTATCAGCCGATGCACCGCTCCCTTAAACTCCCGGTACGTCTATCAGCCGATGCACCTCTCCCTTAAACTCCCGGTACGTCTATTAACAGCCGTGGCACCTCTCCCTTAAACTCCCGGTACGTCTATTAACTGCCCTGGCACCTCTCCCTTAAACTCCCGGTACGTCTATCAGCCGATGCACCTCTCCCTTAAACCCCCGTTGCGTCTTTTAACAGCCGTTGCACCTCTCCCTTAAACTCCCGGTTCGTCTATTAACAGCCGTGGCACCTCTCCCTTAAACTCCCGGTACGTCTATCAGCCGATGCACCTCTCCCTTAAACTCCCGGTGCGTCTATTAACAGTCGTTGCACCTCTCCCTTAAACTCCCGGTACGTCTATCAGCCGTTGCACCTCTATCTTAAACTCCCGGTACGTCTATCAGCCGATGCACCTCTCCCTTAAACTCCCGGTACGTCTATTAACAGCCTTGGCACCTCTCCCTTAAACTCCCGGTACGTTAACAGCCGTGGCATCTGTCCCTTAAACTCCCGGTACGTCTATTAACAGCCTTGGCACCTCTCCCTTAAACTCCCGGTACGTTAACAGCCGTGGCATCTCTCCCTTAAACTCCCGGTACGTCTATTAACAGCCGTGGCACCTCTCCCTTAAACTCCCGGTACGTCTATTAACTGCCCTGGCACCTTTCCCTTAAACTCCCGGTACGTCTATCAGCCAATGCACCTCTCCCTTAAACCCCCGTTGCGTCTTTTAACAGCCGTTGCACCTCTCCCTTAAACTCCCGGTACGTCTATTAACAGCCGTGGCACCTCTCCCTTAAACTCCCGGTACGTCTATCAGCCGATGCACCTCTCCCTTAAACCCCCGTTGCGTCTATTAACAGCCGTGGCACCTCTCCCTTAAACTCCCGGTACG
Source organism: Gasterosteus aculeatus (assembly GCF_964276395.1). Taxonomy (NCBI): domain Eukaryota; kingdom Metazoa; phylum Chordata; class Actinopteri; order Perciformes; family Gasterosteidae; genus Gasterosteus; species Gasterosteus aculeatus. The sequence continues at coordinate 20,080,694 of NC_135709.1, read as the reverse complement.
TCTATTAACAGCCGATGCACCTCTCCCTTAAACTCCCGGTGCGTCTATTAACAGTCGTTGCACCTCTCCCTTAAACTCCCGGTACGTCTATTAACTGCCCTGGCACCTCTCCCTTAAACTCCCGGTACGTCTATCAGCCGATGCACCTCTCCCTTAAACCCCCGTTGCGTCTTTTAACAGCCGTGGCACCTCTCCCTTAAACTCCCGGTACGTCTATTAACAGCCGATGCACCTCTCCCTTAAACTCCCGGTACGTCTATTAACAGCCGTGGCACCTCTCCCTTAAACTCCCGGTACGTCTATTAACTGCCCTGGCACCTCTCCCTTAAACTCCCGGTACGTCTATCAGCCAATGCACCTCTCCCTTAAACCCCCATTGCGTCTTTTAACAGCCGTTGCACCTCTCCCTTAAACTCCCGGTACGTCTATTAACAGCCGTGGCACCTCTCCCTTAAACTCCCGGTACGTCTATCAGCCGATGCACCTCTCCCTTAAACTCCCGGTGCGTCTATTAACAGTCGTTGCACCTCTCCCTTAAACTCCCGGTACGTCTATCAGCCGTTGCAACTCTCCCTTAAACTCCTGGTACGTCTATCAGCCGATGCACCTCTCCCTTAAACTTCCGGTGCGTCTATTAACAGTCGTTGCACCTCTCCCTTAAACTCCCGGTACGTCTATCAGCCGATGCACCTCTCCCTTAAGCCCCCGTTGCGTCTTTTAACAGCCGTTGCACCTCTACCTTAAACTCCCGGTACGTCTATCAGCCGATGCACCTCTCCCTTAAACTCCCGGTGCGTCTATTAACAGCCGTGGCACCTCTCCCTTAAACTCCCGGTACGTCTATCAGCCGATGCACCGCTCCCTTAAACTCCCGGTACGTCTATCAGCCGATGCACCTCTCCCTTAAACTCCCGGTACGTCTATTAACAGCCGTGGCACCTCTCCCTTAAACTCCCGGTACGTCTATTAACTGCCCTGGCACCTCTCCCTTAAACTCCCGGTGCGTCTATCAGCCGATGCACCTCTCCCTTAAACCCCCGTTGCGTCGTTTAACAGCCGTTGCACCTCTCCCTTAAACTCCCGGTTCGTCTATTAACAGCCGTGGCACCTCTCCCTTAAACTCCCGGTACGTCTATCAGCCGATGCACCTCTCCCTTAAACTCCCGGTGCGTCTATTAACAGTCGTTGCACCTCTCCCTTAAACTCCCGGTACGTCTATCAGCCGTTGCACCTCTATCTTAAACTCCCGGTACGTCTATCAGCCGATGCACCTCTCCCTTAAACTCCCGGTACGTCTATTAACAGCCTTGGCACCTCTCCCTTAAACTCCCGGTACGTTAACAGCCGTGGCATCTGTCCCTTAAACTCCCGGTACGTCTATTAACAGCCTTGGCACCTCTCCCTTAAACTCCCGGTGCGTCTATTAACAGCCGTTGCACCTCTCCCTTAAACTCCCGGTACATCTATTAACAGCCGTGGCACCTCTCCCTTAAACTCCCGGTACGTCTATTAACAGCCGTGGTACCTCTCCCTTAAACTCCAGGTACGTCTATTAACTGCCCTGGCACCTCTCCCTTAAACTCCCGGTGCGTCTATTAACAGCCGTTGCACCTCTCCCTTAAACTCCCGGTACGTCTATTAACAGCCGTGGCACCTCTCCCTTAAACTCCCGGTACGTCTATTAACAGCCGTGGTACCTCTCCCTTAAACTCCCGGTACGTCTATTAACTGCCCTGGCACCTCTCCCTTAAACTCCCGGTGCGTCTATTAACAGCCGTGGCACCTCTCCCTTAAACTCCCGGTACGTCTATTAACAGCCGATGCACCTCTCCCTTAAACTCCCGGTGCGTCTATTAACAGTCGTTGCACCTCTCCCTTAAACTCCCGGTACGTCTATTAACTGCCCTGGCACCTCTCCCTTAAACTCCCGGTACGTCTATCAGCCGATGCACCTCTCCCTTAAACCCCCGTTGCGTCTTTTAACAGCCGTGGCACCTCTCCCTTAAACTCCCGGTACGTCTATTAACAGCCGATGCACCTCTCCCTTAAACTCCCGGTACGTCTATTAACAGCCGTGGCACCTCTCCCTTAAACTCCCGGTACGTCTATTAACTGCCCTGGCACCTCTCCCTTAAACTCCCGGTACGTCTATCAGCCAATGCACCTCTCCCTTAAACCCCCGTTGCGTCTTTTAACAGCCGTTGCACCTCTCCCTTAAACTCCCGGTACGTCTATTAACAGCCGTGGCACCTCTCCCTTAAACTCCCGGTACGTCTATCAGCCGATGCACCTCTCCCTTAAACTCCCGGTGCGTCTATTAACAGTCGTTGCACCTCTCCCTTAAACTCCCGGTACGTCTATCAGCCGTTGCACCTCTCCCTTAAACTCCTGGTACGTCTATCAGCCGATGCACCTCTCCCTTAAACTTCCGGTGCGTCTATTAACAGTCGTTGCACCTCTCCCTTAAACTCCCGGTACGTCTATTAACAGCCGTGGCACCTCTCCCTTAAACTCCCGGTACGTCTATCAGCCAAAGCACCTCTCCCTTAAACTCCCGGTGCGTCTATTAACAGTCGTTGCACCTCTCCCTTAAACTCCCGGTACGTCTATCAGGCGATGCACCGCTCCCTTAAACTTCCGGTATGTCTATTAACAGCCGTGGCACCTCTCCCTTAAACTCCCGTTACGTCTATTAACAGCCGTGGCAACTCTCCCTTAAACTCCCGGTACGTCTATTAACAGCCGTGTACCTCTCCCTTAAACTCCCGGTACGTCTATTAACAGCCGTGGCACCTCTCCCTTTAACTCCCGGTACGTTAACAGCCGTGGCACCTCTCCCTTAAACTCCCGGTACGTCTATAACAACCGTGGCACCTCTCCCTTAAACTCCCGGACCTCTATTACCAGCCGTAGAACCTCTCCCTTAAACTCCCGGTGCGTCTATTAACAGCCGTGGCACCTCTCCCTTAAACTCCCGGTACGTCTATCAGCCGATGCACCTCTCCCTTAAACTCCCGGTGCGTCTATTAACAGTCGTTGCACCTCTCCCTTAAACTCCCGGTACGTCTATCAGCCGTTGCACCTCTATCTTAAACTCCCGGTACGTCTATCAGCCGATGCACCTCTCCCTTAAACTCCCGTTACGTCTATTAACAGCCTTGGCACCTCTCCCTTAAACTCCCGGTACGTTAACAGCCGTGGCATCTCTCCCTTAAACTCCCGGTACGTCTATTAACAGCCGTGGCACCTCTCCCTTAAACTCCCGGTACGTCTATTAACTGCCCTGGCACCTTTCCCTTAAACTCCCGGTACGTCTATCAGCCAATGCACCTCTCCCTTAAACCCCCGTTGCGTCTTTTAACAGCCGTTGCACCTCTCCCTTAAACTCCCGGTACGTCTATTAACAGCCGTGGCACCTCTCCCTTAAACTCCCGGTACGTCTATCAGCCGATGCACCTCTCCCTTAAACCCCCGTTGCGTCTATTAACAGCCGTGGCACCTCTCCCTTAAACTCCCGGTACGTCTATTAACAGCCGATGCACCTCTCCCTTAAACTCCCGGTGCGTCTATTAACAGTCGTTGCACCTCTCCCTTAAACTCCCGGTACGTCTATTAACTGCCCTGGCACCTCTCCCTTAAACTCCCGGTACGTCTATCAGCCGATGCACCTCTCCCTTAAACCCCCGTTGCGTCTTTTAACAGCCGTGGCACCTCTCCCTTAAACTCCCGGTACGTCTATTAACAGCCGATGCACCTCTCCCTTAAACTCCCGGTACGTCTATTAACAGCCGTGGTATCTCTCCCTTAAACTCCCGGTACGTCTATTAACTGCCCTGGCACCTCTCCCTTAAACTCCCGGTGCGTCTATTAACAGTCGTTGCACCTCTCCCTTAAACTCCCGGTGCGTCTATTAACAGCCGTTGCACCTCTCCCTTAAACTCCCGGTACGTCTATTAACAGCCGTGGCACCTCTCCCTTAAACTCCCGGTACGTCTATTAACAGCCGTTGCACCTCTCCCTTAAACTCCCGGTACGTCTATTAACTGCCCTCGCACCTCTCCCTTAAACTCCCGGTACGTCTATCAGCCGATGCACCTCTCCCTTAAACCCCCGTTGCGTCTTTTAACAGCCGTTGCACCTCTCCCTTAAACTCCCGGTACGTCTATTAACAGCCGTGGCACCTCTCCCTTAAACTCCCGGTACGTCTATCAGCCAAAGCACCTCTCCCTTAAACTCCCGGTGCGTCTATTAACAGTCGTTGCACCTCTCCCTTAAACTCCCGGTACGTCTATCAGCCGATGCACCTCTCCCTTAAACCCCCGTTGCGTCTTTTAACAGCCGTTGCACCTCTCCCTTAAACTCCCGTTACGTCTATTAACAGCCGTGGCAACTCTCCCTTAAACTCCCGGTACGTCTATTAACAGCCGTGTACCTCTCCCTTAAACTCCCGGTACGTCTATTAACAGCCGTGGCACCTCTCCCTTTAACTCCCGGTACGTTAACAGCCGTGGCACCTCTCCCTTAAACTCCCGGTACGTCTATAACAACCGTGGCACCTCTCCCTTAAACTCCCGGACCTCTATTACCAGCCGTAGAACCTCTCCCTTAAACTCCCGGTGCGTCTATTAACAGCCGTGGCACCTCTCCTTTAAACTCCCGGTACGTCTATCAGCCGATGCACCTCTCCCTTAAACTCCCGGTGCGTCTATTAACAGTCGTTGCACCTCTCCCTTAAACTCCCGGTACGTCTACCAGCCGTTGCACCTCTATCTTAAACTCCCGGTACGTCTATCAGCCGATGCACCTCTCCCTTAAACTCCCGGTACGTCTATTAACAGCCTTGGCACCTCTCCCTTAAACTCCCGGTACGTTAACAGCCGTGGCATCTCTCCCTTAAACTCCCGGTACGTCTATTAACAGCCGTGGCACCTCTCCCTTAAACTCCCGGTACGTCTATTAACTGCCCTGGCACCTTTCCCTTAAACTCCCGGTACGTCTATCAGCCAATGCACCTCTCCCTTAAACCCCCGTTGCGTCTTTTAACAGCCGTTGCACCTCTCCCTTAAACTCCCGGTACGTCTATTAACAGCCGTGGCACCTCTCCCTTAAACTCCCGGTACGTCTATCAGCCGATGCACCTCTCCCTTAAACCCCCGTTGCGTCTATTAACAGCCGTGGCACCTCTCCCTTAAACTCCCGGTACGTCTATTAACAGCCGATGCACCTCTCCCTTAAACTCCCGGTGCGTCTATTAACAGTCGTTGCACCTCTCCCTTAAACTCCCGGTACGTCTATTAACTGCCCTGGCACCTCTCCCTTAAACTCCCGGTACGTCTATCAGCCGATGCACCTCTCCCTTAAACCCCCGTTGCGTCTTTTAACAGCCGTGGCACCTCTCCCTTAAACTCCCGGTACGTCTATTAACAGCCGATGCACCTCTCCCTTAAACTCCCGGTACGTCTATTAACAGCCGTGGCACCTCTCCCTTAAACTCCCGGTACGTCTATTAACTGCCCTGGCACCTCTCCCTTAAACTCCCGGTACGTCTATCAGCCAATGCACCTCTCCCTTAAACCCCCGTTGCGTCTTTTAACAGCCGTTGCACCTCTCCCTTAAACTCCCGGTACGTCTATTAACAGCCGTGGCACCTCTCCCTTAAACTCCCGGTACGTCTATCAGCCGATGCACCTCTCCCTTAAACTCCCGGTGCGTCTATTAACAGTCGTTGCACCTCTCCCTTAAACTCCCGGTACGTCTATCAGCCGTTGCACCTCTCCCTTAAACTCCTGGTACGTCTATCAGCCGATGCACCTCTCCCTTAAACTTCCGGTGCGTCTATTAACAGTCGTTGCACCTCTCCCTTAAACTCCCGGTACGTCTATCAGCCGATGCACCGCTCCCTTAAACTCCCGGTACGTCTATCAGCCGATGCACCTCTCCCTTAAGCCCCCGTTGCGTCTTTTAACAGCCGTTGCACCTCTCCCTTAAACTCCCGGTACGTCTATCAGCCGATGCACCTCTCCCTTAAACTCCCGGTGCGTCTATTAACAGCCGTGGCACCTCTCCCTTAAACTCCCGGTAGGTCTATCAGCCGATGCACCGCTCCCTTAAACTCCCGGTACGTCTATCAGCCGATGCACCTCTCCCTTAAACTCCCGGTACGTCTATTAACAGCCGTGGCACCTCTCCCTTAAACTCCCGGTACGTCTATTAACTGCCCTGGCACCTCTCCCTTAAACTCCCGGTACGTCTATCAGCCGATGCACCTCCCCCTTAAACCCCCGTTGCGTCTTTTAACAGCCGTTGCACCTCTCCCTTAAACTCCCGGTTCGTCTATTAACAGCCGTGGCACCTCCCCCTTAAACTCCCGGTACGTCTATCAGCCGATGCACCTCTCCCTTAAACTCCCGGTGCGTCTATTAACAGTCGTTGCACCTCTCCCTTAAACTCCCGGTACGTCTATTAACAGCCGTGGCACCTCTCCCTTAAACTCCTGGTACGTCTATTAACAGCCGTGGCACCTCTCCCTTAAACTCCCGGTACGTCTATTAACTGCCCTCGCACCTCTCACTTAAACTCCCGGTACGTCTATCAGCCGATGCACCTTTCCCTTAAACCCCCGTTGCGTCTTTTAACAGCCGTTGCACCTCTCCCTTAAACTCCCGGTACGTCTATTAACAGCCGTGGCACCTCTCCCTTAAACTCCCGGTACGTCTATCAGCCAAAGCACCTCTCCCTTAAACTCCCGGTGCGTCTATTAACAGTCGTTGCACCTCTCCCTTAAACTCCCGGTACGTCTATCAGGCGATGCACCGCTCCCTTAAACTTCCGGTATGTCTATTAACAGCCGTGGCACCTCTCCCTTAAACTCTCGTTACGTCTATTAACAGCCGTGGCAACTCTCCCTTAAACTCCCGGTACGTCTATTAACAGCCGTGTACCTCTCCCTTAAACTCCCGGTACGTCTATTAACAGCCGTGGCACCTCTCCCTTTAACTCCCGGTACGTTAACGGCCGTGGCACCTCTCCCTTAAACTCCCGGTACGTCTATAACAACCGTGGCACCTCTCCCTTAAACTCCCGGACCTCTATTACCAGCCGTAGAACCTCTCCCTTAAACTCCCGGTGCGTCTATTAACAGCCGTTGCACCTCTCCCTTAAACTCCCGGTACGTCTATCAGCCGTTGCACCTCTATCTTAAACTCCCGGTACGTCTATCAGCCGATGCACCTCTCCCTTAAACTCCCGGTACGTCTATTAACAGCCTTGGCACCTCTCCCTTAAACTCCCGGTACGTTAACAGCCGTGGCATCTCTCCCTTAAACTCCCGGTACGTCTATTAACAGCCGTGGCACCTCTCCCTTAAACTCCCGGTACGTCTATTAACTGCCCTGGCACCTTTCCCTTAAACTCCCGGTACGTCTATCAGCCAATGCACCTCTCCCTTAAACCCCCGTTGCGTCTTTTAACAGCCGTTGCACCTCTCCCTTAAACTCCCGGTACGTCTATTAACAGCCGTGGCACCTCTCCCTTAAACTCCCGGTACGTCTATCAGCCGATGCACCTCTCCCTTAAACCCCCGTTGCGTCTATTAACAGCCGTGGCACCTCTCCCTTAAACTCCCGGTACGTCTATTAACAGCCGATGCACCTCTCCCTTAAACTCCCGGTGCGTCTATTAACAGTCGTTGCACCTCTCCCTTAAACTCCCGGTACGTCTATTAACTGCCCTGGCACCTCTCCCTTAAACTCCCGGTACGTCTATCAGCCGATGCACCTCTCCCTTAAACCCCCGTTGCGTCTTTTAACAGCCGTGGCACCTCTCCCTTAAACTCCCGGTACGTCTATTAACAGCCGATGCACCTCTCCCTTAAACTCCCGGTACGTCTATTAACAGCCGTGGCACCTCTCCCTTAAACTCCCGGTACGTCTATTAACTGCCCTGGCACCTCTCCCTTAAACTCCCGGTACGTCTATCAGCCAATGCACCTCTCCCTTAAACCCCCGTTGCGTCTTTTAACAGCCGTTGCACCTCTCCCTTAAACTCCCGGTACGTCTATTAACAGCCGTGGCACCTCTCCCTTAAACTCCCGGTACGTCTATCAGCCGATGCACCTCTCCCTTAAACTCCCGGTGCGTCTATTAACAGTCGTTGCACCTCTCCCTTAAACTCCCGGTACGTCTATCAGCCGTTGCACCTCTCCCTTAAACTCCTGGTACGTCTATCAGCCGATGCACCTCTCCCTTAAACTTCCGGTGCGTCTATTAACAGTCGTTGCACCTCTCCCTTAAACTCCCGGTACGTCTATCAGCCGATGCACCTCTCCCTTAAGCCCCCGTTGCGTCTTTTAACAGCCGTTGCACCTCTACCTTAAACTCCCGGTACGTCTATCAGCCGATGCACCTCTCCCTTAAACTCCCGGTGCGTCTATTAACAGCCGTGGCACCTCTCCCTTAAACTCCCGGTACGTCTATCAGCCGATGCACCGCTCCCTTAAACTCCCGGTACGTCTATCAGCCGATGCACCTCTCCCTTAAACTCCCGGTACGTCTATTAACAGCCGTGGCACCTCTCCCTTAAACTCCCGGTACGTCTATTAACTGCCCTGGCACCTCTCCCTTAAACTCCCGGTACGTCTATCAGCCGATGCACCTCTCCCTTAAACCCCCGTTGCGTCTTTTAACAGCCGTTGCACCTCTCCCTTAAACTCCCGGTTCGTCTATTAACAGCCGTGGCACCTCTCCCTTAAACTCCCGGTACGTCTATCAGCCGATGCACCTCTCCCTTAAACTCCCGGTGCGTCTATTAACAGTCGTTGCACCTCTCCCTTAAACTCCCGGTACGTCTATCAGCCGTTGCACCTCTATCTTAAACTCCCGGTACGTCTATCAGCCGATGCACCTCTCCCTTAAACTCCCGGTACGTCTATTAACAGCCTTGGCACCTCTCCCTTAAACTCCCGGTACGTTAACAGCCGTGGCATCTGTCCCTTAAACTCCCGGTACGTCTATTAACAGCCTTGGCACCTCTCCCTTAAACTCCCGGTACGTTAACAGCCGTGGCATCTCTCCCTTAAACTCCCGGTACGTCTATTAACAGCCGTGGCACCTCTCCCTTAAACTCCCGGTACGTCTATTAACTGCCCTGGCACCTTTCCCTTAAACTCCCGGTACGTCTATCAGCCAATGCACCTCTCCCTTAAACCCCCGTTGCGTCTTTTAACAGCCGTTGCACCTCTCCCTTAAACTCCCGGTACGTCTATTAACAGCCGTGGCACCTCTCCCTTAAACTCCCGGTACGTCTATCAGCCGATGCACCTCTCCCTTAAACCCCCGTTGCGTCTATTAACAGCCGTGGCACCTCTCCCTTAAACTCCCGGTACGTCTATTAACAGCCGATGCACCTCTCCCTTAAACTCCCGGTGCGTCTATTAACAGTCGTTGCACCTCTCCCTTAAACTCCCGGTACGTCTATTAACTGCCCTGGCACCTCTCCCTTAAACTCCCGGTACGTCTATCAGCCGATGCACCTCTCCCTTAAACCCCCGTTGCGTCTTTTAACAGCCGTGGCACCTCTCCCTTAAACTCCCGGTACGTCTATTAACAGCCGATGCACCTCTCCCTTAAACTCCCGGTACGTCTATTAACAGCCGTGGCACCTCTCCCTTAAACTCCCGGTACGTCTATTAACTGCCCTGGCACCTCTCCCTTAAACTCCCGGTACGTCTATCAGCCAATGCACCTCTCCCTTAAACTCCCGGTGCGTCTATTAACAGTCGTTGCACCTCTCCCTTAAACTCCCGGTACGTCTATCAGCCGTTGCACCTCTATCTTAAACTCCCGGTACGTCTATCAGCCGATGCACCTCTCCCTTAAACTCCCGGTACGTCTATTAACAGCCTTGGCACCTCTCCCTTAAACTCCCGGTACGTTAACAGCCGTGGCATCTGTCCCTTAAACTCCCGGTACGTCTATTAACAGCCTTGGCACCTCTCCCTTAAACTCCCGGTGCGTCTATTAACAGCCGTTGCACCTCTCCCTTAAACTCCCGGTACATCTATTAACAGCCGTGGCACCTCTCCCTTAAACTCCCGGTACGTCTATTAACAGCCGTGGTACCTCTCCCTTAAACTCCAGGTACGTCTATTAACTGCCCTGGCACCTCTCCCTTAAACTCCCGGTGCGTCTATTAACAGCCGTTGCACCTCTCCCTTAAACTCCCGGTACGTCTATTAACAGCCGTGGCACCTCTCCCTTAAACTCCCGGTACGTCTATTAACAGCCGTGGTACCTCTCCCTTAAACTCCCGGTACGTCTATTAACTGCCCTGGCACCTCTCCCTTAAACTCCCGGTGCGTCTATTAACAGTCGTTGCACCTCTCCCTTAAACTCCCGGTACGTCTATTAACAGCCGTGGCACCTCTCCCTTAAACTCCCGGTACGTCTATTAACAGCCGTGCCACCTCTCCCTTAAACTCCCGGTACGTCTATTAACTGCCCTCGCACCTCTCCCTTAAACTCCCGGTACGTCTATCAGCCGATGCACCTCTCCCTTAAACCCCCGTTGCGTCTTTTAACAGCCGTTGCACCTCTCCCTTAAACTCCCGGTACGTCTATTAACAGCCGTGGCACCTCTCCCTTAAACTCCCGGTACGTCTATCAGCCAAAGCACCTCTCCCTTAAACTCCCGGTGCGTCTATTAACAGTCGTTGCACCTCTCCCTTAAACTCCCGGTACGTCTATCAGGCGATGCACCTCTCCCTTAAACTCCCGGTACGTCTATCAGCCGATGCACCTCTCCCTTAAACCCCCGTTGCGTCTATTAACAGCCGTGGCACCTCTCCCTTAAACTCCCGGTACGTCTATTAACAGCCGATGCACCTCTCCCTTAAACTCCCGGTGCGTCTATTAACAGTCGTTGCACCTCTCCCTTAAACTCCCGGTACGTCTATTAACTGCCCTGGCACCTCTCCCTTAAACTCCCGGTACGTCTATCAGCCGATGCACCTCTCCCTTAAACCCCCGTTGCGTCTTTTAACAGCCGTGGCACCTCTCCCTTAAACTCCCGGTACGTCTATTAACAGCCGATGCACCTCTCCCTTAAACTCCCGGTACGTCTATTAACAGCCGTGGCACCTCTCCCTTAAACTCCCGGTACGTCTATTAACTGCCCTGGCACCTCTCCCTTAAACTCCCGGTACGTCTATCAGCCAATGCACCTCTCCCTTAAACCCCCGTTGCGTCTTTTAACAGCCGTTGCACCTCTCCCTTAAACTCCCGGTACGTCTATTAACAGCCGTGGCACCTCTCCCTTAAACTCCCGGTACGTCTATCAGCCGATGCACCTCTCCCTTAAACTCCCGGTGCGTCTATTAACAGTCGTTGCACCTCTCCCTTAAACTCCCGGTACGTCTATCAGCCGTTGCACCTCTCCCTTAAACTCCTGGTACGTCTATCAGCCGATGCACCTCTCCCTTAAACTTCCGGTGCGTCTATTAACAGTCGTTGCACCTCTCCCTTAAACTCCCGGTACGTCTATCAGCCGATGCACCGCTCCCTTAAACTCCCGGTACGTCTATCAGCCGATGCACCTCTCCCTTAAGCCCCCGTTGCGTCTTTTAACAGCCGTTGCACCTCTCCCTTAAACTCCCGGTACGTCTATCAGCCGATGCACCTCTCCCTTAAACTCCCGGTGCGTCTATTAACAGCCGTGGCACCTCTCCCTTAAACTCCCGGTAGGTCTATCAGCCGATGCACCGCTCCCTTAAACTCCCGGTACGTCTATCAGCCGATGCACCTCTCCCTTAAACTCCCGGTACGTCTATTAACAGCCGTGGCACCTCTCCCTTAAACTCCCGGTACGTCTATTAACTGCCCTGGCACCTCTCCCTTAAACTCCCGGTACGTCTATCAGCCGATGCACCTCTCCCTTAAACCCCCGTTGCGTCTTTTAACAGCCGTTGCACCTCTCCCTTAAACTCCCGGTTCGTCTATTAACAGCGGTGGCACCTCCCCCTTAAACTCCCGGTACGTCTATCAGCCGATGCACCTCTCCCTTAAACTCCCGGTGCGTCTATTAACAGTCGTTGCACCTCTCCCTTAAACTCCCGGTACGTCTATCAGCCTTTGCACCTCTATCTTAAACTCCCGGTACGTCTATCAGCCGATGCACCTCTCCCTTAAACTCCCGGTACGTCTATTAACAGCCTTGGCACCTCTCCCTTAAACTCCCGGTACGTTAACAGCCGTGGCATCTCTCCCTTAAACTCCCGGTACGTCTATTAACAGCCGTGGCACCTCTCCCTTAAACTCCCGGTGCGTCTATTAACAGCCGTTGCACCTCTCCCTTAAACTCCCGGTACGTCTATTAACAGCCGTGGCACCTCTCCCTTAAACTCCCGGTACGTCTATTAACAGCCGTGGTACCTCTCCCTTAAACTCCCGGTACGTCTATTAACTGCCCTGGCACCTCTCCCTTAAACTCCCGGTGCGTCTATTAACAGCCGTTGCACCTCTCCCTTAAACTCCCGGTACGTCTATTAACAGCCGTGGCACCTCTCCCTTAAACTCCCGATACGTCTATTAACAGCCGTGGTACCTCTCCCTTAAACTCCCGGTACGTCTATTAACTGCCCTGGCACCTCTCCCTTAAACTCCCGGTGCGTCTATTAACAGTCGTTGCACCTCTCCCTTAAACTCCCGGTACGTCTATTAACAGCCGTGGCACCTCTCCCTTAAACTCCTGGTACGTCTATTAACAGCCGTGGCACCTCTCCCTTAAACTCCCGGTACGTCTATTAACTGCCCTCGCACCTCTCACTTAAACTCCCGGTACGTCTATCAGCCGATGCACCTCTCCCTTAAACCCCCGTTGCGTCTTTTAACAGCCGTTGCACCTCTCCCTTAAACTCCCGGTACGTCTATTAACAGCCGTGGCACCTCTCCCTTAAACTCCCGGTACGTCTATCAGCCAAAGCACCTCTCCCTTAAACTCCCGGTGCGTCTATTAACAGTCGTTGCACCTCTCCTTAAACTCCCGGTACGTCTATCAGGCGATGCACCGCTCCCTTAAACTTCCGGTATGTCTATTAACAGCCGTGGCACCTCTCCCTTAAACTCCCGTTACGTCTATTAACAGCAGTGGCAACTCTCCCTTAAACTCCCGGTACGTCTATTAACAGCCGTGTACCTCTCCCTTAAACTCCCGGTGCGTCTATTAACAGCCGTGGCACCTCACCCTTAAACTCCCGGTAGGTCTATCAGCCGATGCACCGCTCCCTTAAACTCCCGGTACGTCTATCAGCCGATGCACCTCTCCCTTAAACTCCCGGTACGTCTATTAACAGCCGTGGCACCTCTCCCTTAAACTCCCGGTACGTCTATTAACTGCCCTGGCACCTCTCCCTTAAACTCCCGGTACGTCTATCAGCCGATGCACCTCTCCCTTAAACCCCCGTTGCGTCTTTTAACAGCCGTTGCACCTCTCCCTTAAACTCCCGGTTCGTCTATTAACAGCGGTGGCACCTCCCCCTTAAACTCCCGGTACGTCTATCAGCCGATGCACCTCTCCCTTAAACTCCCGGTGCGTCTATTAACAGTCGTTGCACCTCTCCCTTAAACTCCCGGTACGTCTATCAGCCGTTGCACCTCTATCTTAAACTCCCGGTACGTCTATCAGCCGATGCACCTCTCCCTTAAACTCCCGGTACGTCTATTAACAGCCTTGGCACCTCTCCCTTAAACTCCCGGTACGTTAACAGCCGTGGCATCTCTCCCTTAAACTCCCGGTACGTCTATTAACAGCCGTGGCACCTCTCCCTTAAACTCCCGGTGCGTCTATTAACAGCCGTTGCACCTCTCCCTTAAACTCCCGGTACGTCTATTAACAGCCGTGGCACCTCTCCCTTAAACTCCCGGTACGTCTATTAACAGCCGTGGTACCTCTCCCTTAAACTCCCGGTACGTCTATTAACTGCCCTGGCACCTCTCCCTTAAACTCCCGGTGCGTCTATTAACAGCCGTTGCACCTCTCCCTTAAACTCCCGGTACGTCTATTAACAGCCGTGGCACCTCTCCCTTAAACTCCCGGTACGTCTATTAACAGCCATGGTACCTCTCCCTTAAACTCCCGGTACGTCTATTAACTGCCCTGGCACCTCTCCCTTAAACTCCCGGTGCGTCTATTAACAGTCGTTGCACCTCTCCCTTAAACTCCCGGTACGTCTATTAACAGCCGTGGCACCTCTCCCTTAAACTCCTGGTACGTCTATTAACAGCCGTGGCACCTCTCCCTTAAACTCCCGGTACGTCTATTAACTGCCCTCGCACCTCTCACTTAAACTCCCGGTACGTCTATCAGCCGATGCACCTCTCCCTTAAACCCCCGTTGCGTCTTTTAACAGCCGTTGCACCTCTCCCTTAAACTCCCGGTACGTCTATTAACAGCCGTGGCACCTCTCCCTTAAACTCCCGGTACGTCTATCAGCCAAAGCACCTCTCCCTTAAACTCCCGGTGCGTCTATTAACAGTCGTTGCACCTCTCCCTTAAACTCCCGGTACGTCTATCAGGCGATGCACCGCTCCCTTAAACTTCCGGTATGTCTATTAACAGCCGTGGCACCTCTCCCTTAAACTCCCGTTACGTCTATTAACAGCCGTGGCAACTCTCCCTTAAACTCCCGGTACGTCTATTAACAGCCGTGTACCTCTCCCTTAAACTCCCGGTACGTCTATTAACAGCCGTGGCACCTCTCCCTTTAACTCCCGGTACGTTAACAGCCGTGGCACCTCTCCCTTAAACTCCCGGTACGTCTATAACAACCGTGGCACCTCTCCCTTAAACTCCCGGACCTCTATTACCAGCCGTAGAACCTCTCCCTTAAACTCCCGGTGCGTCTATTAACAGCCGTTGCACCTCTCCCTTAAACTCCCGGTACGTCTATCAGCCGTTGCACCTCTATCTTAAACTCCCGGTACGTCTATCAGCCGATGCACCTCTCCCTTAAACTCCCGGTACGTCTATTAACAGCCTTGGCACCTCTCCCTTAAACTCCCGGTACGTTAACAGCCGTGGCATCTCTCCCTTAAACTCCCGGTACGTCTATTAACAGCCGTGGCACCTCTCCCTTAAACTCCCGGTACGTCTATTAACTGCCCTGGCACCTTTCCCTTAAACTCCCGGTACGTCTATCAGCCAATGCACCTCTCCCTTAAACCCCCGTTGCGTCTTTTAACAGCCGTTGCACCTCTCCCTTAAACTCCCGGTACGTCTATTAACAGCGGTGGCACCTTTCCCTTAAACTCCCGGTACGTCTATCAGCCGATGCACCTCTCCCTTAAACCCCCGTTGCGTCTATTAACAGCCGTGGCACCTCTCACTTAAACTCCCGGTACGTCTATTAACAGCCGATGCACCTCTCCCTTAAACTCCCGGTACGTCTATTAACTGCCCTGGCACCTCTCCCTTAAACTCCCGGTACGTCTATCAGCCGATGCACCTCTCCCTTAAACCCCGTTGCGTCTTTTAACAGCCGTGGCACCTCTCCCTTAAACTCCCGGTACGTCTATTAACAGCCGATGCACCTCTCCCTTAAACTCCCGGTACGTCTATTAACTGCCCTGGCACCTCTCCCTTAAACTCCCGGTACGTCTATCAGCCAATGCACCTCTCCCTTAAACCCCCGTTGCGTCTTTTAACAGCCGTTGCACCTCTCCCTTAAACTCCCGGTACGTCTATTAACAGCCGTGGCACCTCTCCCTTAAACTCCCGGTACGTCTATCAGCCGATGCACCTCTCCCTTAAACTCCCGGTGCGTCTATTAACAGTCGTTGCACCTCTCAATTAAACTCCCGGTACGTCTATCAGCCGTTGCACCTCTCCCTTAAACTCCTGGTACGTCTATCAGCCGATGCATCTCTCCCTTAAACTTCCGGTGCGTCTATTAACAGTCGTTGCACCTCTCCCTTAAACTCCCGGTACGTCTATCAGCCGATGCACCGCTCCCTTAAACTCCCGGTACGTCTATCAGCCGTGGCACCTCTCCCTTAAACTCCCGTTACGTCTATTAACAGCAGTGGCAACTCTCCCTTAAACTCCCGGTACGTCTATTAACAGCCGTGTACCTCTCCCTTAAACTCCCGGTGCGTCTATTAACAGCCGTGGCACCTCACCCTTAAACTCCCGGTAGGTCTATCAGCCGATGCACCGCTCCCTTAAACTCCCGGTACGTCTATCAGCCGATGCACCTCTCCCTTAAACTCCCGGTACGTCTATTAACAGCCGTGGCACCTCTCCCTTAAACTCCCGGTACGTCTATTAACTGCCCTGGCACCTCTCCCTTAAACTCCCGGTACGTCTATCAGCCGATGCACCTCTCCCTTAAACCCCCGTTGCGTCTTTTAACAGCCGTTGCACCTCTCCCTTAAACTCCCGGTTCGTCTATTAACAGCGGTGGCACCTCCCCCTTAAACTCCCGGTACGTCTATCAGCCGATGCACCTCTCCCTTAAACTCCCGGTGCGTCTATTAACAGTCGTTGCACCTCTCCCTTAAACTCCCGGTACGTCTATCAGCCGTTGCACCTCTATCTTAAACTCCCGGTACGTCTATCAGCCGATGCACCTCTCCCTTAAACTCCCGGTACGTCTATTAACAGCCTTGGCACCTCTCCCTTAAACTCCCGGTACGTTAACAGCCGTGGCATCTCTCCCTTAAACTCCCGGTACGTCTATTAACAGCCGTGGCACCTCTCCCTTAAACTCCCGGTGCGTCTATTAACAGCCGTTGCACCTCTCCCTTAAACTCCCGGTACGTCTATTAACAGCCGTGGCACCTCTCCCTTAAACTCCCGGTACGTCTATTAACAGCCGTGGTACCTCTCCCTTAAACTCCCGGTACGTCTATTAACTGCCCTGGCACCTCTCCCTTAAACTCCCGGTGCGTCTATTAACAGCCGTTGCACCTCTCCCTTAAACTCCCGGTACGTCTATTAACAGCCGTGGCACCTCTCCCTTAAACTCCCGGTACGTCTATTAACAGCCATGGTACCTCTCCCTTAAACTCCCGGTACGTCTATTAACTGCCCTGGCACCTCTCCCTTAAACTCCCGGTGCGTCTATTAACAGTCGTTGCACCTCTCCCTTAAACTCCCGGTACGTCTATTAACAGCCGTGGCACCTCTCCCTTAAACTCCTGGTACGTCTATTAACAGCCGTGGCACCTCTCCCTTAAACTCCCGGTACGTCTATTAACTGCCCTCGCACCTCTCACTTAAACTCCCGGTACGTCTATCAGCCGATGCACCTCTCCCTTAAACCCCCGTTGCGTCTTTTAACAGCCGTTGCACCTCTCCCTTAAACTCCCGGTACGTCTATTAACAGCCGTGGCACCTCTCCCTTAAACTCCCGGTACGTCTATCAGCCAAAGCACCTCTCCCTTAAACTCCCGGTGCGTCTATTAACAGTCGTTGCACCTCTCCCTTAAACTCCCGGTACGTCTATCAGGCGATGCACCGCTCCCTTAAACTTCCGGTATGTCTATTAACAGCCGTGGCACCTCTCCCTTAAACTCCCGTTACGTCTATTAACAGCCGTGGCAACTCTCCCTTAAACTCCCGGTACGTCTATTAACAGCCGTGTACCTCTCCCTTAAACTCCCGGTACGTCTATTAACAGCCGTGGCACCTCTCCCTTTAACTCCCGGTACGTTAACAGCCGTGGCACCTCTCCCTTAAACTCCCGGTACGTCTATAACAACCGTGGCACCTCTCCCTTAAACTCCCGGACCTCTATTACCAGCCGTAGAACCTCTCCCTTAAACTCCCGGTGCGTCTATTAACAGCCGTTGCACCTCTCCCTTAAACTCCCGGTACGTCTATCAGCCGTTGCACCTCTATCTTAAACTCCCGGTACGTCTATCAGCCGATGCACCTCTCCCTTAAACTCCCGGTACGTCTATTAACAGCCTTGGCACCTCTCCCTTAAACTCCCGGTACGTTAACAGCCGTGGCATCTCTCCCTTAAACTCCCGGTACGTCTATTAACAGCCGTGGCACCTCTCCCTTAAACTCCCGGTACGTCTATTAACTGCCCTGGCACCTTTCCCTTAAACTCCCGGTACGTCTATCAGCCAATGCACCTCTCCCTTAAACCCCCGTTGCGTCTTTTAACAGCCGTTGCACCTCTCCCTTAAACTCCCGGTACGTCTATTAACAGCGGTGGCACCTTTCCCTTAAACTCCCGGTACGTCTATCAGCCGATGCACCTCTCCCTTAAACCCCCGTTGCGTCTATTAACAGCCGTGGCACCTCTCACTTAAACTCCCGGTACGTCTATTAACAGCCGATGCACCTCTCCCTTAAACTCCCGGTACGTCTATTAACTGCCCTGGCACCTCTCCCTTAAACTCCCGGTACGTCTATCAGCCGATGCACCTCTCCCTTAAACCCCGTTGCGTCTTTTAACAGCCGTGGCACCTCTCCCTTAAACTCCCGGTACGTCTATTAACAGCCGATGCACCTCTCCCTTAAACTCCCGGTACGTCTATTAACTGCCCTGGCACCTCTCCCTTAAACTCCCGGTACGTCTATCAGCCAATGCACCTCTCCCTTAAACCCCCGTTGCGTCTTTTAACAGCCGTTGCACCTCTCCCTTAAACTCCCGGTACGTCTATTAACAGCCGTGGCACCTCTCCCTTAAACTCCCGGTACGTCTATCAGCCGATGCACCTCTCCCTTAAACTCCCGGTGCGTCTATTAACAGTCGTTGCACCTCTCAATTAAACTCCCGGTACGTCTATCAGCCGTTGCACCTCTCCCTTAAACTCCTGGTACGTCTATCAGCCGATGCATCTCTCCCTTAAACTTCCGGTGCGTCTATTAACAGTCGTTGCACCTCTCCCTTAAACTCCCGGTACGTCTATCAGCCGATGCACCGCTCCCTTAAACTCCCGGTACGTCTATCAGCCGATGCACCTCTCCCTTAAGCCCCCGTTGCGTCTATTAACAGCCGTTGCACCTCTCCCTTAAACTCCCGGTACGTCTATCAGCCGATGCACCTCTCCCTTAAACTCCCGGTGCGTCTATTAACAGCCGTGGCACCTCTCCCTTAAACTCCCGTAACGTCTATCAGCCGATGCACCGCTCCCTTAAACTCCCGGTACGTCTATCAGCCGATGCACCTCTCCCTTAAACTCCCGGTACGTCTATTAACAGCCGTGGCACCTCTCCCTTAAACTCCCGGTACGTCTATTAACTGCCCTGGCACCTCTCCCTTAACCTCCTAAGACCCAAGCTCTTATTTGGTGTGCATTTTTAATTTCTCTTTGCTATTTGGGCTTATTGGGACCTGATTAGTATACAAACTAAGAATCATCATTTGACATTATGTGGTTTTTGAGAACTCCCGGTACGTCTATCAGCCGATGCACCTCTCCCTTAAACCCCCGTTGCGTCTTTTAACAGCCGTTGCACCTCTCCCTTAAACTCCCGGTTCGTCTATTAACAGCGGTGGCACCTCCCCCTTAAACTCCCGGTACGTCTATCAGCCGATGCACCTCTCCCTTGAACTCCCGGTGCGTCTATTAACAGTCGTTGCACCTCTCCCTTAAACTCCCGGTACGTCTATCAGCCGTTGCACCTCTATCTTAAACTCCCGGTACGTCTATCAGCCGATGCACCTCTCCCTTAAACTCCCGGTACGTCTATTAACAGCCTTGGCACCTCTCCCTTAAACTCCCGGTACGTTAACAGCCGTGGCATCTCTCCCTTAAACTCCCGGTACGTCTATTAACAGCCGTGGCACCTCTCCCTTAAACTCCCGGTGCGTCTATTAACAGCCGTTGCACCTCTCCCTTAAACTCCCGGTACGTCTATTAACAGCCGTGGCACCTCTCCCTTAAACTCCCGGTACGTCTATTAACAGCCGTGGTACCTCTCCCTTAAACTCCCGGTACGTCTATTAACTGCCCTGGCACCTCTCCCTTAAACTCCCGGTGCGTCTATTAACAGCCGTTGCACCTCTCCCTTAAACTCCCGGTACGTCTATTAACAGCCGTGGCACCTCTCCCTTAAACTCCCGGTACGTCTATTAACAGCCGTGGTACCTCTCCCTTAAACTCCCGGTACGTCTATTAACTGCCCTGGCACCTCTCCCTTAAACTCCCGGTGCGTCTATTAACAGTCGTTGCACCTCTCCCTTAAACTCCCGGTACGTCTATTAACAGCCGTGGCACCTCTCCCTTAAACTCCTGGTACGTCTATTAACAGCCGTGGCACCTCTCCCTTAAACTCCCGGTACGTCTATTAACTGCCCTCGCACCTCTCACTTAAACTCCCGGTACGTCTATCAGCCGATGCACCTCTCCCTTAAACCCCCGTTGCGTCTTTTAACAGCCGTTGCACCTCTCCCTTAAACTCCCGGTACGTCTATTAACAGCCGTGGCACCTCTCCCTTAAACTCCCGGTACGTCTATCAGCCAAAGCACCTCTCCCTTAAACTCCCGGTGCGTCTATTAACAGTCGTTGCACCTCTCCCTTAAACTCCCGGTACGTCTATCAGGCGATGCACCGCTCCCTTAAACTTCCGGTATGTCTATTAACAGCCGTGGCACCTCTCCCTTAAACTCCCGTTACGTCTATTAACAGCCGTGGCAACTCTCCCTTAAACTCCCGGTACGTCTATTAACAGCCGTGTACCTCTCCCTTAAACTCCCGGTACGTCTATTAACAGCCGTGGCACCTCTCCCTTTAACTCCCGGTACGTTAACAGCCGTGGCACCTCTCCCTTAAACTCCCGGTACGTCTATAACAACCGTGGCACCTCTCCCTTAAACTCCCGGACCTCTATTACCAGCCGTAGAACCTCTCCCTTAAACTCCCGGTGCGTCTATTAACAGCCGTTGCACCTCTCCCTTAAACTCCCGGTACGTCTATCAGCCGTTGCACCTCTATCTTAAACTCCCGGTACGTCTATCAGCCGATGCACCTCTCCCTTAAACTCCCGGTACGTCTATTAACAGCCTTGGCACCTCTCCCTTAAACTCCCGGTACGTTAACAGCCGTGGCATCTCTCCCTTAAACTCCCGGTACGTCTATTAACAGCCGTGGCACCTCTCCCTTAAACTCCCGGTACGTCTATTAACTGCCCTGGCACCTTTCCCTTAAACTCCCGGTACGTCTATCAGCCAATGCACCTCTCCCTTAAACCCCCGTTGCGTCTTTTAACAGCCGTTGCACCTCTCCCTTAAACTCCCGGTACGTCTATTAACAGCGGTGGCACCTTTCCCTTAAACTCCCGGTACGTCTATCAGCCGATGCACCTCTCCCTTAAACCCCCGTTGCGTCTATTAACAGCCGTGGCACCTCTCACTTAAACTCCCGGTACGTCTATTAACAGCCGATGCACCTCTCCCTTAAACTCCCGGTGCGTCTATTAACAGTCGTTGCACCTCTCCCTTAAACTCCCGGTACGTCTATTAACTGCCCTGGCACCTCTCCCTTAAACTCCCGGTACGTCTATCAGCCGATGCACCTCTCCCTTAAACCCCGTTGCGTCTTTTAACAGCCGTGGCACCTCTCCCTTAAACTCCCGGTACGTCTATTAACAGCCGATGCACCTCTCCCTTAAACTCCCGGTACGTCTATTAACTGCCCTGGCACCTCTCCCTTAAACTCCCGGTACGTCTATCAGCCAATGCACCTCTCCCTTAAACCCCCGTTGCGTCTTTTAACAGCCGTTGCACCTCTCCCTTAAACTCCCGGTACGTCTATTAACAGCCGTGGCACCTCTCCCTTAAACTCCCGGTACGTCTATCAGCCGATGCACCTCTCCCTCAAACTCCCGGTGCGTCTATTAACAGTCGTTGCACCTCTCAATTAAACTCCCGGTACGTCTATCAGCCGTTGCACCTCTCCCTTAAACTCCTGGTACGTCTATCAGCCGATGCATCTCTCCCTTAAACTTCCGGTGCGTCTATTAACAGTCGTTGCACCTCTCCCTTAAACTCCCGGTACGTCTATCAGCCGATGCACCGCTCCCTTAAACTCCCGGTACGTCTATCAGCCGATGCACCTCTCCCTTAAGCCCCCGTTGCGTCTTTTAACAGCCGTTGCACCTCTCCCTTAAACTCCCGGTACGTCTATCAGCCGATGCACCTCTCCCTTAAACTCCCGGTGCGTCTATTAACAGCCGTGGCACCTCTCCCTTAAACTCCCGTAACGTCTATCAGCCGATGCACCGCTCCCTTAAACTCCCGGTACGTCTTTCAGCCGATGCACCTCTCCCTTAAACTCCCGGTACGTCTATTAACAGCCGTGGCACCTCTCCCTTAAACTCCCGGTACGTCTATTAACTGCCCTGGCACCTCTCCCTTAAACTCCCGGTACGTCTATCAGCCGATGCACCTCTCCCTTAAACCCCCGTTGCGTCTTTTAACAGCCGTTGCACCTCTCCCTTAAACTCCCGGTACGTCTATCAGCCGATGCACCTCTCCCTTAAACTCCCGGTGCGTCTATTAACAGTCGTTGCACCTCTCCCTTAAACTCCCGGTGCGTCTATTAACAGTCGTTGCACCTCTCCTTAAACTCCCGGTACGTCTATCAGGCGATGCACCGCTCCCTTAAACTTCCGGTATGTCTATTAACAGCCGTGGCACCTCTCCCTTAAACTCCCGTTACGTCTATTAACAGCCGTGGCAACTCTCCCTTAAACTCCCGGTACGTCTATTAACAGCCGTGTACCTCTCCCTTAAACTCCCGGTGCGTCTATTAACAGCCGTGGCACCTCACCCTTAAACTCCCGGTAGGTCTATCAGCCGATGCACCGCTCCCTTAAACTCCCGGTACGTCTATCAGCCGATGCACCTCTCCCTTAAACTCCCGGTACGTCTATTAACAGCCGTGGCACCTCTCCCTTAAACTCCCGGTACGTCTATTAACTGCCCTGGCACCTCTCCCTTAAACTCCCGGTATGTCTATCAGCCGATGCACCTCTCCCTTAAACCCCCGTTGCGTCTTTTAACAGCCGTTGCACCTCTCCCTTAAACTCCCGGTTCGTCTATTAACAGCGGTGGCACCTCCCCCTTAAACTCCCGGTACGTCTATCAGCCGATGCACCTCTCCCTTAAACTCCCGGTGCGTCTATTAACAGTCGTTGCACCTCTCCCTTAAACTCCCGGTACGTCTATCAGCCGTTGCACCTCTATCTTAAACTCCCGGTACGTCTATCAGCCGATGCACCTCTCCCTTAAACTCCCGGTACGTCTATTAACAGCCTTGGCACCTCTCCCTTAAACTCCCGGTACGTTAACAGCCGTGGCATCTCTCCCTTAAACTCCCGGTACGTCTATTAACAGCCATGGCACCTCTCCCTTAAACTCCCGGTGCGTCTATTAACAGCCGTTGCACCTCTCCCTTAAACTCCCGGTACGTCTATTAACAGCCGTGGCACCTCTCCCTTAAACTCCCGGTACGTCTATTAACAGCCGTGGTACCTCTCCCTTAAACTCCCGGTACGTCTATTAACTGCCCTGGCACCTCTCCCTTAAACTCCCGGTGCGTCTATTAACAGCCGTTGCACCTCTCCCTTAAACTCCAGGTACGTCTATTAACAGCCGTGGCACCTCTCCCTTAAACTCCCGGTACGTCTATTAACAGCCGTGGTACCTCTCCCTTAAACTCCCGGTACGTCTATTAACTGCCCTGGCACCTCTCCCTTAAACTCCCGGTGCGTCTATTAACAGTCGTTGCACCTCTCCCTTAAACTCCCGGTACGTCTATTAACAGCCGTGGCACCTCTCCCTTAAACTCCTGGTACGTCTATTAACAGCCGTGGCACCTCTCCCTTAAACTCCCGGTACGTCTATTAACTGCCCTCGCACCTCTCACTTAAACTCCCGGTACGTCTATCAGCCGATGCACCTCTCCCTTAAACCCCCGTTGCGTCTTTTAACAGCCGTTGCACCTCTCCCTTAAACTCCCGGTACGTCTATTAACAGCCGTGGCACCTCTCCCTTAAACTCCCGGTACGTCTATCAGCCAAAGCACCTCTCCCTTAAACTCCCGGTGCGTCTATTAACAGTCGTTGCACCTCTCCCTTAAACTCCCGGTACGTCTATCAGGCGATGCACCGCTCCCTTAAACTTCCGGTATGTCTATTAACAGCCGTGGCACCTCTCCCTTAAACTCCCGTTACGTCTATTAACAGCCGTGGCAACTCTCCCTTAAACTCCCGGTACGTCTATTAACAGCCGTGTACCTCTCCCTTAAACTCCCGGTACGTCTATTAACAGCCGTGGCACCTCTCCCTTTAACTCCCGGTACGTTAACAGCCGTGGCACCTCTCCCTTAAACTCCCGGTACGTCTATAACAACCGTGGCACCTCTCCCTTAAACTCCCGGACCTCTATTACCAGCCGTAGAACCTCTCCCTTAAACTCCCGGTGCGTCTATTAACAGCCGTTGGACCTCTCCCTTAAACTCCCGGTACGTCTATCAGCCGTTGCACCTCTATCTTAAACTCCCGGTACGTCTATCAGCCGATGCACCTCTCTCTTAAACTCCCGGTACGTCTATTAACAGCCTTGGCACCTCTCCCTTAAACTCCCGGTACGTTAACAGCCGTGGCATCTCTCCCTTAAACTCCCGGTACGTCTATTAACAGCCGTGGCACCTCTCCCTTAAACTCCCGGTACGTCTATTAACTGCCCTGGCACCTTTCCCTTAAACTCCCGGTACGTCTATCAGCCGTAGAACCTCTCCCTTAAACTCCCGGTGCGTCTATTAACAGCCGTTGGACCTCTCCCTTAAACTCCCGGTACGTCTATCAGCCGTTGCACCTCTATCTTAAACTCCCGGTACGTCTATCAGCCGATGCACCTCTCTCTTAAACTCCCGGTACGTCTATTAACAGCCGATGCACCTCTCCCTTAAACTCCCGGTGCGTCTATTAACAGTCGTTGCACCTCTCCCTTAAACTCCCGGTACGTCTATTAACTGCCCTGGCACCTCTCCCTTAAACTCCCGGTACGTCTATCAGCCGATGCACCTCTCCCTTAAACCCCGTTGCGTCTTTTAACAGCCGTGGCACCTCTCCCTTAAACTCCCGGTACGTCTATTAACAGCCGATGCACCTCTCCCTTAAACTCCCGGTACGTCTATTAACTGCCCTGGCACCTCTCCCTTAAACTCCCGGTACGTCTATCAGCCAATGCACCTCTCCCTTAAACCCCCGTTGCGTCTTTTAACAGCGGTTGCACCTCTCCCTTAAACTCCCGGTACGTCTATTAACAGCCGTGGCACCTCTCCCTTAAACTCCCGGTACGTCTATCAGCCGATGCACCTCTCCCTTAAACTCCCGGTGCGTCTATTAACAGTCGTTGCACCTCTCAATTAAACTCCCGGTACGTCTATCAGCCGTTGCACCTCTCCCTTAAACTCCTGGTACGTCTATCAGCCGATGCATCTCTCCCTTAAACTTCCGGTGCGTCTATTAACAGTCGTTGCACCTCTCCCTTAAACTCCCGGTACGTCTATCAGCCGATGCACCGCTCCCTTAAACTCCCGGTACGTCTATCAGCCGATGCACCTCTCCCTTAAGCCCCCGTTGCGTCTTTTAACAGCCGTTGCACCTCTCCCTTAAACTCCCGGTACGTCTATCAGCCGATGCACCTCTCCCTTAAACTCCCGGTGCGTCTATTAACAGCCGTGGCACCTCTCCCTTAAACTCCCGTAACGTCTATCAGCCGATGCACCGCTCCCTTAAACTCCCGGTACGTCTATCAGCCGATGCACCTCTCCCTTAAACTCCCGGTACGTCTATTAACAGCCGTGGCACCTCTCCCTTAAACTCCCGGTACGTCTATTAACTGCCCTGGCACCTCTCCCTTAAACTCCCGGTACGTCTATCAGCCGATGCACCTCTCCCTTAAACCCCCGTTGCGTCTTTTAACAGCCGTTGCACCTCTCCCTTAAACTCCCGGTACGTCTATCAGCCGATGCACCTCTCCCTTAAACTCCCGGTGCGTCTATTAACAGTCGTTGCACCTCTCCCTTAAACTCCCGGTACGTCTATCAGCCGTTGCACCTCTATCTTAAACTCCCGGTACGTCTATCAGCCGATGCACCTCTCCCTTAAACTCCCGGTACGTCTATTAACAGCCGTTGCACCTCTCCCTTAAACTCCCGGTACGTCTATTAACAGCCGTGGCACCTCTCCATTAAACTCCCGGTACGTCTATCAGCCGATGCACCTCTCCCTTAAGCCCCCGTTGCGTCTTTTAACAGCCGTTGCACCTCTCCCTTAAACTCCCGGTACGTCTATCAGCCGATGCACCTCTCCCTTAAACTCCCGGTGCGTCTATTAACAGCCGTGGCACCTCTCCCTTAAACTCCCGGTACGTCTATCAGCCGATGCACCGCTCCCTTAAACTCCCGGTACGTCTATCAGCCGATGCACCTCTCCCTTAAACTCCCGGTACGTCTATTAACAGCCGTGGCACCTCTCCCTTAAACTCCCGGTACGTCTATTAACTGCCCTGGCACCTCTCCCTTAAACTCCCGGTACGTCTATCAGCCGATGCACCTCTCCCTTAAACCCCCGTTGCGTCTTTTAACAGCCGTTGCACCTCTCCCTTAAACTCCCGGTACGTCTATCAGCCGATGCACCTCTCCCTTAAACTCCCGGTGCGTCTATTAACAGTCGTTGCACCTCTCCCTTAAACTCCCGGTACGTCTATCAGCCGTTGCACCTCTATCTTAAACTCCCGGTACGTCTATCAGCCGATGCACCTCTCCCTTAAACTCCCGGTACGTCTATTAACAGCCGTTGCACCTCTCCCTTAAACTCCCGGTACGTCTATTAACAGCCGTGGCACCTCTCCCTTAAACTCCCGGTACGTCTATTAACAGCCGTGGTACCTCTCCCTTAAACTCCCGGTACGTCTATTAACTGCCCTGGCACCTCTCCCTTAAACTCCCGGTGCGTCTATTAACAGCCGTTGCACCTCTCCCTTAAACTCCCGGTACGTCTATTAACAGCCGTGGCACCTCTCCCTTAAATTCCCGGTACGTCTATTAACAGCCGTGGTACCTCTCCCTTAAACTCCCGGTACGTCTATTAACTGCCCTGGCACCTCTCCCTTAAACTCCCGGTGCGTCTATTAACAGCCGTTGCACCTCTCCCTTAAACTCCCGGTACGTCTATTAACAGCCGTGGCACCTCTCCCTTAAACTCCCGGTACGTCTATTAACAGCCGTGGCAGCTCTCCCTTAAACTCCCGGTACGTCTATTAACTGCCCTCGCACCTCTCCCTTAAACTCCCGGTACGTCTATCAGCCGATGCACCTCTCCCTTAAACCCCCGTTGCGTCTTTTAACAGCCGTTGCACCTCTCCCTTAAACTCCCGGTACGTCTATTAACAGCCGTGGCACCTCTCCCTTAAACTCCCGGTACGTCTATCAGCCAAAGCACCTCTCCCTTAAACTCCCGGTGCGTCTATTAACAGTCGTTGCACCTCTCCCTTAA
This sequence comes from Gasterosteus aculeatus, assembly GCF_964276395.1. NCBI lineage: Eukaryota > Metazoa > Chordata > Actinopteri > Perciformes > Gasterosteidae > Gasterosteus > Gasterosteus aculeatus. Next base: position 20,053,177 of record NC_135709.1, on the reverse strand, counting down.
ACTCCCGGTACGTCTATCAGGCGATGCACCGCTCCCTTAAACTTCCGGTATGTCTATTAACAGCCGTGGCACCTCTCCCTTAAACTCCCGTTACGTCTATTAACAGCCGTGGCAACTCTCCCTTAAACTCCCGGTACGTCTATTAACAGCCGTGTACCTCTCCCTTAAACTCCCGGTACGTCTATTAACAGCCGTGGCACCTCTCCCTTTAACTCCCGGTACGTTAACAGCCGTGGCACCTCTCCCTTAAACTCCCGGTACGTCTATAACAACCGTGGCACCTCTCCCTTAAACTCCCGGACCTCTATTACCAGCCGTAGAACCTCTCCCTTAAACTCCCGGTGCGTCTATTAACAGCCGTGGCACCTCTCCCTTAAACTCCCGGTACGTCTATCAGCCGATGCACCTCTCCCTTAAACTCCCGGTGCGTCTATTAACAGTCGTTGCACCTCTCCCTTAAACTCCCGGTACGTCTATCAGCCGTTGCACCTCTATCTTAAACTCCCGGTACGTCTATTAGCCGATGCACCTCTCCCTTAAACTCCCGGTACGTCTATTAACAGCCTTGGCACCTCTCTCTTAAACTCCCGGTACGTTAACAGCCGTGGCATCTCTCCCTTAAACTCCCGGTACGTCTATTAACAGCCGTGGCACCTCTCCCTTAAACTCCCGGTACGTCTATTAACTGCCCTGGCACCTTTCCCTTAAACTCCCGGTACGTCTATCAGCCAATGCACCTCTCCCTTAAACCCCCGTTGCGTCTATTAACAGCCGTGGCACCTCTCCCTTAAACTCCCGGTACGTCTATTAACAGCCGATGCACCTCTCCCTTAAACTCCCGGTGCGTCTATTAACAGTCGTTGCACCTCTATCTTAAACTCCCGGTACGTCTATTAGCCGATGCACCTCTCCCTTAAACTCCCGGTACGTCTATTAACAGCCTTGGCACCTCTCTCTTAAACTCCCGGTACGTTAACAGCCGTGGCATCTCTCCCTTAAACTCCCGGTACGTCTATTAACAGCCGTGGCACCTCTCCCTTAAACTCCCGGTACGTCTATTAACTGCCCTGGCACCTTTCCCTTAAACTCCCGGTACGTCTATCAGCCAATGCACCTCTCCCTTAAACCCCCGTTGCGTCTATTAACAGCCGTGGCACCTCTCCCTTAAACTCCCGGTACGTCTATTAACAGCCGATGCACCTCTCCCTTAAACTCCCGGTGCGTCTATTAACAGTCGTTGCACCTCTCCCTTAAACTCCCGGTACGTCTATCAGCCAAAGCACCTCTCCCTTAAACTCCCGGTGCGTCTATTAACAGTCGTTGCACCTCTCCCTTAAACTCCCGGTACGTCTATCAGGCGATGCACCGCTCCCTTAAACTTCCGGTATGTCTATTAACAGCCGTGGCACCTCTCCCTTAAACTCCCGTTACGTCTATTAACAGCCGTGGCAACTCTCCCTTAAACTCCCGGTACGTCTATTAACAGCCGTGTACCTCTCCCTTAAACTCCCGGTACGTCTATTAACAGCCGTGGCACCTCTCCCTTTAACTCCCGGTACGTTAACAGCCGTGGCACCTCTCCCTTAAACTCCCGGTACGTCTATAACAACCGTGGCACCTCTCCCTTAAACTCCCGGACCTCTATTACCAGCCGTAGAACCTCTCCCTTAAACTCCCGGTGCGTCTATTAACAGCCGTGGCACCTCTCCCTTAAACTCCCGGACCTCTATTACCAGCCGTAGAACCTCTCCCTTAAACTCCCGGTGCGTCTATTAACAGCCGTGGCACCTCTCCCTTAAACTCCCGGTACGTCTATCAGCCGATACACCTCTCCCTTAAACTCCCGGTGCGTCTATTAACAGTCGTTGCACCTCTCCCTTAAACTCCCGGTACGTCTATCAGCCGTTGCACCTCTATCTTAAACTCCCGGTACGTCTATCAGCCGATGCACCTCTCCCTTAAACTCCCGGTACGTCTATTAACAGCCTTGGCACCTCTCCCTTAAACTCCCGGTACGTTAACAGCCGTTGCACCTCTCCCTTAAACTCCCGGTACGTCTATCAGCCGTTGCACCTCTATCTTAAACTCCCGGTACGTCTATCAGCCGATGCACCTCTCCCTTAAACTCCCGGTACGTCTATTAACAGCCGTGGCACCTCTCCCTTAAACACCCGGTACGTCTATTAACTGCCCTGGCACCTCTCCCTTAAACTCCCGGTACGTCTATTAACAGACATGGTATCTCTCCCTTAAACTCCCGGTACGTCTATTAACTGCCCTGGCACCTCTCCCTTAAACTCCCGGTGCGTCTATTAACAGTCGTTGCACCTCTCCCTTAAACTCCCGGTGCGTCTATTAACAGCCGTTGCACCTCTCCCTTAAACTCCCGGTACGTCTATTAACAGCCGTGGCACCTCTCCCTTAAACTCCCGGTACGTCTATTAACAGCCGTGGCACCTCTCCCTTAAACTCCCGGTACGTCTATTAACTGCCCTCGCACCTCTCCCTTAAACTCCCGGTACGTCTATCAGCCGATGCACCTCTCCCTTAAACCCCCGTTGCGTCTTTTAACAGCCGTTGCACCTCTCCCTTAAACTCCCGGTACGTCTATTAACAGCCGTGGCACCTCTCCCTTAAACTCCCCGGTACGTCTATCAGCCAAAGCACCTCTCCCTTAAACTCCCGGTGCGTCTATTAACAGTCGTTGCACCTCTCCCTTAAACTCCCGGTACGTCTATCAGGCGATGCACCGCTCCCTTAAACTTCCGGTATGTCTATTAACAGCCGTGGCACCTCTCCCTTAAACTCCCGTTACGTCTATTAACAGCCGTGGCAACTCTCCCTTAAACTCCCGGTACGTCTATTAACAGCCGTGTACCTCTCCCTTAAACTCCCGGTACGTCTATTAACAGCCGTGGCACCTCTCCCTTTAACTCCCGGTACGTTAACAGCCGTGGCACCTCTCCCTTAAACTCCCGGTACGTCTATAACAACCGTGGCACCTCTCCCTTAAACTCCCGGACCTCTATTACCAGCCGTAGAACCTCTCCCTTAAACTCCCGGTGCGTCTATTAACAGCCGTGGCACCTCTCCCTTAAACTCCCGGTACGTCTATCAGCCGATGCACCTCTCCCTTAAACTCCCGGTGCGTCTATTAACAGTCGTTGCACCTCTCCCTTAAACTCCCGGTACGTCTATCAGCCGTTGCACCTCTATCTTAAACTCCCGGTACGTCTATCAGCCGATGCACCTCTCCCTTAAACTCCCGTTACGTCTATTAACAGCCTTGGCACCTCTCCCTTAAACTCCCGGTACGTTAACAGCCGTGGCATCTCTCCCTTAAACTCCCGGTACGTCTATTAACAGCCGTGGCACCTCTCCCTTAAACTCCCGGTACGTCTATTAACTGCCCTGGCACCTTTCCCTTAAACTCCCGGTACGTCTATCAGCCAATGCACCTCTCCCTTAAACCCCCGTTGCGTCTTTTAACAGCCGTTGCACCTCTCCCTTAAACTCCCGGTACGTCTATTAACAGCCGTGGCACCTCTCCCTTAAACTCCCGGTACGTCTATCAGCCGATGCACCTCTCCCTTAAACCCCCGTTGCGTCTATTAACAGCCGTGGCACCTCTCCCTTAAACTCCCGGTACGTCTATTAACAGCCGATGCACCTCTCCCTTAAACTCCCGGTGCGTCTATTAACAGTCGTTGCACCTCTCCCTTAAACTCCCGGTACGTCTATTAACTGCCCTGGCACCTCTCCCTTAAACTCCCGGTACGTCTATCAGCCGATGCACCTCTCCCTTAAACCCCCGTTGCGTCTTTTAACAGCCGTGGCACCTCTCCCTTAAACTCCCGGTACGTCTATTAACAGCCGATGCACCTCTCCCTTAAACTCCCGGTACGTCTATTAACAGCCGTGGTATCTCTCCCTTAAACTCCCGGTACGTCTATTAACTGCCCTGGCACCTCTCCCTTAAACTCCCGGTGCGTCTATTAACAGCCGTTGCACCTCTCCCTTAAACTCCCGGTGCGTCTATTAACAGCCGTTGCACCTCTCCCTTAAACTCCCGGTACGTCTATTAACAGCCGTGGCACCTCTCCCTTAAACTCCCGGTACGTCTATTAACAGCCGTTGCACCTCTCCCTTAAACTCCCGGTACGTCTATTAACAGCCGTGGCACCTCTCCCTTAAACTCCCGGTACGTCTATTAACAGCCGTTGCACCTCTCCCTTAAACTCCCGGTACGTCTATTAACTGCCCTCGCACCTCTCCCTTAAACTCCCGGTACGTCTATCAGCCGATGCACCTCTCCCTTAAACCCCCGTTGCGTCTTTTAACAGCCGTTGCACCTCTCCCTTAAACTCCCGGTACGTCTATTAACAGCCGTGGCACCTCTCCCTTAAACTCCCGGTACGTCTATCAGCCAAAGCACCTCTCCCTTAAACTCCCGGTGCGTCTATTAACAGTCGTTGCACCTCTCCCTTAAACTCCCGGTACGTCTATCAGGCGATGCACCGCTCCCTTAAACTTCCGGTATGTCTATTAACAGCCGTGGCACCTCTCCCTTAAACTCCCGTTACGTCTATTAACAGCCGTGGCAACTCTCCCTTAAACTCCCGGTACGTCTATTAACAGCCGTGTACCTCTCCCTTAAACTCCCGGTACGTCTATTAACAGCCGTGGCACCTCTCCCTTTAACTCCCGGTACGTTAACAGCCGTGGCACCTCTCCCTTAAACTCCCGGTACGTCTATAACAACCGTGGCACCTCTCCCTTAAACTCCCGGACCTCTATTACCAGCCGTAGAACCTCTCCCTTAAACTCCCGGTGCGTCTATTAACAGCCGTGGCACCTCTCCTTTAAACTCCCGGTACGTCTATCAGCCGATGCACCTCTCCCTTAAACTCCCGGTGCGTCTATTAACAGTCGTTGCACCTCTCCCTTAAACTCCCGGTACATCTACCAGCCGTTGCACCTCTATCTTAAACTCCCGGTACGTCTATCAGCCGATGCACCTCTCCCTTAAACTCCCGGTACGTCTATTAACAGCCTTGGCACCTCTCCCTTAAACTCCCGGTACGTTAACAGCCGTGGCATCTCTCCCTTAAACTCCCGGTACGTCTATTAACAGCCGTGGCACCTCTCCCTTAAACTCCCGGTACGTCTATTAACTGCCCTGGCACCTTTCCCTTAAACTCCCGGTACGTCTATCAGCCAATGCACCTCTCCCTTAAACCCCCGTTGCGTCTTTTAACAGCCGTTGCACCTCTCCCTTAAACTCCCGGTACGTCTATTAACAGCAGTGGCACCTCTCCCTTAAACTCCCGGTACGTCTATCAGCCGATGCACCTCTCCCTTAAACCCCCGTTGCGTCTATTAACAGCCGTGGCACCTCTCCCTTAAACTCCCGGTACGTCTATTAACAGCCGATGCACCTCTCCCTTAAACTCCCGGTGCGTCTATTAACAGTCGTTGCACCTCTCCCTTAAACTCCCGGTACGTCTATTAACTGCCCTGGCACCTCTCCCTTAAACTCCCGGTACGTCTATCAGCCGATGCACCTCTCCCTTAAACCCCCGTTGCGTCTTTTAACAGCCGTGGCACCTCTCCCTTAAACTCCCGGTACGTCTATTAACAGCCGATGCACCTCTCCCTTAAACTCCCGGTACGTCTATTAACAGCCGTGGCACCTCTCCCTTAAACTCCCGGTACGTCTATTAACTGCCCTGGCACCTCTCCCTTAAACTCCCGGTACGTCTATCAGCCAATGCACCTCTCCCTTAAACCCCCGTTGCGTCTTTTAACAGCCGTTGCACCTCTCCCTTAAACTCCCGGTACGTCTATTAACAGCCGTGGCACCTCTCCCTTAAACTCCCGGTACGTCTATCAGCCGATGCACCTCTCCCTTAAACTCCCGGTGCGTCTATTAACAGTCGTTGCACCTCTCCCTTAAACTCCCGGTACGTCTATCAGCCGTTGCACCTCTCCCTTAAACTCCTGGTACGTCTATCAGCCGATGCACCTCTCCCTTAAACTTCCGGTGCGTCTATTAACAGTCGTTGCACCTCTCCCTTAAACTCCCGGTACGTCTATCAGCCGATGCACCGCTCCCTTAAACTCCCGGTACGTCTATCAGCCGATGCACCTCTCCCTTAAGCCCCCGTTGCGTCTTTTAACAGCCGTTGCACCTCTCCCTTAAACTCCCGGTACGTCTATCAGCCGATGCACCTCTCCCTTAAACTCCCGGTGCGTCTATTAACAGCCGTGGCACCTCTCCCTTAAACTCCCGGTAGGTCTATCAGCCGATGCACCGCTCCCTTAAACTCCCGGTACGTCTATCAGCCGATGCACCTCTCCCTTAAACTCCCGGTACGTCTATTAACAGCCGTGGCACCTCTCCCTTAAACTCCCGGTACGTCTATTAACTGCCCTGGCACCTCTCCCTTAAACTCCCGGTACGTCTATCAGCCGATGCACCTCCCCCTTAAACCCCCGTTGCGTCTTTTAACAGCCGTTGCACCTCTCCCTTAAACTCCCGGTTCGTCTATTAACAGCCGTGGCACCTCCCCCTTAAACTCCCGGTACGTCTATCAGCCGATGCACCTCTCCCTTAAACTCCCGGTGCGTCTATTAACAGTCGTTGCACCTCTCCCTTAAACTCCCGGTACGTCTATTAACAGCCGTGGCACCTCTCCCTTAAACTCCTGGTACGTCTATTAACAGCCGTGGCACCTCTCCCTTAAACTCCCGGTACGTCTATTAACTGCCCTCGCACCTCTCACTTAAACTCCCGGTACGTCTATCAGCCGATGCACCTCTCCCTTAAACCCCCGTTGCGTCTTTTAACAGCCGTTGCACCTCTCCCTTAAACTCCCGGTACGTCTATTAACAGCCGTGGCACCTCTCCCTTAAACTCCCGGTACGTCTATCAGCCAAAGCACCTCTCCCTTAAACTCCCGGTGCGTCTATTAACAGTCGTTGCACCTCTCCCTTAAACTCCCGGTACGTCTATCAGGCGATGCACCGCTCCCTTAAACTTCCGGTATGTCTATTAACAGCCGTGGCACCTCTCCCTTAAACTCTCGTTACGTCTATTAACAGCCGTGGCAACTCTCCCTTAAACTCCCGGTACGTCTATTAACAGCCGTGTACCTCTCCCTTAAACTCCCGGTACGTCTATTAACAGCCGTGGCACCTCTCCCTTTAACTCCCGGTACGTTAACGGCCGTGGCACCTCTCCCTTAAACTCCCGGTACGTCTATAACAACCGTGGCACCTCTCCCTTAAACTCCCGGACCTCTATTACCAGCCGTAGAACCTCTCCCTTAAACTCCCGGTGCGTCTATTAACAGCCGTTGCACCTCTCCCTTAAACTCCCGGTACGTCTATCAGCCGTTGCACCTCTATCTTAAACTCCCGGTACGTCTATCAGCCGATGCACCTCTCCCTTAAACTCCCGGTACGTCTATTAACAGCCTTGGCACCTCTCCCTTAAACTCCCGGTACGTTAACAGCCGTGGCATCTCTCCCTTAAACTCCCGGTACGTCTATTAACAGCCGTGGCACCTCTCCCTTAAACTCCCGGTACGTCTATTAACTGCCCTGGCACCTTTCCCTTAAACTCCCGGTACGTCTATCAGCCAATGCACCTCTCCCTTAAACCCCCGTTGCGTCTTTTAACAGCCGTTGCACCTCTCCCTTAAACTCCCGGTACGTCTATTAACAGCCGTGGCACCTCTCCCTTAAACTCCCGGTACGTCTATCAGCCGATGCACCTCTCCCTTAAACCCCCGTTGCGTCTATTAACAGCCGTGGCACCTCTCCCTTAAACTCCCGGTACGTCTATTAACAGCCGATGCACCTCTCCCTTAAACTCCCGGTGCGTCTATTAACAGTCGTTGCACCTCTCCCTTAAACTCCCGGTACGTCTATTAACTGCCCTGGCACCTCTCCCTTAAACTCCCGGTACGTCTATCAGCCGATGCACCTCTCCCTTAAACCCCCGTTGCGTCTTTTAACAGCCGTGGCACCTCTCCCTTAAACTCCCGGTACGTCTATTAACAGCCGATGCACCTCTCCCTTAAACTCCCGGTACGTCTATTAACAGCCGTGGCACCTCTCCCTTAAACTCCCGGTACGTCTATTAACTGCCCTGGCACCTCTCCCTTAAACTCCCGGTACGTCTATCAGCCAATGCACCTCTCCCTTAAACCCCCGTTGCGTCTTTTAACAGCCGTTGCACCTCTCCCTTAAACTCCCGGTACGTCTATTAACAGCCGTGGCACCTCTCCCTTAAACTCCCGGTACGTCTATCAGCCGATGCACCTCTCCCTTAAACTTCCGGTGCGTCTATTAACAGTCGTTGCACCTCTCCCTTAAACTCCCGGTACGTCTATCAGCCGATGCACCGCTCCCTTAAACTCCCGGTACGTCTATCAGCCGATGCACCTCTCCCTTAAGCCCCCGTTGCGTCTTTTAACAGCCGTTGCACCTCTCCCTTAAACTCCCGGTACGTCTATCAGCCGATGCACCTCTCCCTTAAACTCCCGGTGCGTCTATTAACAGCCGTGGCACCTCTCCCTTAAACTCCCGGTAGGTCTATCAGCCGATGCACCGCTCCCTTAAACTCCCGGTACGTCTATCAGCCGATGCACCTCTCCCTTAAACTCCCGGTACGTCTATTAACAGCCGTGGCACCTCTCCCTTAAACTCCCGGTACGTCTATTAACTGCCCTGGCACCTCTCCCTTAAACTCCCGGTACGTCTATCAGCCGATGCACCTCCCCCTTAAACCCCCGTTGCGTCTTTTAACAGCCGTTGCACCTCTCCCTTAAACTCCCGGTTCGTCTATTAACAGCCGTGGCACCTCCCCCTTAAACTCCCGGTACGTCTATCAGCCGATGCACCTCTCCCTTAAACTCCCGGTGCGTCTATTAACAGTCGTTGCACCTCTCCCTTAAACTCCCGGTACGTCTATTAACAGCCGTGGCACCTCTCCCTTAAACTCCTGGTACGTCTATTAACAGCCGTGGCACCTCTCCCTTAAACTCCCGGTACGTCTATTAACTGCCCTCGCACCTCTCACTTAAACTCCCGGTACGTCTATCAGCCGATGCACCTCTCCCTTAAACCCCCGTTGCGTCTTTTAACAGCCGTTGCACCTCTCCCTTAAACTCCCGGTACGTCTATTAACAGCCGTGGCACCTCTCCCTTAAACTCCCGGTACGTCTATCAGCCAAAGCACCTCTCCCTTAAACTCCCGGTGCGTCTATTAACAGTCGTTGCACCTCTCCCTTAAACTCCCGGTACGTCTATCAGGCGATGCACCGCTCCCTTAAACTTCCGGTATGTCTATTAACAGCCGTGGCACCTCTCCCTTAAACTCTCGTTACGTCTATTAACAGCCGTGGCAACTCTCCCTTAAACTCCCGGTACGTCTATTAACAGCCGTGTACCTCTCCCTTAAACTCCCGGTACGTCTATTAACAGCCGTGGCACCTCTCCCTTTAACTCCCGGTACGTTAACGGCCGTGGCACCTCTCCCTTAAACTCCCGGTACGTCTATAACAACCGTGGCACCTCTCCCTTAAACTCCCGGACCTCTATTACCAGCCGTAGAACCTCTCCCTTAAACTCCCGGTGCGTCTATTAACAGCCGTTGCACCTCTCCCTTAAACTCCCGGTACGTCTATCAGCCGTTGCACCTCTATCTTAAACTCCCGGTACGTCTATCAGCCGATGCACCTCTCCCTTAAACTCCCGGTACGTCTATTAACAGCCTTGGCACCTCTCCCTTAAACTCCCGGTACGTTAACAGCCGTGGCATCTCTCCCTTAAACTCCCGGTACGTCTATTAACAGCCGTGGCACCTCTCCCTTAAACTCCCGGTACGTCTATTAACTGCCCTGGCACCTTTCCCTTAAACTCCCGGTACGTCTATCAGCCAATGCACCTCTCCCTTAAACCCCCGTTGCGTCTTTTAACAGCCGTTGCACCTCTCCCTTAAACTCCCGGTACGTCTATTAACAGCCGTGGCACCTCTCCCTTAAACTCCCGGTACGTCTATCAGCCGATGCACCTCTCCCTTAAACCCCCGTTGCGTCTATTAACAGCCGTGGCACCTCTCCCTTAAACTCCCGGTACGTCTATTAACAGCCGATGCACCTCTCCCTTAAACTCCCGGTGCGTCTATTAACAGTCGTTGCACCTCTCCCTTAAACTCCCGGTACGTCTATTAACTGCCCTGGCACCTCTCCCTTAAACTCCCGGTACGTCTATCAGCCGATGCACCTCTCCCTTAAACCCCCGTTGCGTCTTTTAACAGCCGTGGCACCTCTCCCTTAAACTCCCGGTACGTCTATTAACAGCCGATGCACCTCTCCCTTAAACTCCCGGTACGTCTATTAACAGCCGTGGCACCTCTCCCTTAAACTCCCGGTACGTCTATTAACTGCCCTGGCACCTCTCCCTTAAACTCCCGGTACGTCTATCAGCCAATGCACCTCTCCCTTAAACCCCCGTTGCGTCTTTTAACAGCCGTTGCACCTCTCCCTTAAACTCCCGGTACGTCTATTAACAGCCGTGGCACCTCTCCCTTAAACTCCCGGTACGTCTATCAGCCGATGCACCTCTCCCTTAAACTCCCGGTGCGTCTATTAACAGTCGTTGCACCTCTCCCTTAAACTCCCGGTACGTCTATCAGCCGTTGCACCTCTCCCTTAAACTCCTGGTACGTCTATCAGCCGATGCACCTCTCCCTTAAACTTCCGGTGCGTCTATTAACAGTCGTTGCACCTCTCCCTTAAACTCCCGGTACGTCTATCAGCCGATGCACCTCTCCCTTAAGCCCCCGTTGCGTCTTTTAACAGCCGTTGCACCTCTACCTTAAACTCCCGGTACGTCTATCAGCCGATGCACCTCTCCCTTAAACTCCCGGTGCGTCTATTAACAGCCGTGGCACCTCTCCCTTAAACTCCCGGTACGTCTATCAGCCGATGCACCGCTCCCTTAAACTCCCGGTACGTCTATCAGCCGATGCACCTCTCCCTTAAACTCCCGGTACGTCTATTAACAGCCGTGGCACCTCTCCCTTAAACTCCCGGTACGTCTATTAACTGCCCTGGCACCTCTCCCTTAAACTCCCGGTACGTCTATCAGCCGATGCACCTCTCCCTTAAACCCCCGTTGCGTCTTTTAACAGCCGTTGCACCTCTCCCTTAAACTCCCGGTTCGTCTATTAACAGCCGTGGCACCTCTCCCTTAAACTCCCG